>NW_024387152.1:534191-1091521 GCF_900408965.1 Simochromis diagramma | reverse complement strand
ACGTCTGACATTGAAATTTGGCATATTTGGAAAACACTAATAGGAAAATGAACTTTTAAAAAATGTTTTTTGACAAAACGATCAACAGTTTAGCTGTAGACCAGTGGAAACGATCTTTTATTGTGTCAAGCTAAACATCACCTATATGCCACGTCACTGAGGTATGGATCTCTCACTTCTCCTTATCACTCACAGATTCTCAGTCACTCTTTTAGTGGCGTATCTCAACTCTGAGTCCCCTTCTTTGCGCAGCAGCCACGCACAAACAAAAACACAAGACTAACAAAAGCATATGTTCATGAAGGGAAATGAACATGACTGCTTAGTTTGAGTGAGGGAGCAAAAGTTGTCTCAAAATTCTTGCATGTCTTTTGCACAACGGTCAGCCTGTCGGTGCAAAATTCCTTCATTTTCAACATCTTTGAAGTTTTTTTTGCGTAGTGGATATTTAGAACTCCTTCTCTGCAACATTTCAATGACTCTTACACCTAAGCTTTGACTAAACCATTCTCTAACCCTTCTTTTCTTGGTTTGTATTTTTTTGGGTGGGTTTGCTGTCGGGCTTAGGATTACTAACCTTTTCACAAACCTTCTTCCAGTTCACTTTTCAAGAACTGTTTATATGACTTATAGCTAAATCAATGATTGAAAGTTGGTTGATCCCTAAGGAAGAGCATAGCTACTCTAAGCCACAAGATTTATAAGACCATCATCTCGCTCATCATCACAGTTGGTATGATCTGTCTTGGTCTACTGATAACACTGTGATCAAGGAGCCCAGGACTGGATTACAGACAACCTGTGTTATATTAAAACCTCATTGGCACTCACACACTGTGTTTACTGTATGCAGTAATTTGTTTGCTCATTTCTTTAGTCTGTTATTTGTTATTCTGACTTTTTTAATAAAAATTGAAGATTGAATAAGTGATCCAATAAACATGAAATGGCACCATATTTACCCCGTCCCTCCTACCACGGAGGTTATGTGACGGGTTTAGTTTGTCAGTCTGTTTATCAACAGGATTACTCAAAATGTTACGGACGGATTTGCATTTGGCTCAGCTCGTAATGATCAACTTTTGGAGTTGATCTGAAGTCTAAATCTGGATCCAGGACATGTTTGGAAGGCTAATATACTACTAAGAAACATGAGTTCATCTTTATATCCATCTTACAAATAGATAAGAAAAAAACTGGAAACATAGTGACATAGTGTGTCATATATATACATATTTGTGATATAGTTCTGGATCCGTGATGGGGGAAATTCTCACTCTTGCTGGAGGTATGCAGCCTTGGACTAGCCTTGTATTTACAGGTGCCCGGTTTTCATTATAAGCAAACACAGTTTAGATTACACAAACATGAATAAATATCACATTCCTCTGTAAACATTTGACAAACCATTATTGAATGTTTTCATACCCGCATTATTTACTTTAGCTTGAAGTCTCCTTCTTATCCTCCTTTATAGGCCGAGTGCTACCTTAGGCTATTACTTTGAGCTGTCAGTATGCATTACCAAGCATACCAAACAAGCAGTAAAACAACAACACAGGCCTTGCTCATTATTTTATAAGCATGAAAGACAAGTAACTACTAAGAGTAGGTCAGTAACATCAATGCAACAGTGAAACCAAAATATTGAAATCCCTACAGAATGTCATTAATCTTATGGCTGAAAATATTCACACTGGAAGGTCCTTGAATAACACCTTGAACACCTCTGTCTGCTGTCAGACCCCCCAAGAGTTTACATTCGTGCCTTTATTATACTTTCTTAGGAAAATATTAATTGTCAGCAGATGCTGTAGAAAAGGCTCTGCAATGATCTGACCTGCAAAGTTTCATGGCACCCTGCTAACGTTGCAAGCTCATCGCTTGGTAAGAACACACCCCCTCATTACACGTGACACATGGAGCTTATGCTGTGTGTTATCCTTGACGGTGTACCAGATTTTTGTTATACTGAATTTGACTCGTCTGCTAATTATGACAGGCTACTCAAATACCCACATTTTTTGAACCAAGCACAGTTTTTTTCCATATCTCCCTGAAGTTGGATATAGATCACGCCTGAGGACAGATCTGTCCAGCCCCCTGTCAGCTTGGCTGACTTGACAAACAAACAGGCAGTGTGTCAAAACTCCCAACTGCAAAGGGCTTCTGAGAGCACAGTTTACACTCGCTAGCCTGGTGGTCTGGCTTTATGAGCAATGTTAGTGTCACACACACACAGAGACACGCAAATTCAAGTCTCACTCCTGAAGGCTCATGCAAGACCCCAAGGGCTGTGAAAGCAAAGCAGAGGTGATGTAAAACCTTCTTGCTTTCCCCGTGCTAATCAAAGAGATGACCTTACATGACCGAGTTAAAAGGTTATATATGTTTTCTACCAGAGGCTGACACACAAGCTGTCCCCGAGTGTTAAAAAAAGATGTGAAAAAGTGTGTGTGTTTAATGTGTGTGTGTGTGTGCACGCATGAGTCTGAGCATCCTTCACCTCTCCCTCTTTCACCGCAACGCAGCTGCGTCAACACTCACCCCTCAACACACCCTCTCACGTCAGAGTGTGTGTCAAAGAATCAAAGAAATGGAGTGTGCCTGTGTTAAAGCAATGAACAAAGGGGGAAGGAGGTGGTCTCAGGAGAAACCTGAGGAAGAAGAAAGAAGCCAAGAGACTGAGAACGGGAAGGAGAACGAGATAGATAGGAAGGGGGGACCGAGGGGTCAGATCTGAGAGAAAGCAGAGTGAGACATCTGGAAAAGAGAAAGAGTCACTGGGACGAGGAGGAAATTACAGCTGCCCAACAATGATTCATTGGGGAAAATTCTCCTCTGCATCTCCCTCTCCTCCCTTCAGTTCTCCAACCTCTCTACCTAACCCTGTAACCTCTCTCTGTGTGCTACTCCCTGCTCGTGAGGATGGATTTCCATATGAAAAAGGCATCCGAAACATTTATAATTTTACGTCTCTGAGCGTTTTCAAAGAACATTAAAAAGGCACGCATTGACTGACTCTTTGATTTTCCCCGTTTCTCTCTCTCTCTAGGGATCTGAGCATGAACAACATCAGCGAGATCCAGCCCAGGGCCTTCCACCGACTGCACCTGCTATCAGAACTGTGAGTGCACAATCATTCAACTCACGCTCACTTAATGAACCTGCACTGTCACAACTCGTGCATGACGAGAACCAGTAATTCCTTGAACCGCTGATACCCACAGACGCCAGAGATGAGGTTGATGATTCTGGCCCGCCTCTGATCTCCCCTACCAAGAAAGTGCCTGAAGCAATATGCTAGTATATCCTGGGATGGCTGCACAAAAGGGAGAGCTGAGGCGAACCTGATATTCACTCAGAGATCAAATATATGGTCTTTAAAGCGCAGGTTCTGTGCTCGGCATCCAAGCCTCTGCTTTCTTGCCCTCCTTGAATTCGGTTCAGCTGGACAGATCAGCAGAAACAGTTCGCTCGTAGACAAGTGTCCTTGCCAAGATAAACACACACGATGGGAGACTTTTAGGATAGCCCTGGGACAACAAATAATGCACAAAGAGTTCCACCTTTTCTTTCGACATAGAATTAAGTATGGATTCATTGGAATATCTTTCACATACGTCTCTTGGCTGGTAATAAATACAGCTTTATTTGATCAAATGAAACTAAACAAACAATATGTTAGACTATAAGAAGTCTAAATGTTTTCGACTACCATAGCATATGCTACAGAGGAAATCTGGCCGGCGCTTTCAAGGTAAAAAAGAAGTAGTATTGGTTTCAGTCTCACAGGGCTGTTAAAAGAATACAAGGCGCAGCAAGTTTGCAAAACTTTTTTGAACACGTTCTCAGTCAACCTCGCCGATATCGGATCTGACTACTCCAACCACTCAGCAGAATTCCGTCTCCGTTTGACAAAAGCTGCCTACAGACTTGCCCTCAGGGCGTGAATGTGCGTAAGAGTGTAGTGTGTTTGAGTTCGAGGGGGCTTATGCTTGTATGTCAGCATTCACGTGATTATTTCACCTCTGAATCCTGCAAACTTTGTGTGTGCGCATGTGTGTGTCTTCGTCGGGTGTTTGGACAGTCTGCTGTTTTCTTTGCTAATTTGCGCAGCTGCAGCCTGTGAGGCATGAGCTAACGATGATGAAAGCAACAAGGTTAGCCGGGCGGCCGCTACATTTCCTTTGAGTTGCCGTCCAACTGTGTCCGAAGAGCAGAACGAAGGGAAATTATGTGACACTTTAAAAGCCGGAATATTGAATCGACCACTTTGATTTATTGCAGCTTATTGCATTGCTGATCTGAACTTTTGCGGTTGTAAAACGTTACAGGTCAGATATTGCTGTTGGCGTAATAATGAAAACCACGCAGTTCAGGGTGGTGCTGAGCACTGAAGCTGACATTTGCCTGCATCGGGTGGGGGGAAATGGCAGGGGTGGGGGTTGAAGCGGGGCCTTGGACACAGCTCCATCTGTAGTGTTTGTCCAGGAACAACCATCCCAGTGTTTTACAGGCCCATTGATCTTGCTTCGTCTGCATAGCTATCAAGTTCTGACACTTTATGGAGACTTTTTGTTGCTTTGTAATTCTTCCAAGGAGTATGTTCCTTCCCTGAAGCCAATTTTTTTTCCAGCCCTGTGACCATTTCAGGAGATGTTCTGAGACGATCGTGACATTTCAAGGGCAGGAAAAGCGCTTTTTAAAAATATTCATCTCTGCCTGAAATGGTTTAAAGAGACAAAGCGATAACAGGTTGTGCTACACTTAGAAAGCTCAGAAAAACAAATCAACGCTCTCAACACAAACATGATTGGTTTGAGAGAGACAGCTTTTGATGTGGGTCTCGAGAACTGTTTGGTAGCAGGGAGAGGCAAGGGGCAGGCGTGTTGTGACTGGTAGAGTGATAAATTGTTTGATGTTGGGCTCTGCTTCGCCGCCCGCCCTCCCTTACTCCGTCTCCCTCCCACTGAATTCATTTTCACAGTCCCCCCCATCTTCACTTCACTGCAGGCCGTGTAGTCTCTGCCTTTGACATTTTTTCTGCTCTCACGTCACATTTTCACAAACTAAAACAAATTTGCTGATGGCAAGAGTTTCAACATTTATCCTGTGCTACGCTACAGGAAGGTGAGGGTACAGATTATCTCTATTTGAACACAAACTGTGTCATCCCACCTCTTATCTCTTTGCTCAGTTCTCACCTCTGTAGCTTCAAAGTGAATAACAGCTAATCCCTTTGAACCTAAAACGAGGTGATCAAATTAACTCACAAAGGTAGCTAATCTTACTGGGCTAAACCTTCCTGTGATTCACTGCACCATTAATATTGATAATAAGATGTGAGCACAATCATCCCTCCCTCCAGCCCTTTCCCTGCCTGTAAGTCCTTATTTCTACGTCTCATTCAATTGATCTCAGATCCCTCTTATTAAGCCTTCATTCAGCACTTTGATCAGTGAATTTGCGTCTTAATTTAAACACAAAAACATGCACACAACTGTCAGTCAGACGAAGCTTGAAGAGAGGCGACTGCGTGTCTGTGGATTAATGAGAGGGCAGCAATGCCCGTGCTTGGATACAGACTCCTAAACTGGTTTCTTATCTGGCCGTCATATCAAAGACACGCCCTCTTTTTTAAAAGTTTTGCTCTAAAAAAGCCATTTTCTCATGAAGCGGTAACTTGGAGCTACCAGAGGACGGCTTGGAGTGAGACTGCCCTCGAAGATGTTTTTTTCTGAAAACCACCGCTTCCAGCCTATCACCATTATCAAAGTCCATCCCTGTTTGTAGCTCCTGATCTCATATTTCACTCTGCTTTTGCCTTTAACTTCCTTCATAATCAGCCACTTGCGTCGTGTCTCCTACTCACCTTATCATTATCTGCAGCTATCTAACACCTCGTAATTATAGAGGTGAACTGACACCACTTCAAGTGGCCTGACAGGTGGAATAATCTGACTTCCCATCATTGGTGACTTTGCCTCTTTTGGCCTACATCTTAACTTAATGTGCACGGAATACGCTCGTCTTATCTCTGACACTCTTGATTGGATCCAGTCATATCGGAGCCCTCTGACTCCAACTATCACATGTGAGATATGAAATCCAAACGCAAGAGTAGAGAGGTGGTGAGTGGAGGCCAACGATGCCCTGCTTGTCTTTCTCTTGGCGATAAGATTGTCTGCTGATAGGCCAGGAATATGACATGGGGGAGGGTTAAGAGGTCAAAGCGTTGGCTGGCTTGATGTCCCAGGTGCAGCACCCAGCCAAGACTATCTAATATACACCAATTCAAACTTTTGCTCTTAGTGTTGCCAGAATGGTTCATGTGCTGCCCACAAACAACCACATTCAAAGGCTGACGCTCCACGTGTCTGCATTTTACTCCCTCAATTTCAGAGGTTAATGGCAGGTTAAGTGGTTGACCTCGATGTCAAGTCAAAGGTCATCTGCTCACATTTCTTTTGACGGGCCAAGGTTGTAAAACATGCGCGTACTAAGCACTTACATAAAACACCCACGCACAATTCGCCCTCTCGCTGATAAGACCCGTTTATCTCCTCTGTCTCCCCTTTCATCATCAACTCCTATCACCTACCCTGGTCCTGCTACCACTATGACTATCACTACCCGAGATAGTGTGCCAAAATATGATGCTGTCTTTGTTCCCGAGGTCTTTAATCTGTCGTCTTGTTTATTATTTTGAGGCAATAGAACGAGATGATACATAGAATAATCAGCGGTGGATGTGCTTCAGCGAATCCCTCTCTGATCGGCCCAAATAGGAGGGTGGTCTCACCTCTGTTACCAGCAACACCCGTCTCCACTGTACCGGCTACACTGGCTTCTGCTATGTTACCTATGAATCATTTTATAGTTGAGGTGGAATTTTTATCTGTGCAGCACAGAGGCCAAGAGCAATTGTAACAATCCTCAAATCAAATTAAAAGAACGAAAGAAAAAAGAAGAAACAGTTGGAGCCGCGGTTTGACATGAGCAAGGCGCCTTTCATTAGACGGAGATTGATGTGGAACGACTAGGAGGCAAAGTGTGGAACATTCACTCAAACGTACGATCATTTACACACACATAAATACACACTCTGATTTAATGGAAACAGTTGGTCAGCGGCAACTGCCGATGTTCTGCTGATGTCTATCAGGAACGTCTGAGCATTTCTTTCCCTTTTCAGCATCCATCCTCGCCATCGATGTAATTATTCATTTGATAAATGACGTCGGCAAGAAAAACACGATTCTGCTTTATTGCTGTGTTGGCTACAGTTGAATAGAGAATGGCTGCACAGGCAGCGGGACGTGCACAAAATGCCCTAACTACAGTGTTTGTTTTCTAAATGTAGAATCGCTGGCATCCGTCATCGTCCACATTGAAAAATCACTTATTTCTCTTGCTGCTGCATCAAAGCCTTTTAATGCATACATATATAAATAAGTATATTATATATTAAAGACTAGCCAAAACAAGGCACTGAAGGCGTTTTTATTTCAGAAACTTAAATGCATCTCTGGAAATCGACCTAAAAATATCCCTGTTGACCAGATTGTGCATCTGTGGAAACTCAGAATGGTATTTATTGTCCCTGGAGATACATTAAAATTCAATCAAGGGGAAACTGAACCAGTTTTTCTTGAAATTACGGATAAATATTGGGAGTGTCATTGAGTTGAATGCTCAAAGAAATAACTGTCTGTCATACGTCTGTCATTTTTGGGAAATCTATATTGAGATTTCATGCGGCACTGTTTATGTCTATGTGAATAAGTTTTGACTGTGGTTTGACTAAATGGCACCACAATAGCTTGGATAGTGATCGGCTCGCTTTGTGTTCTAGCGAGCCGATGTGTGTGTTTCTGTTGATAAATACGAGATCTGTAAAAGTTATAAACTGAGCCGAGTGTGAGATTTGGCAGGCGTGGGTGGAGCTGTGTGGTTTGCCACTGCACAGTAATACAACAGAGACATGTTGACATGAGCGTCAGATGTCAGAGGGAGTTTGACGGGAGCCCTCGACCATTTACCATCTGGATGCTAGTGGCTTGGGAAGGCAGACAGCACACTCTATCAATAATTTAGCATCCTGGCACTGTTGGTACAGCTTTTCCAGAAGCAGGCTGCTTAGCATTAAGCTGAAATGTCAGGCAAACATCACCTGTAGAGCAATTGTGTGAGGTGGAGGAGGGCTCCAATGAATAACTTATAACTTCTTGTGTGTGTGTTTAATAAAAGTGGGTGGTCTTGAGTTGTGAAGCCCAAATCTGTGTTTAAACTGCGCTTCCAGCTTGTGACCTTGAGAGTTATTCTGCTGGACTGAATGTTATTTATTTGGACATCTTATACACACACTCACAAATGACCATTAGGTGCTGTGTTTGATAAACAAACTGATTGGATTGCTTGTGTGAATGCGTGTGGTTTCTCTCCCCGCTGTCCTCGAGGCCCCTTTAGAATAGGCCGATTTACCCTCAAGGACATGGAAATTAGCGCACGCAATGTCTCGCTGCACACATGTGTTTGTGCGCACACATATAGTATACACCTTACTATACAAACACGCACATAAACACACTCACATCCACACATATACTTATGCGGTGCACTTGTTGACCCAGTCTCATTCAATTCAGTCTTTACTCACTCATCGGCGCTCCCAGGATTGGTTAAGGTTTCAGGGTGTGCCTCGGGCCAATAGCAACCACACTGAAGGGAATAGAAAATTCTTATTTGCATACTGCCCCAACAATAACCCCAAAGCAGTCTGGGATGAAGTCACATCACAGCCTCATCCAAAAAGTATCGAATAAAGTACGTAAATGAACGTAAAAAAAAGCTCTTCTCTTGAGACTTGTAACTTTTTTTGTGTCTATGATTGTATTTCAATTTTTCACTTTTATAATTTTGCTTGTTTCTCTTTTAGGCGTATCTCAGGGAATCAGCTGAGGTACATCTCAGGCCTCGCCTTCCAAGGTCTACACAACCTCAAAGTTCTGTAAGTAACTTCCTCCACCCTCTCACCTATACCACAGCCCTGGTTTAATCCCCATCCCTAAACCGCCACTGTGGGTTTATCCCACTCTATCCTTTGAAAGGGAACTTGCCCTACCTTGAATGAAACACACAAGCCATGCATCATTAACTGCAGTTAAATTTTATGAGATTGGGGGAGACATGCACTGCTTGCAGCACCTTTATTTCTAAACAAGCGCTGTTTCTCTTGCGAGGACACACACACACACACACACACACGTGCGCTTACAGGTGTATTGCAGGGACCTCCCAGTCACACCACCCACTGTGATTACAGAAAGTGACAAATAATTGACCAAGAACTCCATTCAAAGCTGTTCTCTTAACACCACACTTCTCAAACTGTGTTCATGGCCACCAACTGTTAGAGCTGCTGCAAAGTATTAAATCATAAAAAAAAGTGCAAAGCAGCCACAAAACTCAGAGCACCTTTTGACTTGTGAGCGCAGGATCTAATGAGTTGCAGCCATATTTCTAGTTAGCGCAGGACAAGGATTTTAAGGAGATTTTCATGAGCTTTGCCAACCCCCTCAACTCCTTTTGGACCTTGGCTGAGAAAAGTCAGAGCGGCAGTTCCACAGAATATAAACTCAGCTAGCAAACTTGTGGTTTGTAATTTGAGGGAATCTAGAGAATTACCAGGCACACCAGTTGATCTTCTTTCACCTTGTGCTGTGAAACTCACCGAAACAGAACGAGCCAACCGCAATGAACGATAGTGGGAAATACACTGTGTCATATACACTCGACACTACAACGCAAAAGGAAAACTTTGGAGGATCTCTTTGACCTCACGGTAACTGAACTATCCATTTAATTTCTTAACATAACGGTGAAGGTCTCCCTGTGTTAGACATGAAAATACTGCTGACCTTGTCTAGGTTAACCACAAGATCCCTGCTGACTCTCACAGGCACACCACACTCGCAGAGGTTGAACAGGAATCCTCCCCATTGGGAAATTCTTTGAAACAGGAAAATATATTAAAAAAAAACAGAAAAGTTATATAAATAAATGTGAAAACTATGCTATTACATGCGCTATGCTCCATCCTTCATTTACAGCTAAATAAATAAACACATGCGCAAGGAAATGTTTTAATTATACTTCATATTATACTTCATATCATACTGGCGGGGGAGGAAAAAAAGAAGCATTTCTCAACAGTGGAAATACAATATATACGATTCCTATCACACAAGACACGAAGCATTCACAGAGACAGACTACCGTGGCACATTGACCTCCTGGTTCTATGTGACACACCGGAGGCTTTATGAGCCTGTTTAAGTGGACTTGTCACAATAAAACTGAAGAAATAGTGTGAGATAGATAGAAAAAGCAAGGGAGGGTGAGTAAAGAGAGAGGTCTATTGTTTGCTTCCCACTTCCTCCCCATTTTTGCTCCAATCTTTTGAGAATGACATCAGCAGCCCACCCAGGGAGGCTCTTTCTCTTTTGCTCTACCCTTCATTCTCTGCTTCTCTTCAAGCTTTCACTGGCCCTTTCCTTCTTGTGTCAGATTTCCCTCACTATGAAATTTTTTGTCCTGCCCGTTGCACTCTCGCTCTCGCATGTGCACACACATCCAGTACGAAAACTTCATCAAGTATAGACATGATACATATAGCTGTGTAATGTGTGTGTGCCTTGTAGGATGCTACAGAACAACCAGCTGGAGAGACTTCCTGATGATGCTCCTTGGGACCTACCCAACCTCCTGTCCTTGTGAGTCTCCGTCTTATACACATTGCACTCATCTACTCGTCCAGCAGTGAATGAAACACTGGCCACCTACGCATTTCACTAATAACCACAATGCAGGTATAGGAGCACCACTGACAAATGACAGACCATATCCAAATGGTGGCTGCAATAGTTGTGCGCTCAGTGCTGCTGTGCTGCCTAATGGAAGAAGTCACGGCCTGATTGTGTCAGTGCAGTGCATGGTAGCATCTGGAAGCCATGAGGGAAACAGCAGACACTGCAGGCCAGCGAGAGCATCTCCAATGAGCTGTGAAACAACCCCATTTTCCATCAGTTCCCCCTCTCTTCCTCCTCTACTCCTACTCCCCTGTTCTTCTCCCACCACCCACACTGCTATCCCCCTGGCTAATGAGAGTGTTTGGTGACCTAATTGTCTAATCTGCAGGGTCAGTGTATGTGTGTGTCAGTGTGCATGCGTGTGTGTGCATGTGTGGACCACCTCATCTGCAATTCCTCACCGGTACCCCACTCTTCGAACATTGCCCACCACATGTACTCCACGTCTCCACTTTCCAAATTATTAATTCCTTGCAAATATCCATAAAGCCTTTCCCTTCATCGCAAAGACACACACACACACACACAAGTGCACACACCAAAATTGCTGGGGTTGTAACACAGGAGGGGCGTGCATGTCTAACTCCTCTACCACCTACAACGTTTCCCCTGTCTGGTATTAAGCAGGCCTGCACCCCTTCAGTACAGTCACCCAGCCAGCACACACACACACAGACACACACACACACACTTTGTTCTGGCAGACACATCAGTGCAGACTGCTCTTGTCTGAATTAACAAATTGCTGTCATGATGATGTCTGCGTGTCTTTGCGTACGAGCGTGTGGTCTTCACAGATCTTTTTCTTTTAGCGGATAGAAATTGTCACAAGTAATGAAAAACACACATGCACACACACTCGTGCGCACACACACACAGAGTACACAAACAGAGCCAGTGTATAGAGACGCACCTTGTCATTACAGTAATGATAAGCTGAGCACAGAAAGATTACTGGAAAGGCTTTGGAGAGTGAAGCTTGTCGGCGCCTCTCACTGACATAAAACACACCAGGTAAAAAGAAAGAGTCACATGGATTTCAAATTGGTATGAATGTATTAAAGGAGGCTTTCATCCAAAATAAATCATGACTTAATCTCAAACAGCGATTCTGTTCTCAGCAGCGAGATTGATTCAAGAAATTTGCCTCTTGGAGCAGGATAATTACAGCACAGTGTGAGTGCTGTTGCTTAATTCGGTGCCATCATAAGCAGACAGATGTGTTTTGGGTCCTTACCAAAGGGTTAAGTAGTGTAGCCTTATCAACACTCATGAGTTTCACAGGCAGATTTAGATCAGTGTAACCAGGTTTAGGGAAAATGGACTACATGGCAGTAAAACAGCCCCCCCCCCCCTTCACCAAAGATCCTGGTTGTATAAAATTTTGTCCATCTGGAGAATTGAACAAACAGAAGCAGTAACCCAGAGCTCCAGGATCATTTAAAGGATTTTTCTCTTTCTGCCTCTGCCTCTTACTCTGGTAATCATACGTCAGACTTTGATGTGATGGACAGGAAATGTCTGCTTTATTAGCTTTTGTGGAACATTCCTGGTTCTGTCTGGACCTTCACCAGACCTGGCAGGTCCACTCGAAAAGGAGGAATTATTATTTTACCCTGGAGAACAACCCAGAGAAAGCAGAAAGACCTTCTGTAGCTTTCATCCTGTGATTTGGGTCAGGGACAAACAATGTCCACAGTTGCAGGATACGGGGTGCACAAGGGCAAATGTTTAGCGCTGCAAAAAGAAAAAAAAGAGACGTGCGCTGAAAACACATTCAGAAGTATTTACATATATGGTGGTAGGTGCCTCTGTGTGTGTGAGCATCTGCCAGTGTATACAGTTGCTCTCCTGATGGAAACTTCCCCCAGGCAGACAAGCCCAGAGTTCAGAGTTCAAGTTCAGATTTCACTTTGAAGATGCTTTTTGTTTGGTAAAACCTCCGAGGGGGCGAGGAGAACTGGAGCGCAGGAATCAAAGAACCTCGGCAGAAGATTGATAAGGACGGGATGTTTGAAAGATGAACAAGAATTAAGGACTGAGATGCAAAAGGGATTCAAAGCAGCTGGGGAGTGCGTCAATGAAGATATAAGAAACAAAACGCGAGTGCGAGAGAGGCCGGAGGGAGGGAAATGAATGAGTGAGTGTGAAGGGCCAAAGAAAGAAGAATAGCAGGAGGAAGTGGTCTCTCTTGTCAACTCCGCCCTGAGGGGATCATTCATCATGATCGGCAGTGTGTGTGTGTGTGTGTGTGTGTGTGTGTGTGTGTGTGTAAATGTACACGGACGGCGTGTCCACACTCATGGCCTGTGGGTTCAGAGCACAGAGGGGAACAAAGGTTTGTTAGGTTTTTTTTATAGTTGAAAAGATGAAAGTGCACATGTGGCAGTGTGTGAGTGTGTGTGTGTGTGTTTGCTGTCATAACTTCATTGGCTGTAAGAAGTCGCATTAGCGTTTGATTGGTGGAAATTTCAGAGACTAAACTGGGAAAAAGTAAAAAAGCTGAAAATGCTTCCTGCTGTCTTCTACCTTTTCCAGACACTCAGCGAGTGTCACAACAAAAAGAGCACAAATATAAAAGACTCACCACAATCATTTCCACATTTTTGCAACTGTCATTTTCTCATCTTACATTTCACACATGTCTGTGCTGGCGAAGCTTCTCGTGGCGTATTTAGCATGGGAATAAATCATAATGAGAAACTTCTAAGAAGCTGCAGTAAAGATGAAAGAAGCAGAATAAAGGACGTGTAATTCTCATAATAACCTTCCTGTAAGCCAAACCGTTCCAGTGCCGTGACACACAACCACTAATGCGCACAGAAGCACAGATACGCATCCACATGAGCAAGAATACTGTACTCAGACTTGGTGATTATCTCGTTAAGCTCAGTTCCTCTCACCCTGCAGGCGTCTTGACGCGAACCTGTTGTCTGTGGTTCCGGCTGAGGCCTTCAGAGGCGTCCGCTCCCTTAGACACCTGTGGCTAGATGACAACTCCCTGACGGAGATCCCAGTGATGGCGCTTGACTCTCTGCCCTCCCTGCAGGCCATGACGCTGGCGCTCAACCAAATCACACACATCCCAGATTACGCATTCACCAACCTCTCCGCCCTTGTGGTACTGTAAGTTGCATTGTGCGTTATTTGTCCTCCGCTGAGCTGAAATAATGTTTCGACATACTGTGGCGTTGTTTTTGTTTTTTTTCATGAAATTAATTTCAATTTTTTTGAAAAATGTCTGTTTGTTTTTCCAGGCATCTCCATAACAACCACATCAGGAGCATGGGCTCGAGATGTTTTGAAGGTTTAAACAGTCTGGAGACACTGTGAGTATCCAACATTCATGCATTCTCACTGAAACACACAGCCGTGCTCACACACACACTGTTGGACAGTATTAAAAATAACAAAGGACGTTTTAACAGTCTGACACGCACACACGCATGCATGCACGCACACTGAAGGGAATGCATTTCTTTGGCCTAAATGAGCACCTCCTTGTTTCCAAAATCACCACTGCAGGCTTTTTGATTACAAAGCATCAGCAAGTATCAACATTCATTTGCTATAGTAGTGTTTACAGCAATCACATTGCCTCAGTATAACCCAAGATATTTGAAAAACTCCCTAAATATAACCTGAAGGAGGTAACACAACCAAAAGACTCACATTATGTGCCTCACTAAAGCCCTGATTGTGTGTGAGTGTGCAGGTGTGCTTGTATGTGTGTAAAGCTGGTTGGTGTTACTTGGAACACACTTGGTGTTTTTACAAATCATATGAAACAAGTGCGCCAAAGAATAATGAAGTGTGGTGCTAAATTGTAAAGTCATAATAATGATTAATGCCCCGATAATTTCATGAAGCGCCTGAACGTTTCTCAAAACCACAACCAACGAATGACTGACGGGAATGTGAAGGTAAAAAAGTCGTCTTTGATTCCTTTAAAGCATCATCGCGGTGTTTTGAATGAGCAGTTGCTAGCCAGAGTTAAGGTCAAGTAAAGACTACAGGAGAGAGTTTTCGCGAGTACGTGCCGTCGCCTCAATTACTACCTCCTAACCACACACCAATATGGAAACCGCAGAAAACCGACACAGCTTCATGAAAGAGGTGGGGAGAGAAAAGAAATAGTGTCTCCTGCAAAATTCACGGTGGTCTGATGAAAACACTTTGTCTGGCATGCTGCTTAACAACCTGTTGAAGTGTTAAAAAAAAAAAAGCACGGCTTTCTTTTTTTATGAGTGTCTGGGCACATGCACGTGCGTGCACATAAGCGAGTACTGTCTGCCTGTGCAATAATACAGCTTTACGCTCAACTTGAAAGTCATTATCAGTTCTGGGAACTGTGAGGAAACACGGCGTAAGGCGGAGGAGGAATGGTTAAGGGGATGAAGGGAAACTGGAGATTGTGAAAAAGAGGGATGGAGCTCTCTGGACCAGAATAGTGCGTGTTAAAGTGTTTGGACTGTCAGCGGTGGGGGAGAGATCGATGACTCGGCGGGATAAGATGACAGGTGTCATTGACGTGGGGATCGCACTGGTATGATGGGTTAATCTCTCACAGCGGCTTTGCTTATGAGAAATACGAGAGACCATCTGTATCGCCGCCACCCTCCCCAACCCCTAGTGTGTATTATAAAATCATTACTACGAGGAGCCGTCCAGAGGCCTGCAGGAAAATGCAACAGCATATGCAAACAAGACAGAACAGACACCGGCAGACAAACATTTCACAACATTTGCTGGAAATACATACATATATCTCTCAAAGTTCTTCATCAAAGGTATTTGGCTACTTGAACAGAATAAAAACAAATCCAGCTGAATAGGACTTTAGGATATCCTTTGATCTTGATGGCTGGAAATCTTCAAAGGAGGCTCTTAAGTGCACACATGCCCTGGCATACATTTTAATACACCAAAGTACATACTCGTATACATGCAGTCACATGTACACTACATTTCTCCCATGCACAGAAGGGCTCTAATGTGCATACTTGTGTAAAGAGTGGAAATACAGTCTAGGAACTGTGTCAAGTGTTTCTCTTATTGGGTGTGAAAAACTGATGAGACAAAATCCTGAATAATCAAGACGGAGCGGTAAAAGTTCAAGGGTCACACCCAAATCGAAAACTACACTTCGCCAATGTTTGATACACTAATAGTCTGATATGCATCAAAGTGAAAGCACAGTTTTAAAGAATATAAAAATGCTTTGGGTAATTTAGGGATCTACTTCATCGCATAGTTAGGCCAACATGCCGCGGAGATGGTGGAGAACCAAGATAAGGTCTGCAAACTTGTTTGTGAGATCGATTGCAGGAATGTTAGATAATGGTCACATCTTTTCTCCATCTCACCAACACATTTTTCACACAGGTACATCTTAGAATTAGCGACAGAATTGGTTGAATTTTTTTACTCCCTAAGAAAGAGGTAATGGCGCTCAATTCAGTTCAGTTTTATCTACATGGTGCCAACTCACAATGAGAGTCACCTCAAGGTGCTTTATACCAGCGGTCCCCAACCCCCAGCCTCGGACCGGTACCGGTCCGTGAGTCGTTTGGTACCGGGCCGCGAGAGTTGAGGCTCAGGTGTGAAATGTCTGGTTTTCAGGGTTTTTATCGGTTTTCAGCGTTATTTTGTTATCGTTTTTATCGTTAACTCGGTTTTCCTGGGTCTTTCACGTGTGTTATGAATAAATCTTTTTTCGGTACCGGTACTATTTTTATTTTGTTGGATTTATCCGCGACACCTTTCAGGCCGGTCCGTGAAAATAATGTCGAGCATAAACCGGTCCGTGGCGCAAAAAAGGTTGGAGACCGCTGGTTTATACTGTAGAAAAAAGAAAACCCCAACAATCTGACAAGCCGTATGAGCAAACACTTGGTGACAGCAGGAAAGAAAAACTCCCTTTCAACAGGAAATACCACGCTCAGGGAGGGGCAGTCTTCGTCCAAGAGTAGTTGGGGTGAGAGGAAAGAGAAGAAAGCAGCGAGAAACAGAGTTTAGAGAGGAGTGAAGAGGAAACAGCGTGTTAGGTGAAGCCCTGCCCACCACCAGTCTAAGGCTACTACATAACCAAAGGATAGTTCAGGGCCCTAAAATCTTCTATCAGCGACACACACACACACACTCGTGCAACATTTCTCACACACATAAACATATAAGACCACATACAGTATGGATGGTTTCCATCATGACTGCGACTGCATGTGTTAACATGCTGTTTTATAATGACTGTTTCTCTTACTGGTTCTCTCACAGGGATTTAAACTACAATGATCTGCAGGAGTTCCCTGTGGCCATCAGGACACTGAGCAAACTTCAGGAACTGTGAGTACACACACACAGACACACACGCAAACACGAAAAACACACCTGCCCGACATGACTATCGTGGTTGCGTTATCCCGAGTAATCCCGTTAAGTGATTTTAATGTGGCACTCGGATACAATCTCTCTCACCCCAAGCAGGTGCTGGCTACACACCCACGCAGCCGCTCGCCTGCACGTACACACAGGCGCACATGCACACACACAAGCCGTGTTTTCCCTCCGCTTCAGCAGATGTTCTGCAGCGCGCCTATGTGTCACAGATACAGCGTATGTGTGCGTGTTTACATCTCATGTATCCAAAAATGCTTTTCAGCTGTGCAATGGCAGGTGCAAGATGAGAACATGTGACTTCTCAATCGCAAACACACTCTGTCCCTCCTCCAAACACAAACATGCACACACAGACTCCAAAATAAATAATAACAATGATTATTAAGATCATCAGAAACATATTTACAGAGAACCTGACTAACATTGTCTTTTTTTATATTTGCAGGGGTTTCCATAACAACAATATCAAAGCCATCCCTGAGAGGGCCTTTGTGGGAAACCCTCAGCTCCAAACCATGTGAGCTTCAATGCTGCTATCTGCACAGACAGACTCACAACTGAGACTTCATCACCATCAGCCATTTACAAAAACAAATTATTCTCCGGGGCTTGACGTGATTGTCTCTTTCCTCTCTTTTTGTTGCAGTCATTTCTATGAAAACCCCATCCAGTTTGTGGGGAAAATCCGCTTTCCAGTTCTTACCTAAGCTGCACACGCTGTAAGTATGCGGTCAGCAGGAACCATTCCAGTGAGTTAGCCCGAACACTGTGTAAATCATCTTCTGTCCTTTGCAGTGAGGGTTGAGTGGACATGTGTAATGGCCTACTGAATGATGTTGTGTTAGCGTATTGCTGTGCTGTGTGCTGATGTGGTAAGAGAGAGTGTGTTGTAAGAACATGTTGAATGGTGTGACTTATGATGTCTAGTGAGACAGCCAAAGCAGGCTGTGTTGATGTTGGAGAAAAAGTTTGATGGATGAAATGAGCTGTTAGACAAGGTCTGTGTACACGTGTGTGTGTGTGTGTGTCTGTGTGTGTGTGTCTGTGAGTGTGTGTGTGTGTGTGTGTGTGTGAGTGTGTGTGTGTCTGTGAGTGTGTGTGTGTCTGTGAGTGTGTGTGTGTGTGTGTGTGTGTGTGTGTGTGTCTGAGTGTGAGTGTGTGTGTGTCTGTGAGTGTGTGTGTCTGTGAGTGTGTGTGTGTGTGTCTGTGTGTGTCTGTGAGTGTGTGTGTGTGTGTGTCTGTGTGTGTCTGTGAGTGTGTGTGTGTCTGTGTCTGTGAGTGTGTGTGTGTCTGTGTGTGTCTGTGAGTCTGTGAGTGTGTCTGTGTGTCTGTGTGTGTGTGTGTGTGTGAGTGTGAGTGTGTGTCTGTGAGTGTGTGTGTGTGTGTGTGTGTGTCTGTGAGTGTGTGTGTGTGTGTGTGTCTGTGAGTCTGTGAGTGTGTCTGTGTGTCTGTGAGTGTGTGTGTGTGTGAGTGTGAGTGTGTGTCTGCGAGTGTGTGTGTGTGTGTCTGTGAGTGTGTGTCTGTGAGTGTGTGTGTGTCTGTGAGTGTGTGTGTGTGTCTGTGAGTGTGTGTGTGTGTGTGTGTGTGTCTGTGTGTGTGTCTGTGAGTGTGTGTGTGTGTGTGTGTGTGTGTGTGTGTGTCTGTGAGTGTGTGTGTGTCTGTGTGTGTCTGTGAGTCTGTGAGTGTGTCTGTGTGTCTGTGAGTGTGTGTGTGTGTCTGTGAGTGTGTGTGTGTGTGTGTGTGTGTGTGTGTGTGTGTGTGTGTGAGTGTGTGTGTGTGTGTCTGTGAGTGAAAAGAAAGGGGGAGTGAGAGAAACAAAGACAGTCGTCTGACACTTTTTCCTTCTTTGACTGTAGCTCCCTTAACGGGGCAACCCAGATTCGAGAGTTTCCCGATCTGAAAGGAACCACCAGCCTGGAAATTTTGTGAGTCTTTGTACGCTTTGCATCTACCCGTCCCTCCCATCCCACAGAGACACACACAAACACACAATATATAATTTCACCAAGTGAGCCTTTAAAATGTACAGTAAAAAAAAAAAAGTTGATGTTTAGATGTATTTATTTATTTATATTTTAATTAGATTTGTGCTGTATGTTTGATTATTAATGTATTTTATGTATTTCTGTTTTATATTACTGTGAAGCACTTTGTGGTTTTTATCCTGTGCGATATAAATAAATTGATTTTATTTGATTTGATGTTCAGGACAAAATGACAAATCAGACTCCACATACAAGAGAGACAAAGAGCCAAGAAAGATAAGACCAATAGATGGAAATGTGTGTGTTCAGACTTTAGGGGAAGCAGGGAATGAAGAGGAGAGTCAGGGAAGAGTAGGCAGTTATGTCAGCCATTGACAGGTTTGGCGAACCTACCCAGCTGCCTGTCTCACCAAGTTACGCTCGCTGGACTGGAGGATCCTTTCGCTTGCTCGCACTTCAACAATGATCAGAAGATCCTCTTCTTTTTTCCTTCCCCTACAGAACGCTGACTCGGGCTGGTCTCTCAGCTCTGCCTCTGGATCTGTGTGAGCAGCTGCCTCGCCTCAGAGTGCTGTGAGTAGATACACACCAAGGGGAAAAGTTAGAGGTACAAAATCTGATACACACAACTCAATTGCGGAGACTTGTACCCCCCCCAAAAAAGCATGAACTTGCACAATCACATCTCTGTGAAATCCAATCAATACAGAAAATTATTGTCCTGCCGTGTTGCCTTCCTCACAGAGCTGACCATAATTTCCCACACCATAAACCCACAGCTGGTCACTGTGTACTGTGTTTGTGTTGCAGGGAGCTTTCTTACAACCAGATAGAGGATCTGCCCAGCTTTTACCACTGCTCTGCACTGCAAGAGATGTGAGTTTTTCAACCCCCTAGACAGTCACACACTTACTGTATCAAAGGCAGCAGTTTTCTCAGTTTACCTCTGCACATAGTGCTTTGGTTACATATAATCCTATATCATTTTCCTAACAGAGGGTTGCAGCATAATCAAATCAGAAGGATCGAGTCAAGCACCTTCCAGCAGCTCACCTCTCTAAGAGCACTGTGAGTCAACTTCACTTTGTCTTAGTCACAAGTTGCACGCGATATATTTAGAAATTTGTGTTTTTTATAAATAGCCAACACCTTCGGGTAAGGATAGTGAGCTGAAAAATATGCAGACTGGTGAAAAATCAAAGGAGAGAAAAACAAAAAATAGTCCCTCATTATGCTCATGATGATGGTGCTCAGGAGCACTATCTAAAGGGCCCACGTCAGTCCAGAATCTCTTATTTTGTTTGAGATATGGTTACCATGAACATGATACATATCATTTTCATAATACTCTAACTGCTCAGTGACCTTTTGTACCCAAGAGACATGGGCATTAGTAAAGATTACAACCTTCAAGATAGGATGATTTCACCACATATCTCCCAGGACAACTGTGTTGATGTCCTGTGCCCATTCCCAAAACACGTGGGCCCAAACAGGAACACCATATTTCAGTGACATGGTTGTATCCTGAACTGAAATCTTTGGGAGAATTCTGCAACAGCAAAGATTGTAGACGTGTAACTTCCAGCTGGCAAAGTCAGCAAAACATATATAAATTATATAATAGTACCAGAAAAATTTCCCTCTCACATATCTGCTGAGATGCAAGACTTGCTTCTTGGACTCCAAAACCTTCCCAGCAAATGCCCTGAACACCAGATGTCCTCGCTATGAGTGTTGGAGTTCTAGGTTGTTCTTTTAATTTGTCACCCATCTGTATATGTTATTAATAACCGGATAGCAGGAGATGGCAAAACAATAAAAACTAAATTTGATGTATGTCTGTGAATTTTCTTTGCAAGCTCCTTTGACTAAATTTGATGTACCATTGAGGTTTTTTCTTGTGAAATAACACATAGTTTGAACTTTGTTTCTCTAATCATGTTTAATTGAAACAATATGTAGAAGTCAAATCATCTGTGCTATAATGAGGTTTCACAACATGACCCAAGGACTCTGATGCCAAAACGAAGGAAATCATCGGTTGTTGGATTAAACAAGACTGTAGAATTATGACCTATTACTGACATCTAGTGGTGATACACAGCATTGCCAAGTGTGCGCCGTCATTCCAGGCACTTTCACATCATTGTGATTCTTTTTGTTGCTGTTGTCAGTGACCTGAGCTGGAATATGATCGAGAGGATCCACCCAGATGCCTTTGCTTCGCTTCACTCTTTGGTTAAACTGTGAGTAAACTCACTAAGACTCTTCTACCTATCATCTTGTTCTCCCCTCCTTCTGAGAAAAGCATAAAGAATATATGCATCTCAGAGTGTTGCACTTACACAAACACTCCATACTTGGCTGCGTGCTCCACTGAAAACCTGTGGACTTTTGGCAGAGTTTGCAGCGAACATTAAAATCCATTTATTGTTTGGAAAAAAAAAATCTCTGCATGGCAAGAAGCCTCAGCTCAAGTCATGCCAATATAAAACTACTTCATTGTGTGAAGACTGGTTGAAGTTTGCCTGGCTAAACAAGCAGATAATACATTTGACAGAAAGCATTATGTGGAGTCAGTCTGATAGAGTCCTGTCTACACAGCTTAATGAATCTAGGAGACAAGGACATTTTATCAAGGACATCTCGCAGCTTTATCTGAAATAAAAACACATTTTACAAACATTAACTTGGCTTGATTTGACATGCACCTTTCTTATTTCACTGCCCTTCGATTTTTCTCTTAGGGACCTGACTGAAAACCGTCTGAGCTCAATACCTGTTGTAGGCTTGAGCGGTCTGACCCATCTCAAGCTGAGGGGGAACACAGAATTATATGACGCCTTCAGTCCTGATAACTTTCCCCATATGAGGTAAATACTCTATTCAGAATCATTGAGTGCTTTCTTTAACTGTGTGATCTTCAAATGAAACTTGTATTTTGCTTTGTCCCAAAAAAACAAAGATCCCAGGTGTGTATCCTGTGGCTGTGAGGAAAACGCATCCCTTCCCAACCCTTAAATTATCCTTCCTCTCGCAATTTTCTACTAATATCGTGAATTTACCGAAAGCTGCCAACTCTGACAATTGACTAATTACAGTGTATCCCTGCAAGCCATTCCTGAGCCGAACTTAAACAATGACTGAGTATTTGTTAGCAGCAAGTTAAATCTTGTTACAAAGATCCCTGAAGGCCTGGGAAGGTGCGATGAAGTAAAAAATGAAGAGGAACTTTTAAAGAGATTGGAGATGGCAGCAGATCAAAGCTCTGTGTTAGTATCCCTGTAGAACATCGCCCAGAACAGAACCTCTGGCAGACAAACATTTTAAAAGCACTAAAGGTAAAATAAAAGGTTTTTTTTGCAGACATCTGCACCAAAGTCGGCAGATCAGCAAAATAAATAAACGCTTCACCTGCATTTTCCCCAAAGATGGACTGTTATCATTATTAAAAATTCAGTTATGCTTCCATACACTGAAGCTTTTTTGGGTCTATTGTTACCATCCCCTCTGTTTACAAAGGCTACGCGTGCCCAGTATAAGGCAAAAACACCCGGTCCCTATAGAATATATACCTTTAATACCAGTCAAACTGATTGCACATCAATCAAAATGTGGTTTAATGTAAATACAAGTAAGAGCAACAGGAACAAAAGCACTTGAAGCTGCTGGGAAACAGTTTTAAATTGTGCCTAAAAGAAACGTAGATAAAGCTCACGTTGAAAGAAACATCAGCCAGGACTTGCAGTTTTGTTGCCACCTTATTATGCTCCTGTTTTTCTTCTGGTTTGTTTTCAACACTACTCTCATCTGATTGGTACAGGGTGATAGAGATGCCTTATGCCTACCAATGCTGTGTGTACGGCTCCTGTGATAGCTACAAGCCAGCCGGTCAGTGGGACTCGGAGCAGAGCAGCACCAGTGAAGACCTGCATAAGAGGACTGTAGCCATGTACCCCATCCACACCGACACTCACTGTAAGACAACACATGCTTACGGTATCTGTGAAAACATACACACAGTATGTCAAAAGACTTGTAACATATCAGATGGGAATCTGACAACTGTGTCCATACCTGGCCGTTAAGGACGTGTCAGATCCTCACTGAAACCACAGTGACCTAAAAACACACAACACGTGCTGACCCCTCCATTCCTTCATTCCTGTGGCCAGCATAAAATAGAAACACAAATAAATCAAAATGAAGGTGAAATGAACGCGTTGAATCTGCATGATTAAAGCAGAAATTAAAAAACTGCTGGGTGTATTCAGAAAAATAACAGAATCAAGAAATGAATAAACCTGATGTCATTTAGAAAGAAAAAAAAAAAAAAAAAAAAAAAAAGAAATGAATAAACCAAGACATATCACGGATTAAAATTTATTTACCTTTAATTGCTAGAGAAACATGCCAAGACAATCAAAGTTCATCCAAGCGCCAGTAATCTTCTGAAGTGTCTGTTTTTTGTCTGTGGAACAGACTGTTATCATTGCAACCCCCTGCAGCTAGAGTCGCGCATAGTCTGCATGGGGTATATTGTGTATAAGCACTTTCAGAATAAGCTCTCAATATACTTTAACACATGGACCGTTTGGAGGTTTGATCAAAAAGGAAATCTGAAATTCTGAATTCTGGCCCTAAAAAAACGTTTTCTTTCAGATGACCCAGACTTGGAGGAGTTCCAGCTGGAATTAGAGGAATCCAAACTGCAGGCCAGTGTCCAGTGCACACCAACACCTGGTAATGCAAATGAATGCAAATGAGTTTTATTGTAGGGTATGACGCAAGTAAGCCCTAAGTTCAGCGCTTTTAGCTAATGAGTTACTGTTTTGTGCTGTTGCAGGTCCTTTCCGTCCCTGTGACTCTCTGTTGGGCAGCTGGCTAGTTCGTGTTGGCCTGTGGTGCATCTCCCTGGTGTCTCTGCTGGGGAACTCCATCCTGCTTCTGTCTCTCTTTGGCTCATCAGGCTACCTGTCACCACTTCGCTTTACCGTGGCTTGCATGGGGGCTTCAAATCTACTGACTGGTGTGTGCATGTGCACCCTGGCCCTTGTGGATGCTCTCACGCTGGGAGAATTTGGCCACCACGGAGCCCGGTGGGAGGGGGGTCCTGGTTGTCAGGCGACAGGATGGGTCTGGGTGTTTGCATCCGAGGCCAGTGTGTTGCTGTTAACTCTTGCAGCAGTGCAGTGTGGTGTGAGCGTGACGTGTGCGCGCACCTATGGGAAGTCCCCATCCCTCGTGAGTGTGCGCACCTGTGCACTGTTCTGCCTCGTTCTCTCCATCACGCTTGCTTCTCTCCCACTGGCAGGAGTCGGGGAGTATGGGTCCTCGCCTTTCTGCCTTCCCTCACCGCTGCCACCCCCATCCTCTCGACTGCCGTCCTCCCTGGGCTTTCCCTTGGCCCTCATTATGATGAACACCCTGTGCTTGCTTATAGTCACAGGTTCACACATCCGCCTCTACTGGGAGTTACTCAGAGGAGAGTGTGAGGGCTTGTGGGACTGCGCTATGATCAAACATGTTGCCTGGCTAATATTCACCAATGGTCTCCTGTATGTACCAGTAGCTTTCCTCTCCCTTTGTTCCCTTCTTGGTCTCCTTTCTCTGGGGGAGGAAGTACTAAAATCAGTCCTCCTGCTTCTCCAGCCCTTGCCAGCCTGCCTCAACCCTCTCCTCTTCCTTCTTTTCACGAGAGACCACTCTCAGCTGTTTTTCTGGCCACGCCCCAAAGCACGTACACAGCTCCGTCGGGACCACACCTTGGACTCGTTGGTTTCCGTGGACACAGAAAAGAGCTCTTGCTCCGATTCCTCAACACAGGTGTCACTCACTGATGCCACATACAGTGGAGGATCTTCTCTCCAAGCCCAGCAGGATCCCATCAGATTTTCCCACTGCTCCTCCACATCCTCTGTTCCTCTCATCCCTTGCCAAATACCTCCTCCCACTGCCAGAGATAGAGAAAGGGTGGCAGAGTGAGAGAGAGAGGGGGTGAGCGACTGGTGATTTCTGGAAAGTTTGGATCAAGATGTCTATCACACTGCCATGTCTCTCACTCTCAACCCATGAGCATCCACGCTAGCTGTCTGAAAAGCTAGGACACCATATGAATATGAAAGGACCATCCTCTGCAGAAAGACCGCCTCTGGGTTCACAGTCTTCAAGCTCCTCAGAACATTCAACACTGAAACTGTTACTACAGAGACTACAGAGTACAGAGAAGCTGAGGAGAAAACAAAGAGCCTCTGAAAGTGGAGAGCGGGACTACAAGGTCCTTTCACAGAAAAGACTATTCAAGGACATTGAATAGGACAATGACATTGCTTTTTATATAAAGGACAATTTCAGACACATTTCAGTGGACTGAGTCATGGGGAACAGTTCAAATCCACATGGAAAATGTAAGCATTGGACAAAGCAGCGATTTCGCCTGTGGGGAATTTAGGTAGCACCAATAGATCTTTGTTTATACTGAAAACTGATGAAAAATCCAACTCAGAAGATGCAGGTTGTTTGGTTCTTTTATAGGTGGAGCCATTTTTTGGTTTAAATACAAATTCTATCCTATTGCTAAGGTCTGTTTAAAAAAAAAAAAAAGGGACTCCTCATCACTCACACACACGACAGCCAGTGTAAGCTAAGTTTTCTTCCACAGATGTCATTGTCATATTGTACTATGCAACTGTATAATACAAAGGTTGTTGTAAAAATGCTACTCTTTATACGGCAGCAAAGCGCCACAGGAAATGGGCCGCACATCTATTTTCATATGGTTTACATGGTTTGATCTCAAGAAAAGCAACTCTATCCAACAGGAGGCAAGCAGTCATAGAGACTGAATGGGATGTAGGTATTTTTCTTACAGACTTTAGAGTAGGCTAGCATTATGTACATACAATATAACTACCTCTGAACTAGCATGGTATTGACTCACTACAGCCTTATGATGTTTGTCTCCCCTTTTTATAAACAGCAATTATATAATTTTATATTATAAGAAATAAATCCTTAGCTTGTAAAAACAAATGTACTATTTAGGATGTACATACTTTGTATACAACTGGTTAAGCATATTTTTGAATAAAATTATCATCTTCATACTATACACACTCAAGTATGCGCTTATGTTACAGATCTGAGACACCTCCAAACTACACAAGTCCAGGCACTCTGAAATACATGAATAAAATGAAACTTTAATATCACAACACAAGCACGCACATTATACATACAGCCATCCACATACATTTAAAAACAGGAAGTCTTACATCTGTGTATAAAATTAATACCACAGTTCTAACAAGGTGTCAGTTTTATCAGGTGAGGTGGAAACTACACACAGGTTCTCTTTGCTGGATCTTCTGCTTCCTGCTGCACACTGTGCGCTTCTCTTTTTCGGGTTGATGCTTTCTGATCAGGAGTATTTTCTTTGTTGCCATCCACAACACCCTGGGGAGAAAAAATGCATTAAAAAAAACAAAACAAAAAAACAAAAACACCCTACTCCTCCTAAACCAGAAAATCATCGAGTCAGTTAAACTGCAGAGGGGGTTGTTAATGAAATTATATACAGGTGCACTATTTATGTTTATATTTATGCTTATATCCTTACTCTCATTCCCCTTAATGTATCTGTAACATGCAACTTCTTTCGGTGCTTTGCTACTGGAAACTGAATTTCCCGGAGGAACCCACCCGAGGGATTAATAAAGTTTCAACTAATCTAATCTATAGGTGAAAATGTAGCGCACCCTCATGACATGTTGTCTCAGTTTTTTTCCACCACTTTTGCATTTGGCTGGGGTCAGTGTCACTGCTGCTAGCATGAGTAATATTTGGATGCCACCAGAGGTTGGCCAGATTTGTTTTCAGTGTTCCTTTAGTTCTTCTGAGCAGTGCAGATGTACATGATGCACTCCATTACACTATAGTTACAGTAGGGAAAACAGTGGCTGGACACTGTAGCATGATCAAAATTGTTGCAACCATGTGCAATGACCTTGCAGTCTCATTGCCTCCAATTTGAACGCTTCGAAGAAGCAGTCTCTGAAGCAACGTTTTGCTGCCATCCTCAAAGCCGTAAAAAAGGGATGAAACCGATCCCCTTCCATTTTGCAGCTGAATGAGGGCAAACTGGTAATAACACGCAAAATGTTTGTCATGATTAAGTAGTAAGATTAGTAGCAAAATTCTCTTGCCACCTGTTTCCATAAATTCAGAAGTTCCTCCACAAAGTGACATGATTGCTGCAGGACAGCAATCTAACTGCAAAGTGCCATAGGTGCTTGACAACTTTGCTTTTATACAGTAACAATTGCCAGCTCCGTTGCTCTGACTGACTAACTAACTTAAATCAGCTGTCACATGCTAGCAATCTCACTGTGTTTATAGATTAGAGAGCAAATATTTGCAAAACCTTGCCAATCTTTCTGGGAGTGATTACAGTCAATCTGAATTGTTTGGACAAGTTGCTTTCCTCTAGGCAATCTGTGCAGTCACCTTACAATTGAGGTTTTTCCAGAGGTCGAGTATGCAACACCCTCAACCCCCAATCACAGAATGCAAAAAAAAATCAGTGCAATTACAAAGAGGTTATTTTCACTTTAATGCGACTGCAACTAAACAAGTTCTATTTACTCGGCATATAATGTTCTATTGCAGGAGCACAGCACAACCATGTGGGTCAAATAAAACAGTGCACACAACTAATACATTAACATTGTTGTGGAGCAAGTGACAGGAATCATGTGACTAAGAATAGAGCAGCAGTCAGAGTGTAATTACATTAAATGATTAATAATTATATATATATCCTTAGTAACTTACAGAATTCTTCTGGACGGCATGTTCTTGTGTCCACTTCCTGGCCTTCTCCATAAACAGGTGTTTGTTGTATTTGAATTCCGATGACTAAATTACGGGAAAAATAGATAAAAGTATAAAGTTGGATTATCGAATCATTCACTGTGCTACAGCTGAACACAGCTGCTCTCTAACCCAACAGGTTTAGCTTAAAGGGGTTTTTGACTTGCATCTAAACAAGTCATTTTGGCATTTACCACACTCCCGGACTTGCCTTTAATTACTTAGCACAGCGGTCTCCAACCATTTTTGCGCCACGGACCGGTTTATGCCCGACAATATTTTCACGGACCGGCCTTTAAGGTGTCGCGGATAAATACAACAAAAGAAAACTAGTATTGGTACCAAAAAAAAAGAAGATTTATTCATAACACACGTGACAAGACCCAGGAAAACCGAGTTAACGATAAAAACGATAACAAAATAACGCTGAAAACCGATAAAAACTATACATTTCACACCTGAGCCTCTACTCTCACGGCCCGGTACCAAACGACTCACGGACCGGTACCGGTCCGAGGCCCGGGGGTTGGGGACCGCTGACTTAGGATACCTTTTATTTCCAGGGATGAATTTGAATCAATTAAAAACTAAACTATGTATTTTAGTCAAGACAATGTCTTTAAAACAGTTTTTTTGGGTTTTTTTTTTTTTTTTAAATAAAGGAGCTACTGTTACATGACAATATAGGTAACTCACAGTTTTCTAAAAATAAAATAAACCACCACAGACAGATTGTGTATGATAGATAGTTTGATATACAGGATGGACAACACACTATGTGTGACTCACTATATCAGCCATCAGGGGGTCGTCTGGATTTGGCTCTGCCATGAGTAGCTGTATGGAAGTGAGGACTGTGGAGATGTTTAGAGATGGCTTCCAGGCACCCTGAAACAAAAAAAAATCAAATAAATATAAAGACAACACTACATCTGAAATGTATAAAATGCAACATATATCCTTGTGTCCACCATGTAATGGTGTTGAAATAAAGAGTTTATCATGTACTGGAAATCTGTTATAACCTTTGGTGGCAGTTTAAGCGCATCATGGCAGATCCGTCCTGAATTGTCAATGTTTGGATGGTAGATTGGAGTCAAGAATCGTATTTTGGGAGGCTCAAACGGGTACCTAAGAGAAAAAAAAAAAAAAGCATGTCAGTCCTGCTAGAGTGGAGTGAGAACATGTAACTAGTAGAGAGAAACCCATCGACGTTAAAGCTCAAAGAAGAAGTACCTCTCTGGAATCTTGACCTCCAAGGAGAAGACTCCACCATCATAAGGAGTTCCTGATCCACCCAATATCTCTGGAACATAACAGGGGTTAAACATATGGTCATGTATTTGATATATTTTAATGACAGGATCCACTGCAAAAATGGATGTCAGAGTGATCTTAATCAGGTGAAATATTCTGAGTATAGAGTATAGGTAAATGTATCTTGGCAATTTGTTAGGTACACCTGTTCAACTGTCTGATAATCAGCTAATCACGAGGCATCAACTCAGTGCATTATGGCATATAGACATGACCATTGCAACCTGCTGAAGTTCGAACTGAGCATCAGAATCGGAAGGAAAGCCGATTTAAGTGACTTTGCTAGTAACGTGATTTTGTTAGTGCCAGATATGGTGGTCAGACTCTTTCAGGACCTGCTGATCTACTGAGATTTTCCACATAAGCATCTCTAGAATGCACAGAGAAATGTCCAAAATGAAAAATGTTCAGTGAGCAGGAGATCTGGGTCAAAATGCCCCACTGATAGGAAGGAAACAATCCAAAAGAGCCTCGATGAACGCATAACGCATCAAATTTAGAAGCAGACGGGCCACAGGAGCAGAGACCACACTGGGCACCGCCGCTGTTAAAAATTACGATAGTTGCGAAGGCAACACAGAGGTCCAACCTGGTACTAGCAACGCACATAAGAAAGTGTCTGGCAAGTATAGCTTTAGTCGTTTAAGTGACACAGTAGTACATACGTGCCCGGAGGTCGTCTATCTGATCTTCGGTCTGCCAGCATGTTATCCCAGGGGGGGGCTCGGTGCTTAGCATTTGAAGTTCACGTTTCAAACGAGAAGCCCTCTGCATTCTGAAAAACAGGCAGCTGGCTAATTAGCGTTACACTTAAAGTTCGTGGGTCAGTCTCCACACACGCTTGTAATAATTTAATCCTAAACGTAGAACATTTATTGTCAAATTGCTCAACGAGACAGTGGTTTGTTTGTGATGTTAGCTGCCTTCTTGTGATGCTGAGCTAACGCCTTTGCTTACTAATGTGAAGGCCGAGAAATAAACACCTTCTTAGTGCAAAAAGTCTAATAACAACTTGTCAGGTGGAGAGCACCTCTCGTTTACTTACTTTTTATCAGCTGTGCACTTGATAATCACTGTCTATCTTAATCGAAATGTCAGTTTCACAGCTCTCGGCGAAGCAGCGTCATCGACTCTGTTTTGGATTTCCCTCTCCTTACGTAAGCACCGCCCGCGCGCCGCTCGTCTTCTTCTTCTTCTGTTGGATTTATTCAGATGAATTACCGCCACCGTGTGGTCCCGAGTGTGAGCTACCAGGAGGCTACTTCTGCGCACAAATAACACAGCATCATTTTTATTTTTAATTTAACAGTGTTACAGTGATCATCCTGCAATCCAGTAGCCTCTCTGCTTGCCGCTCGAAACACTGGGCAACTAACCATTCATGTGTATGTGTGAAATATGATTCTTAGAGAATACTAAAATCACTTTTCATTTATAGCCTTACAAAAAGGAACAAGAAGCATCTCCTGGTGACTCTCTGGTCTCTAGTCAGTATTTACTTATAAGGTAATATTTGTGTATTTTCAATATATGAATTTAGTTTTCTTTGTTCTTTTTAAATGTAATTTAAGAGGTTTCAAATAAGGGTGGCATGACAAATGTATACTTTGGTTATACAAATATTGTCTAGGAGTAGGTAATGGATAATAGGTACTGACTTGCAAAAAAAAAAGGGTTTAAAAGACTTGAGCATGTGATCTAATATTGCACTACAATTTACACTACTGTATATCTAACTAACAAAGCAGTTCATCATCTTTTTCTTGACAACACTTTCTTTAAAGATATAGGCATTTTGGGTAAAGTTGAATGAAAAGAAGACACAGGTGAAATGTAAAAGCGAGATCAGAGGTCAAATATGAAATTATATTTGGAAGCAAACTATAATGTGATACTGACCCCATATAACAGTATCATTTCCTAAATGTTGCAGGTACAAAAAATGCAGTAGACTTTATTTTTTATTAAAGTTTGACCTTATTTAACCTCAAAGAAGAAGACAGAGGTCCAAAGTAACGCGATATGTATAATCCCCATGTATAATTAAATGCCTGTATGTCTATATGACAGTACGAAACATAACTGTAATAAGTAACTTGATATCACATTATCACTTGGACCTTCAGATCCATCTGTTGACCCTGCAGGACAGAGGTCAGTTATGATATGACATTTTAAAATCTTTTAAGATGCTTTTTGTGGACTTTACATCCATCAATCATTAAGTTGATGGATGTAAAGTAATTATTAATGGATTGTTAACACGACCCCACTTTGCAAAGTTTGCAAAGTTTGATCAGAATTCATTCAAAAGCTTTTGAGCTTTTGAGTTTAAGGACAAAATGACACACACCCCAACGCTACCAAATATATCACTTTCTTGGTGGAGCTGACACCATGAGTTTTGTTTTATTTTGACAGCAGAAGCACTATAAGACTTTGGTATCATCTTGTGTGTTTTATTCTTTCTAATTCTTTCATTCCTGTTTTCCATTTATTGCATGATTACACATTCATACAGTTGGGTTTCCTCCATAGAGTTCTTCATTATGTTTTATTTCCACTTTTCACAGTAATGCTGTTTTGAAGCTTTAAAATCACCATACTGTATACTGGTACTGATGTAAGAACATTGCATGTAGGGAATGACAGAAAATGATATAAAAACTTCTCATCTGTATATGTTTATCATTATGATAAGTTCAAGTTTATCCATCTTCAAAAGGAAGACCATTAATGACTGATGTAATCACACTAAACTTCATAATTGCATAAGTATCTTATTTGAAGGCAGTGGCAAAGATAGCCTGAAAAGTAATGTTTCTGTCCTGCTTGTCCTCCATTCTGACATCAGTGAAGCCGGAGTCTCTCAGAGCTGCCATGTAGGCCTCTGGGCGCCAGTTTTCCCCTGGCATCACCCCCTTCGCTGCTATCGTAGCCACACGAGAAAGCCTCAGAGTTGTGACCATCAGGGCTCCTGGGTGGGTTAAAAAGATGGGGAAATTCAATTTGAGAATCATTATTTAAAGACAACTTTTGGAACTAAATCTGTAAATCAAGTTTGCCTGACTGTCATGGCATTACCTGGCTTCATCACCCGGTGTATTTCTGCGGCTCCTTTTCTAAGATCAAGCCAGAAGTAGTAGCAGTTACAGTGAAAGACTCTGTCCACAGTGCTGTCTCTGAGAGGCATTGCTGCTACGTCACAGTGGTGGAGCGTCACTTTTTTACTCGCTATAAGTTCCATCATTTGTTTCTTTGCCATCTGTCAGACACAGAAGAATTACAATATTGTCCCTGATTAGCAGCTATGCCTTTCTTAGGTCTTAGCTGCCTGCTCAGCAGTGCTTGATTTTTATTTATTTATTTAATATACAACCAAGGTATGCAGAAGAACGCACAACACATCAAACCTTAAAGAAGCTGGGCCAGACCACACCAGGTGCGATCAGTTCAGAACAGGACATTGTTCACTAGTAGACGCTAATTTGCATGGGCTTGATAGAAGATTGGAAAACTCTGCATGGTCTGATGGTTCATGGTTTCTGCTGTGGCATTTAGGTTCAGAATCCTTGGTTTTAACGTAAAACTCATTGTTGCAGCCACGGGCAGCACAAAGGTGACCCCTTAAACTGATTTTAGTCTCATTATGAGTTATTGGTTCTGTTAATAATTAGCTGGCATAAACTCACAGCATCAGTGGAGACATCAGCACATTAGTGATGTCACATTCTCCACTGACACAAGATGGCGCTAAACGTGTTTTAAAAACTTTAAGCTCTTATTTCTTAAATCCAGCTACACAGACAGTGTTACATCTATGTTAGTTTTGGAGAGATTTTAAATTAGATTTTAAACATCGAGTGTTTCATTCTGACTTTAAATGGCCTCCACATCATCTCAATTTAAGAGGATACCTCTGAGATATGGTGGTATCACTTCATGGGTGTCCAGCAGCCAAATCTGCAGCAACAATGTGATTTTTCCCTCATGTCAATATGGACCAAAATCAAAGAAATGTTTTCAGCACCTTGTTGAATCTATGACACAGATAACTCAGGCAGCTCTGAAGCCGGTGCCAGTGAAGTAATGAAACAAGTGGCCAGTGTGCGTATTTTCTCTAAAATAATTTTCTTTTTAAAGGCTTGCAATGTGTCTGCTTTAGCAAGGCTGAAGAGGCCACAACAAAGCTGTGTGCTTTTACAAAACTCTTTTTCAAAGACACTCTTTGTAACAGTAACAACCCACATGTATTAAATAAACTTGAATTTGACTTGTTTATTCCACTCTTTCTACCTCACCTGATGCATGTACTCTGAGTAATCCACCCCTATAAGGTGGCCTGTGGGGCCCGTGAGCAGTTTGGCTGCAGACTGCAGACCCAGACCGGGGCCATGACCCAGCTCCAGCACAGTGTCCCCAGGTTGGATGGCACACAGCTGCACAGCACTCTCCTCCAGGACCTGATTGTAAGCTGTGAGCCACTTGCTCACCAACCACCCTGCAAGTGATCGCGTGGGACGGCCCAGCTGTTTCCCCAGTTGTTCAGCCCACATGCCTGAAAAAAACATGAAATATTTGGCTAAAACTTTCTGCTTTCAGGTTCAGCGGTGTTCAATGTGAGGACACGGTGTATAAAATGTTATAAATGGTTCGCTCTAATTCCTCGCAGTGTGGCTGGACTTTGCTTATCATTATTTGTTGCGCAGTTAATGTTTAATCCGCTGATTTGTTTTAAAGCCAAGTAGAAGTTTATTAACATTGTTATTACTGAATAACCAATTAAAGTTGAGCACTTGATTGAAACTTGTAGATTTACAGACTCAGAGTATCGGGCCATCATTTTTCTCCGTTCAGGAGAATCCAAACAGCTGACACGGTGCCCTCACGCAGCGTACAGGACAACATGGCTGCCCCTCTGACTCTCGGTGCCAGTTGCCCGGATAAAGCGCTTACCTACTTTCGTTTACAGTCAGCGCTCGTCGGCTCTCAGCCACGCCGCAGTTTAGTCTTCCTGGTAGTGGGAGGAGCTTGCGCTTCATCGGCGCACGCGCTGCTCCGTTCCGGGGTGTCCTACACCTCTTAAGTATCTCTCTGGCTCTTCTCATCATCGACCACTTCCTGTAGTTTTCTTGTATTTTCTGGCCACACGGGTTATCGCTCATGTCTGTATTGCGTAATAGCGAAAAAGAAAGAAAGAGAAATAAAAACTATTCAAAAAATAAAGCAAAAATAGGTGTCACCCTCCCTCCACCCGCATTTCATTTATGAACGAGAGCGTCTGCTGCAGCGCTTCTGTAAATATACGTCTGCGTGTCTAAACAAGTGCAGTCAAAGGTTTTGGAAATGTCCTCTGTCGTTGCTTCCTCCAATCATCCTATTTTGCACACACCCCCCTGCAGGGATTATATTTCTTTCGTTTTCATTTCCCGGAAGGGTTGATTGTGAAAATAGTGGCGTTTAAAAAAATCTTCGAGTGTATTCGTTTAAAAGTGAGTTTTGTTTGAGACGTGACCCGAAGTTTGTTTTCATTCTGCTCATGAGGAAATCCCTCTATTTTCTGTGCAGTCGAGCAGATTAAAGGACATCTCCATGGAGAGCGTTTCCCCGTCACCTTTGATCAAGGTAAGTTAGTCTTTCGGGGGCAAATCTTTTAAAGCTGTGTGGTCTAAAACCACAAACCTGGAATCCGACTCAGTTTTTGTTTGAGCTTTCGTGCCTTAGTCGTTGGACGGTGACCAGCAGCTGTTGTTTATGCTCTCTGTTGCTCAGCATTGCTGCTCCAAAACTGCTGAGTACTGTGACTACAGCCATTTGTATTGATGTTTTGTAGCAAGAAAACAGTCCTCCATCGATTGTACGTGAAAAGCAAGTCAACATTTATCCCACTGTGCATCACTCCCCACCTACCCAAGATCCTTTGGTTAGTCCTCCCACTCAAGAAGACTTGTGGCATCTGCCTGGAAGGCTGAGTGAGTTAAATTATCCTCTCTGTTCTACTTATCTGTTAATATTAATTGCAGATATGACTGCAGATACACAGATATGCAGCACCTTCTGCAAGCACATTAGGTTTGAAATTATGCATTTATTGTTTCCAGGAATTAACCCGTCCCTGTGGGATAAAGATGATGTTTCCCTGTGGCTCCACTGGGCTCAAAAGGAGTACTCGCTGCGCCGGCCGGAGAAGGGCCGATTTGAGATGAACGGCAGAGCCTTGTGTCTCCTCACTAAGGAGGACTTCAGACGCCGCTGCCCCAGCTCAGGTGGACATGAGTTAGTAGATAGAAGTCACCTGTTTCCGTGGCTGCATTTTCATATGAAATCCCTCATTTTTCTGCAGGTGATGTTCTGTATGAGATCCTTCAGTGTGTGAAGCAGCAGAGGAGGAGTGTGGTATGTGACCCACCTAACACAACTCCTCCCGTGGCAGCTGGACACCTTCAGGGTCCAGTCGGCTGCCAGGTAATCGCTCACACAGTCCAAGAGCCACAGTCTCCCAAAGTCAGCGGCACCCCGGGTGAGTAAAATTAAGGAGTACATTTATAAATATATATACTGCTATACTACAGTTCAGTGTAAAGGCAGACAGATGTATTTGTACACAAGTTGTAGACTCAGAGTGCTTTACATGGGGCAAAAAAGGAAAATGCATTAGATCAGCAATAGAACGTAAAAAAAGAAAAAATAGAGTAGAATTGAAAGAAATTACAAGAAACGTAGCAGTGTGTTGTGTGCAGTAATTCAACAAAGACACACAGGGAGAGAGAAATGTTTTTGTTTAGATTTGAATGTGGCCATGATTGGACACACTGAACATTACCTGTTGGTCTGTGTACAGAATAATAGATAAAAGCACCTTTGGTTCGGTTCTCATCAGAGGCTCTGCCTCTTGTAAAGTTTCAGGAGGATCTCTAGTCTTCAGGAACATTTGTATCCACATAAGAACTTGTTTATTCTGGTTGGATCGTGGGTGTGAATACTTCCTGATCTACCACATGTGCAAACATATCATGTGGGAATCCTTTCTCTTTCCCACTTTTGTTTTACGCTACATGTGAGGACATCCATTGACTTCTTATCCCCCAAATTTAAAGACTGACGCTAATCAATGTTTGCTCACCCCTAACTGAAATGTTTTCCTTTGCTCTGTGCTTTTTCTTCACATGTGAGGAATAGTGATTCGCTGGCAAAGATGAAATAAACCCTCATTATTTTGTGATCGGGTACTTTGATTGACTTCTCTGCAAAAACTGATTTTATTTGCTCACCTAATTACATCTCCATATGCCAGATGCGTTAAGCAGTTATCACATAATTTATAATGATGAAGAAATGGAAATGCTGAAGTACCAGAACCATAAATGGTGTATGCGTACACTACACAAAGACACACACCCACAAACGTTTGTCAAGCAAAACAACTGTATAATCTTTCCCAGAAAAAGAATGTGTTGGCCAATGGTCTGCAGTTTCCTGGAAAAAGGATCCTTTAACTCTCAAGTTCAGAACAATGACTTTGTTCTGTGCTCTGTCTGCTAGAAGTAAAACAGTCTTTGTGTTAAACATTAGCTTGTGCTAAGCCTGATATTATAAAATGTTCATGTGGCTGTAAAGTCACTTTTACTTTCACTTTAGCGTTTCACATTTCCTCATATTTCTGACTCACAGTTTTACCCGCTTTCACCACCGCTGTGGCTGCTGTCGGGGCCACTGTAAGCAGCCAGCCAAAATCAGTGTCAGCCCTTACAGATCGCCCCATCTGTTACACTTTGTCTGCGCCACTCACACAAAAGAGTGAGTATGACAAATGGCCATAGCAGAAGTAAATTGTCCTGCAATTCCTACTGTTTCAGAGGCTTCATTTCTTTGTTGCCTTCTGTGTCTGTGTCTCTCAGACGGATCAGCGGGTACCTCAACATTGCACCACAATCAGGATGAGTGTAATCCCCAAACGAAGAACATCACCCCAGAGCCTCTGAACCTCTCCAGTCGAGATAAGCCAAGGAGTTCGCTGCACAAGGCAAACGGTCGCATCCCAGGTATTGTTACAATAATTTGTTGTCTATTGTGCTCTTTACTCATGTATTTAATCACAGAAAACACACAGAATTGTTAAAACCGTGTCTCTTTAAAAAGTGAAGAAAAAAAATCTCATATATCATAAACAGCATTTTATATACAATCAGCAAATGCACCAATAACATGAACACACTCAGTTTCCTAGAAACTATTTTAAGTCCAACACGTTGGATTTGTTTGTGAGATAAAGAGCAAAACAGACACAACATCCTGAAGCAATAACCCAAAAGTGGACCTGCGCTTTAAATATTCAATAGTTGGCTATTTTATTCTTTTGTTATGTCTAAATGACGGCTCAAAATGATATGTTAATGTCAGGCTTACAGGTACACTTGTGGTGAGAAGTTTCCTCGTCATGGGCGCGAATGTCGTGGGAATTTGAGGCTTTTAATGATTTTCTTTGAACTGTTCTTTGTCCGGGTGGAATGATTGTACAACATACATCTTTAATGACTTTCTCTGATCCACACAGGGAGAAAAGTATACATACATTCATTTAAATCTCTTAATAAGTGGTGATGAAAGTCCTGCCGTGTTGTTTAACTACAATTGGTCGTTTCTCTTTACCAAAATAATAAAAAAGAAAGAACACAGATAGAATTTCAGAACTTCAGAAGGTCTCTTGAAATTTCTAAACAACTCCAGATTCCAATATTATCAGCAAGTGTGTGCAAGTACAAGTTATTCGAACAGTGCGACTACTCTTAAAACCAGGAAACCAACCAATTTACATGAATTTGACCATTTCTGCCAAGATGAATGGTAAGTGGCTTGTTGATGGCTACTAAATGCATCTTGCTGTGGGACATTCAACTATATGTTAGTGAGCCTGTGTATATATACTGTTGACCCTGTGTGGATTAGAGAGAACCTAAAATAAATATAAACTTGTGTACCTAGTTCTTGTTTTCTAAAGTCGTTAAAGATGTCTGCTGTACAAGAACAGGTCGAATAAATCATTAAAAGATGTAAATGACCATGGCATTCATCCACATGATTAGTGCATGTACACTTGTGACCACGCCATTTTTATACGTGTTTATTGGAACATGGCACTGAGAGTGAGAAATATACTAAATAGTACTGAATTGAACTTTAAATACGTATATTTAATGACAGTAGTGTAAGCTTTGCCAACACGTGTGTTATTACTCTTCTAATCATGGCCAGAGTGCAGGCTGCTGTGGGACTATGTGTATCAGTTGCTTTGTGATGACCGTTACCAAGAATACATTCGATGGGAAGATCCGGACAGCTTGGTTTTCAGGGTGGTGGACCCCAATGGATTGGCACGGCTCTGGGGAAACCACAAGGTGAGTTCCCAGTTCTCTGTGCTTCATCCATCAGGAAAAACGGCTACACAGGTGGAGAATAAAACAAAACAGAAAAAAGCAGGGAACATTGGGGAATAGTGAATAATGTAGTGCATGACTAATGATGCATGATCTCTTTTTACAGAACCGAGAAAATATGACCTATGAGAAAATGTCTCGGGCTTTACGGCATTACTACAAACTGAACATTATCAAAAAAGAAAGAGGACAAAAACTCCTTTTCAGGTCTCGTCTCTGCTCCTTTCTTTGTCATGCGCTTTCTATTTTCCTCTTAAATAACATTCAAACTCATCCTTCCTGCCTGTTCGTCGCCTCCATTCAGGTTTCTGAAACTCCCTCAAGATATCAAGAAACAGCAGGTCGAGGCTTCCGGCGCCCTGGAGCACACTCCACCTCACGATGGCGACTTCCCGGACTCCAGTCCTACACAAGAGTTCTCTGAAGACCATTTTGAGGTTTCCCCCGATCGGACATCTCCACAGCCTCCTCCGACTGGTGCACCAGTGAGATAGAATAAAACCGTGGATCATGTGTAGCAACACGGCTCTTACCGAATACAATAGGAGGTTGTAATATATTTATCTCGTGGTTTGAGCTTTTAGGGGAGGAAAAAATGCATGTACAGTCTGAAAAAACACAGTTGTGTTGTTTACTGTGAGATTTTTTTATTTTTTCTCTGAATCAATGTGTGTATAACTGTGATCTGGGTAAACACTAATATTAAGAGTGAGGGAAACTGTGAAATTAATCACAGAATCATCCAGCCAGCAAAATAATATTCAAGACTTAAAATGATCTGCTTTGTTCAATATAATCACAGATCAGTTATTTTCATTAACTTTACAGGTCTTGCAGCTATGGGTTGGAAATGACTACAGTCCAATAAGAGTTTAATAACATACGAGAGGATAAATAACTGTTTTTGTTTTGAATGCTGGTTAATATGCAAGATTGTTTCCACCACTAGAAAAAAATTGCCATCAATAAGTCAAAATGTCAGGTTATTATCTCCCATTTTTGGTACGGTATCTGAAAGTTTCAGCTTACGTAGTAATACCTTGAAATCTTCAGCGTAGCTCAGAATGGGATTTTTACAAATTGTTATTTTTTTTCAGTGGTGGAAAGCAGCTTTTTCTACCCGTAGGTTAAGTATTTGGTGTTTCATTGTGTGTGTGTGTGTGTAAAGTTTGCATTGAAAAAATAAATATTTTAATGTATACTTTATTGTCCCTGAGGGGAAATTTCTCTCTGCATTTAACCCACTCACTCAGTGAAGCAGTGGGCAGCCACCGGCACCTCACTCAGGGGCACCTCAGGGTAGCCGTTCAGTGGATTTGAACCCCCAACCTTCTGATCATGGGGCAACCACTCTACCTACTGAGCTATCCCAATTATATATGTTGATAAAACATTTCATATAAATGTTTTTCTGAGATGAAAATGATAACGCTAACTTCTTATGACAAGCCAAACGTCAGGACAAAAATAGATCGTTGTTAAACAATTGCAATATTCACTCATGACAGTTGAATGGTCTGAATTTTGCCAGCAGGGGGTGCTGTTGTAAATTTAATAGGATTTACAATTCAATGATTCAAATACTCGTATTTCCTACAGTGGTCCAGCTTTTGAATATTTTTAGTCTTAAGGAAAAGACAAAAAGTCACCACATGTTATAAGACAGGCCTTAAACAAGACTGGCTGAGCCATGGCTGATTTACTCGTCATCTGCGGATGCTCGTCTTTTACTACACCCATCTTTGACAATGCAGTTTTTACAGTATGGGCCTAAAAACATTTTGACCTATTAGGTACAATAACTCTGTTCAGCTGGAGCTGTAGAATTCGTAAAATAGAGGCTTGTGTTTCACAGGCTTACATATCCATCTCCACTTTGTCAGTTTGATGTTAATTAAACAGATCAGACAGATGGCAGCACAGACGTAGACTGTAAACTGACATTTCAGCTTTTTATGTCTCCCACCTGAATGCAAATCAGTTCGATAATTTACTTATTCAACATGTCGATTTGATCCAAATAGTATAAAAGCCGCATCTGTTACATTAAGATTAAGTTCATTTGAAACTGTCTAGGTAGCTGGCATGGTTTGAGCAAAATACCAGAGCAGCTTACATTACATCAATGTCTCCTCTAATATCCAACACTGCAAAAATAAGTCAGCTTTGCTTAAAAAATGCATGTAAAGTACCAAGTAAAGTAAAGTTAGGAAAGTTAGAAAAGCTAGTTTATTGTTGGTGTGTAATGCTTAATGAGGTACACAACACACGTACACCAAATTAACCTCTTAAGCCCCAACGCCCCCTGATACGGGGGCAAAAGGCAGGAGATCAGTTAGGCTTGGGGCTTAAGAGGTTAATTTAATTTTAAGAAAGTCAAGAGTCACCTACTTGCAGACAATAGTAACATTATCTGTCAGGAGTCAGACATCTCATGTGACTCCTGTGTCCAACAGGCAACACTGCATGACGTAAAGATCAGGCGGAAGTCAGTAATTGCTACAGGAGCCTGGGTGACGCTAAATCACTGTTTCCAACTTTAGAAACCTCACCACATTAACAACACGACTGAAGTAAAGGTCACAACTCGACAAAACGAGTGTTTTAATCTTAGACATTAACAGTCCCATTAGCCTCCAGTGCAGAACCTTCTATACTCTGAAATATCAGTCAAGTAATTATAAATTAAATATTGACTATCACTCTTATATATGATACTGATGAACAGAAGAATGTATCGCAGAAGCGTTTTATTGGCAACAGCTGGGAGTTGATCAGTTTATGTGCACTCAGTAAAACTTTCCACCTTCTCTCATCTTGTTTAAAGTGTTTTTATTCAAATAGTATATATGTGAAAGTATTTTGGTTTATGCATTGCAACCATGGAGCTACACAGCCTCCCAACATTAGAAATCCTTGTTTTACCCCTGTTCACATGAGCGTGACCAACATGCTATGTCTAATTGCAATGGATTTAAAAACACTGACTGTGAAACCCTCTCCCAAGATCTGAGTGGATAGTTCATCTAAGTTCGCCTTAGCTTGTTCTCCATTTAAAAAAAAGTTTTTCTCCATTTACAATATTTAAACAGATCATTGAAAATGACCCCTGGAGTTTCCAGTTATCAGTACAGTGAAGGTCCTCAGTCCATCTCCTTTTCTGGATCAGGGTTCCTGGCCACCTACCAGTTAGGCGTCGCCCAGTGCTTCCTACATTATGCACCCTGGATACTTCACTCCGCACCTAGCATCCTTGGCTCATCTGCTGGTTCTCTGGTAGCAGCTGCTGTGGTTTGTGAAATGAATCTAAGTAAGTGACTCTTTCTTATGTTCTGCAATGACTTCTGTTGGATGTATTCATTACACATTTATTCCCCCAATCCTCTAATTTACAGTTACCATTCGGGATGAGATGATTAATTTTGCCAAGGAAGTGAGGTCTTTTACCCTTGGACCACTGAACCCCTCAATCAAGCTTTTTCACTGGCTGGAATGTATTTTAAACAACCATCTTCCGCCTAATGCGCACCAACTGGCCAACGGTCGCCTTGCTGTTACCATGACCCGTCTGACGGATGGCGAGCAAATTCTCATGTCTGATTTTGACTCCAAAGAAGATGTAGTACAGGTACGCTTGCTCTGCTGTTTTGGAGCTCAGAAATAAGAAAAGTAAAAAACAAACCTTAATAACTATGTTGACTAAAAACTGCTGTGTGCTGTGTTCAGGCACTGCTTTGTAGCTGTTTTTTGCCTGGTTACTGTGGTTTTGTACCTCCATCGTTCAAAGGAGTAGTGAGTATTTGGTGGCCTCAAAACGTCCCTCCACGCACCTTGTGAGCCTTGTTTTCAAAATAAAAATCCCAAATGTTAATCTCTGCTGCAGTTCTATTTGGATGGTGGCTTAAGCGGCATTCAGCCTATAGCGCCTGGATCCTCCAGTCGCACACTGACCGTGTGCCCATTTTCTGGAGAGAGTGACATCTGCCCTGGCGACGCACCATGTTGGCTGGACATTGTAACGCGTGGTGTCACTTTAAAGGGCAATTTGGACAACAGCTTCAGGTTCATCAATGCCATTTACCCAACTTTGGAGGTCAGACCCAAACTATATGTGGCCATATCCTATACTGCCTGTATCCCCATCTCTATCCTCAATCTATTATTGTGTAATAGTAGCAGTTTGTGTTTAACATTTTTAGAAATATAGCAAAGGAAATTAAACATTATGCTACAAAACATTACATTATTTTTGATCTTTTATTTCATTGTGTCACATTTAATTATGTTTATGTCATTTTTTCCTCTCCAGAATATTGAGGAAGCCTTTCACAGTGGCTACAAAGATGCTGTTCATTTCCTTCAGAGTAATGGTGAGTCAGGTGCTAGTTACAAACAAACAAACAAACAAACAAACAAACAAACAAACAAACAAACAAACAAACAAACAAACAAACAAACAAACAAACAAACAGTTTTTCTTGGCTAAACTTAATCTACCTAACTTTCTCTTTAATTCCTTTCTCTCATGTTCAAAACTGTCCCAAGGGCCACTTAGCGTTAATCAGAATATCACATGGCTTCATCTGGAAACCATGAAAGATGAAGAGGAGAAGAAGAAGCTGGAAAACGGGACGACCGAGCTGACATCTTTTATAGACAACGGAACCATTCAGATGAGCGACTCGACCACACAGGAAGCTGCACAATATCCTCCTCTCCATTTTGATACTGTGAAAAATGGCATGTTTTGAACACACTCACAGGCACAAATATTACTAATAGGGAAATAGCAATTTCATAGCAATGTAAATGAAATCTGACGCTGGTCAGTTTGTCAATGTGATGTCAACAAAACGATGAATGATTCAGTAGAAACTGAACCAGAACATTCATATTGTTCCACTTTGCCTTTGCAAAACTATCTTTGTTCATGTCTGCGTTTCAGTGTTGCTGAGCAACGTGATGACTTATCTGAACATGTTTGGACTCCCTGCAAGAATCCTATCCTACCTGCTCCTGCCCCTCATGCTGTCTTATTACGCTGTGCTGCAGAACAGGGACAGGTAATGAACACACTGAACACAGACAGGCCGGCAGAAACTTTGTGTGCTCCGAAGCTCTGAAACTCTCTTTGTTTTTGTTTGATAAACAAAGAAGAAAGAAAAAAGCTCGATCGTTTCACTAATGACCATAAGATTTCTGAGATGATGTGATCATCATGAGGTTGCTGGATAATTCCAGGAAACGGCTGCTAATAGATGGTGACGGAGTTCTGTAATTCCTACTTTTGTGCAGAGACGTAATGTGGTAATGTCTCTTATACCTTTTAGAATCATGATAGCAGTGCTTTCCATTGTTTATGCAACACTACATTAGCTGCAACCTGCAGCTTTTTACTTAGCTTCTTAATTTTTGTTTTTAGAATGACTGATCTCAGCTCAACGTTCTGCAAGAAAATAAAGAAGTCCCAGATTGTCAGACTATTGCCTTAAACAGAGGCAGCATCTCTGCAACACATCCTAATCATCCCAATACAGCACGATAACCAGGAGCTACACCTCAGACTGTACAGACTGAAGTTAGCATGTTAAAAATTAAAGTTCATGACAGCACAGTTAGAGAAGATTGAACAAGGAGGAGTTTTTTTCTAATAGTTGAGAAGGCCTCTTCTCTCTAAAAAGAAGCATGCCTTAAGTTTACAAAGCTGCATCTGGAACAATGTACTGTGGAGAGCCAAGATCAACGTGGGGATGTTGGATTTAATGCCCTGCGCCATATTTAGAGAAAACCAAACAGATTCGACACAAACACCCCATACAAACTGGTTCTGCCAGAACTTTCCTTCCCACTGTCTCCAGTGTAGAGCGCCTTGAGACAATTATTGGTGTTTTTTGGCACATATATATAGATCAACTTTAATTGAATTGAAGAAATCTTGTAAAGAAAATGGGCCTAAATCCCAACACAGTGATGTGAAAGACTGATTAGTCATACACAAAAAGCTCTCGCTGTTAAAGGTGTGCTTAGTTTTCTTCGTTTTTTGCTAAACCAATAATTACACATTGTAATGTGTCGTGTTTTATTGTTCATCTGAAGCTGTATTTATCTCATTTTAAATTCTGGTGAGGACCAGACGATATTTCCTAATATGTAAAACAATTAAAGGACAGCGTATTTTCTTTTTGACATTACTGTACTTGTAGTTTGTTATTTACTTTTTATGCTTCAGTAACATCTGTTATGCAGATGCAATCACTGTGACCTCTCTATTTCCACCAGGCTGGAGTTGCTGTTCAAGCAGATGCCTGAGCTTCTTCTTTTGACTTGGCACACCATGAGAGTTTTCACCTTTTTCTTTTTCGAAGGAGCTGTCTCTACCATCAAGAAGAATATAAATGAAAAGTAAGATGGCATCTCGTATCTTAAATTATTACACTGTTTATTGCGTATAGGATTTATATAGAATTATTTTACTTGAAATCTTAACAGTTTTCAATCTCAAGTATTTCAACTGAACTTGAATATCTGTGTTTTAGCATCATGCCGGTCGCCCGGGCGCTGTGGCAGAAAGACCAGGCGCAGTCTGAGGCATCACAAGGCCGGAGGCAGCCATCGCCTTTCAATGAGTTTTCTTCACGTTCAGAGAATGCCAGTGAAAAATCATCTCCGGTTTACAAGAAACCAAAACAACAGTCTTTGTGAAATACTGTTGTAAACAAGTGAAGTGCAGATTTCCATGTAACATGTTCTAAAGTGTTGAAGAGTTTGCAGGCTTGTAATTTACGAAAGCTGAGTAAAATATCTGTATCTATGTTTTCATACTTATGAAATTGTGTTGCTGAGGCAGTGGAGTGCAGACCTTCATAGTTGGCATAGTTTTGTCATTATTGGTTCTTTAACACTCAACGTTGTGCTGGATGTAGAATCCTTTAAAGAATTTATGAAGAAGTTATGAAACCAAACAAAACCTGAAGGTGTTTGACCTGAAGATGGTATGATGTAAAAGGTCATTGAAAGGTGGTAATCAACCCTTCAGAATTACTTTCATTTCCTTGGAGAACATTATAACTACAATCTTTAAAATGCACTATAGTTAAGCTCTTCTAGAAAAAAGTCAACACGTCTTAGTCTTCAAAGAAACTAATGAAATGTTTTATAGTTTAATGTCATTTTTAAGCACAAAATGTGACAGCAAGTGGTTGTGGTCTGTCTGAAAATGCCGTCCTGTTTATCTACAGTGAGTTGAAAAATCAGAACATCACTGACAAAAACACTCATGGTTAAGAATTTAGCTGCAAGGTGACGGTCAGTCCTGTGATGAGCTGTTACACAATAGGGCTCTTTCATCGTTACCTCACTATCATTTTACAGCGATTCGGTGGTGAACCGCTGTTGCCTACGGCATGTCTTCATTTCATTTCCAGACATAGCTTCATAACGATCAAGGAATTCTGGGAAAGGGCACAAATACTAATGTGTGACATGGCAAGTTTGATGTCAAAGGAGCAGAAACCTACTTTCTAAGGCTTATTTGCCTTGTATCAAGTCTTTGTGTTGCTTTTCTAAAATGTAGCTATTAATAGCTCCTGTCTTCCAGTCTATGCTTGATGCTTTTGGTTTCATTTGATCAGCCTGTTGTTATAAATTAGGCTAAATTGAGTTGTAGCCTTAGGACCTTCTTCATGTTTGATGCTTTTCTGCTTAATGACATTTACAATATTGGGATTGAAATAAAGCAGTTTTTTAAATGATATTGTGTTTGAAAAATAGATTTTATTCAAAACTACAAAATCCACCAGGATTTTATCTCAGTTGCTGAAATCATGTCACGTGCACGTGCCTGCTGCATCTGCTTTTTCATGCTGTTCAGGAAGAGTACAGTGTATTTTTAAATCGCCCAGATACATTCTATACATTTTATTTTTATTTTTTTTTACAAAGGCCACAACATTTAGACTTCAGCAATGTTGCCATTTGTAGCTGTTGACATTGATCGGTCTGTAAATGTCCGACCTTATACTTATTCCCAGATTCTCCGGCAAAGATTTTTCAGTAGTTCATGTTAATATTTGTAGCGTTAAATATAAGATTCAGGAAATTCAGTCACTGTTGTCAACAAACAGTCAAATAACTGTGCTGGCTATTTCCGAGACTCATTATAAGTTGTATAGGAAAGACCGAAACAGGCCTATACATTAATGAGAGCAAAGCAAACTACGAATGGACTTAATGTTTGACGACCTGGAAACTGTGTGGGTTCAGTTACACCCGCTCTATGGCAGGCCTGTATCAGCAGGTTGCTGCTACAGACCCCCGAGTAGTAATATGTTGTAAGTAGAACGAATCTGTGAAATGCTGGAAAGAGTAACTGAGGAAAACAAAGACAAGATCTTATTAGGAGACTTTAATATCAGTTCCTTCTTGTCCTTTAGGGAAAAAGTTCATCAGCGTCGGCTTGTTGCCCGTCTCAGATCGTCAACATTCCCACCCGGGTCACGGTCAATGCAGGAGGTCATAGGTCATCATCATATATTGATCATATATACACAAATGTTCCTGAGCATTGCTCTAATATTGTTTCTGTTCCAGTTGGTTATAGTGACCATAATATTGTAGGTTTGACCAAGAAAACGAAACCACTGAAAACTGCACAAAAGATTATTTTTCACAGATCATACAAAAATCTCAATGCAGACAACGTAAAGGAAATTCACTGGACTGACATCTGCCTCGAGCGTCACCCTGATTATCTATGTTTATTGAAAACTTTTGCTACCTGGCTGACAAACATGCCCTCGTAAGGAGATGTACTGTTAAAAAGAACTTGGCTAGATAATGAATTTAAGGCTGCAATGTCAGAAAGAGAAATAGCAAAAGCAAAAGCACATAAGTCTGTCCTCAAGAGTGGGCAAGATATCGCGAGTTAAGAAATCAAGTAACTAAACTGAATATGTGCAAGAAGAAAGAATATTATCAACTCAAGCTCAAGGAGGCCAATAAGGACGGAAAGAAGGTGTGGAAAGTTTTAAATATAACGGGTAGAGATCTTGCTCCGGTGATGTCTCACATCTACATGGGTGGAACGTTTATGAGTGAAGCTAAGGCCAATAATGTTTTTAATTACTACAGCAATAAAATAACACATTTAAAATCTAATATGAGCAGAGGCGATCCCACCTTATCACAGCGTCTTATACAGGATGTTATCATGAATAATAAGCAAAGCCAATTTAAGTTTGAGGCAGTGAATGTTGAGATGGTAGAGCGTTTATTAATATCACTTCCTGACGATACGTCCTCCGGCTCTGATAACACAGACAGCAAACTGCTCAAAGTTGCAGCCACGTTTGTGTCCCTTCCTATATGTCACACATGTAATAGATCTTTGGCATGCAGCTCATTTCCATTGCAGTGGAAAGAATCGAAAATAATTCCCATTCCTAAAAACAAGAACAACGTTTTTAATGGTGTCAATAGCAGACCCATTACTGTTCTAAGTAAAATTATGGAGAGGATCGTCTATGATCAAATCCAACATTACCTAACAGAAAATCATCTACTCACTCAGTTTCAACATGCCTACAAACCTGGTCACTCCACCAGCTCAGCTCAGATAACTGGTATAAACATCTAGATGATGGGAACCTGGTCGGGTTGGTATTCGTGGACTTTAGTGCTGCATTTGATTTGATAAATCCTGATCTTTTGATAGATAAACTACAATGTTATGGATTTTCACCAGCTGCTTTGTGCTGGATGGAAAGTTATTTGTCTGAAAGAAGGCAAAAGGTTTATTATAACGGTTATTTCTCTGAGGGCTGTGAAATGAACTGTGCTCTACCCCAAGGCAGCTGCCTCGGTCCACTTCTCTATTCAGTCTCCACGAATGATCTGCCGTACGTCCTGGATAAATCTCATCTTGTAATGTATGCTGATGATTCCACCATGTTTTATTCAGCCAGTAGCTACTCTGAATTGACCAGTGCAACAAGATTTGCTGAACATATTTGACTGAATAAGTAAAAACAACATGATTTTAAACGTATCCAAATCCAAATCCATGTTAATAGGAAGTAGAGGACGCTTAGTCAACAGCCCACGGCTAAATCTTTCCATAGCTGGATCGGTATTAGAACAGGTCACCCAGACTAAATTACTTGGTGTTACCATAAACCACCACCTTTCATGGTCTCAGCACATCAACTCTGTTATAAGGAAAATGGGACAGGGCATAGCTATAGCTAGGAAATGCTCCTTTTATATTACTTCTGTTATGAAAGATGTCATTAATGCACTAGTATTATCTCATCTAGAGTGCTGCTCAATCATCTGGTCAGCAGCTAATAAGACAGATCTGAACTTCAGTTAGTCCAGAACAAGGCGGCCAGATTAGTGTTAAAGTGTTCATACAATACAAATATCGATAAAATGCACGATAAACTTCCTTGGCTTTCTGTAAAAGCCAAATTATACTATGGCTTACTTGTATTTTTAAAGAAAGCAATACTGGTAAACACACCATATTTGTTTTCTGCTCAGCTGCAGCATCCAGATGAAATGCATAATCATAGTACATTTGGTAACTCCTCCGGTTAAAAGCAACTTTTTGTTATATTCAGAGCATCTTTTCAGTGGAATAAGTTGCCTCATGCAATTAGAGAACTGGCTTCTATTCATAATTTTAAAAATGACTTAAAAGCCTATTTAGGCAGCTTTTAATTTATTGTAAATATTGTAAGAGGGTAAGGTCATTTGTAATGGAAATGTGTGTATTTTGTCATAGTGTTATTCCTGGGGGTTTGGGCCCCAGGAAGACTAATGGGGTTGCTTTTAAATAAGCAAACAAATAAACAGAGATGACAGAAAAACACATCAGTGGTGTCTAGACAGGCTTAAATCAGGGGTGTGGCTTTATTAACGAAAGTACACCGCTTTCTCGGGTGACCATCTAATCCACCTTTCACACTCCTGTCTGAATGGTAACATGTGTCGACACAGAGAGGAACAGATGATTTTGATCTCTCAGCTCCATGTCCTTTTTCATACAGATGGCCTGCTACCTGCAGACAGATCCTCTTATATAAATGTGGATGGATGATACAGATAACACACACATCTGGTGCTGTTCCGCATCAGCCGCTGATCCAGCCAGTCAACTGGCAGTAAGCTGGCTTTGCGAAGAAAGAAAGATGCCCTTGCTGGTTTTTCAGTTTTTGAGAGTATGTGGCAGACTTGTCATATAAAGACAACATGGGATAAAGGCTGGAAATGCATACGTTCTTTTTTTGTGTACTTTTAACGTTAAATTAAAAAAACTTGTGCCAAACTAGGTCATAACGTAACGCAGAATGAGATTCATCCTCTGTCAGGATGTAAAAAATGTAACAGCATTCTCAAAAAAATGAAATGAATGTGTGCATTTTCCATCGGGCCCTGAATTATATAGTTGTTTTTGTTTTAACTGGGCCCTTACTCGTCAAACCCTCAGCTCAAAAGTCATTACTCACTGTCTCTTTAACGACGATATCTCTAAAAGTACATTCAGTGATCTGCAACTCAGCGATTATACCGTAGAGTGATTGCTATGTGAGTTGAGGAATAATTGATTCTAGGTTGTTTTTTGCTTCTTCCTGAAATTTCTGTCACTGATAAAATGCTGCAGAGACACATCTGGAGGTTGACTTATTTTTTAATGATAGTCTTAATGCTTTTTTGTTGCTTGAGATGATGAAAATGGGTTTTGACAAATACTGCCTTAAAGGTATAGATGATCTCCATCTGGTTCTCCGTGCTATTAAAGCACACATGCATAAACACAACGCCAAACCAAGAGAAACACATCAGATATGTGTCTCAGTAAAAATATGTATCTTGTGTTTGTGTCAGAGTTTATGCTCGTTTATCTTTGCCCAGTGTCACTGAAAACACTTCTACAAATGAAAGTGAACCAAAATCTCTCCTCAAGTAAATACAAAAAGGCATTTTTAAAATTTATGATTTCATTTATTAAGGAAAAAAGCTCTCCATGTGTCTAGTTGCCCCCTAACGGTAATAAATGGTTGTGCCACCCTTGCCAGCAAGAACTGCAATCCAGTGTTTGCAGTAACTTGCAATAAGTCTTTCCTATCACTTTTAGTCTACTCTTCTTTGAAGGATTGTTTTAATTCATCCACACAGGAGGATTTTCAAAGTTTAAAGTCAGGCTAAAGCATCTAAACTGTTGCTTTGAGTCAATCGGAGATAGATTTTCTGCTGTGTTTCAGATCATCGTCCTGCTGCAAAACCCAAGTGTGCTTGAGCTGCTTAGGGTACGAGCATTATCAGCATCTACATAACTCTTGGAAATTGTTTGAATTACACTTTCATCATTAAAAATTATATAATTTATGTGTAGTAAATAAAAAATGTGGCTGTAACTGACTACTTCGTCTTACACAGTGAACATGTTTCATTGTGTAGCGGGCAGGAAATAGAACGCAAGCGCAGGACTCATACGTGGGGAGGGATGAACTCAAAACGGCAGCTTTACTGCTGGAAAAAACAGATTGGTACTGAACTAAACACAAGGAGCTATAAACAAGAAACTCAAATCAAAAACCAGAGACATGAGGGAGCTACACTGGGAACACAGGGAACTGGAGCACGGAGGAAACACACAGCGTGAGGGAACGATGCGACAATGAATGGAGGTGAGCACAGACAATAAATACACAAGGAGACCCTAACCCCCCTCCGACAGCCAAACCCATCTGTTCTCTGATTGGATTGTTACATTTGTGATTGACAAATGGTGGCTGTAGCTCAGGTGGCAGAGCAGGTCAGCCACTAATCAGAAGGTCGGTGGTTCGATCCCAAGCTACCTCCTGGCTGCATGCAAGGGCAAGATACTAACCCCGTGTTTGCCTACTGGTGGTGGTCAGAGGGCCCGGTGGCGCCAGTGTCTGGCAGCCTCGCCTCTGTCAGTGCGCCCCAGGGCGGCTGTGGCTACAATGTAGCTGCCATCACCAGTGTGTGAATGACTGAATGTAGTGTGAAGCGCTTTGGGGTCCTTAGGGACTAGAAAAGCGCTATACAAATGCAGGCCATTTACCATTTTTACATTGACCAATCAGATGAAAGGAAGAAAAATAGGGTCAAAATTCGTACTTGTAACTTGCAGGGTATTTTTTGGCTAAGTCCACACACAAGTCTTTTTACACATACAAATCCCAATTTACAAGTACAAAATATTTATGACCACATTTTGAGCCCATATGGATCTTCCTTTGCCTTGAAGATGGGTCATCTGGGGGATATTGTTTCTCCCAAACCTTCAGCAGCCCTTGTGATCACACTAACACACACTAGACTACACTAGACTACACTAGACTACACACTAACAGATTGTTCAGTTTCTAAGCTTTTCTTCTGCTTCCTCTCCATCTTCTGAATTTAGAGCCTGGATGATTAGACTGAAGAAAAGTCTTATTTTTGCTTATGAACATCACTATGTCATTTCCTGGTAAAGCAGAATAGTAGTTTCCTGTTTGCCCTGTCTGACCCTGAGAACTTAAACTTTATCTAATTATCCTTTTTAATGTAGGTTTTTCCTGGTGACTATTGCATGTGTGTAGTGCCTCCAGTTTAGGGATTTTTGGCCTCAATGTCTAAATGTAGATCTGTGTAATTTATTATTATTATTATCATTATTATTATTATTATTATTATTATTATTTGCCTGTCATATCTGGCACTGTAGCAATCAGAAGTATTGTCCTAAGGCCAAGAAAAATGCCAACAGATTTATTTTCCCAATTGGACCATCATGGCTTTTGCTATACTGGTCCACTTGATTGTCATAGTTTATTTGATCTTTATTATCATTATATTTTTATTTTAAGTCAATACAATCAGAAGGGACAGGACCAGAGGACGGGAAGAGAAAGAAGAAGGAAAGAGAAGTTTGTAAGAGAGTTAACAGAAGGCGAGGACGGATGGAGAGAGGACAGACACTAAAAATCAGCTTTCACCTGCTGAAAAAAAAGACACAAAAGCAGAAAACACAGTCGGGAAACCATAGCAACAATGAAGACAACAGTAATAATAAATAATTAATAAATATGATTATTTAAATAAATGTAAATAAATTGAATGTAAGTAAATAATAAATATTGAATGTTACTGAGCAGCATACAGTACTAGTAATGCATGATATGTTTAGATGCAGCAGCCAACCCAGACAGTGTGTGTCTGTGGATACCTGTGTGCACACCTGTGTGTGCACACCTGTGTGTGCGAGCTCGTTCGTATTCATAAAGTTCTCCATATAAGTGTCTAGTAGGTGTGGCCCTGCCCCCCAGGACATGAAGCAGGCATGGACGAGACCCAGGCCCCAGACATCTAGATGCCCCCCAGAGCACGAGAGCCCAAGGACGACCACTGCAGAGGCAATCGTGCCACCCACCCAGAAAAGAGCCGAGGAGTGCCTTGGACGGGTGTCACCCAGCAGCCACGGTGCAGGAGTCACAGGGTTACGCCAGAGCAGACCAAGCCCCGGGCCCAGAGGTCCACGATCTGAGGGGCCCCCACACTCAAGGGGTCCAACCGAGCTGGGGAGGCTTGGTCAGATTTGGTTTTTGTGGTTAGAAAAGCTGATGAAAGTTGATAATAGTTAGGAGTTATTTTAAAATAAAACAGATTATGTGGTGTCACCATTCTAAATTAAGCTGTAGCAACGCTGTTTGTTGTATCAGGAAAACCAGTGAAATGAATATCGAAGTATTATCTACTGTTTAATATGCCCTCATGTGTGAGACATAAATAACAAGAGCCAACAGCTGTGTATCTCATGACTGGATATGGTGAAACACTGTTGTGCTGTGAAATTGTTGCACAAGAACGTGGTTTAACCACCGTTCCCGTGTTACCGCCTCATGACGGGCAGATAAGCACAGCGGAAACTCTTCACAGATGAGATGATTGTATCCATGCTGATGTTTTCATGCTGTTATTCCCCCTGTCCTCCCCAACCCCATCCAGAACATGATGCTTCCCTCTGCACAGTTGAATAAATTCCCCTGTTGAGATGAGAGATGAGAGATGAGATAGCCTTTGTTTGTCAGTTGCAGGTCTTTTGCCCACAACCGAGATGACAGACCTTGCCGACCGTACATACAATACACAAACATCACATTGAGGAGACAGGTCAGGCTAGGTAGCAAGGAAAAAAACATCAAAATGTGTAACACAGAAGGATAATCCAGATAATACTGTTGTGTTGGCCTTAGGTGATCCAGCTAACCAAAATGAAAACAGGGTTTTTGTCTTGCACGTGGCGTTGCATTCTGCTGGTCCCTGAAGTTTTTGATTACCTTCTACATAAACCATTTCTACACAGCCTTGCCTTGTTAATGGTTTAATGTTTGACATTTATCTCATTAAACTCCATTTATACCATCTGACAATTTTTAATAGAAAAAACTAAAACAAAACAAAACATTTCGTTATGGCTGTAAGGCTTTGTTGAGGATTGCCACTTTTAACAGAATCAGTGTTACTTTTTTTTCTTTTTAGTTGCTTCTTCTTCTTTGTGATTTGCAAAGATGCAAAAATAACTATCATATTAACAAAAGATTTCTTACTGTCCTGGCAATGCAGACAAACATCACTTTGTGTTTAGAATTAAATACCCATTCCTGCTACTTTCACCTTTGCACAGTGGAAACACCAGTTCTAATCAAAACTGTGAAAATGGAGAGGAAAATAAATAATACAGGGCCTTTAACCCCCCCCCTCCAAAAAAAGCCTAAAATCAATCACAAGGAGAAAAACAACAACAACAACCAGTGAGCCAATAAATCTGTCAGGGTCTGTTCTGTAATGTATGTATACACACCATGACAGCAGGATCACCGGATGCAGTTAATTATGGATGAAAGCACACACACACATGCACACGCACACACACACACATGCACACACACACACACACACATGCACACACACATGCACACGCACACACACACATGCACACACACACACACACGCACGCACACACACATGCACACACACACATGCACACACACACACGCACACACCAACACGACACACACGCACACACACACACGCACACATACACACACGCACGCACACACACATGCACACGCACACACACACATGCACACACACACACACGCACACACACACACACACACACACACATGCACACACACACACATGCACACACACACATGCACACACACACACACGCACACACGCACACACACACACACATGCACACACACAACCACACACACACGCACACACACACACTGAAGTTCAGAAGAGGGGACACACCAGTCCTCACAGAAATTCTCTCTCCCATGTGTCACACAGACTCTGTCTCCAACAGGCTCACTGTGCGCTCCTCTGTCTTCCTTCATATCTCGCTCCGTTTATCTCTCACTCAGTTGTGGAATTTTCCATCAAAGCAGCTCGTTAATGATGGAGCACCTTCATGCATCTTTAAGCATTTGACAGGGATCTTCCACTGTGCAGTTTCAGCCCAATGCTCACACAAATCACACACACTGAAACCACTTTTTCTTTATTTAATGTTTCCTTTTTTTGATAAAAGTCAACAATGTAGCTACTTTGTTAACAACAGAACATGAAAAACAAAACCAGGCCCAATCCTCATTTGATGCTTAAATGTTTAAAAGTTATGTGCACACATCTTTGTGGGTATTTACAACTGTTTGGATCCATGTGAATGAAATCCTGTCATTTACATCGTGTGTGTAAATGTAGACAACCTCCTGCTGTCACCTCCACCTACACAATGAGTGTTGAGGCAAAACAAAGCGCTCCCTGAGCCAGTCACTCAAAATGTTATTTTCGCTGTACCTGAATTGACCTGACTGTTGATGGCTGCTGCCATCATTATGTTTTCAAATTCCACTATATTCCCACCTTGTATACATGTGTGTGGTGCCCTCTGTACATGCATAGGACAGTGATATATTTATGCTTTTTTGAGGTTTTCATATAAGTATAACTGATTTTATGATGGCCACAACACCACAAAAACAAACAAAATAAAACACACTAGTCATACATAATAAAAACCCACATTATTGAAAGGATATTCCTTTAGGATAGTTTTGAGGGGAGAGTGAGAACCAAGAATTCAAAGAAAAAAAAAGAGGAGACCGTCATGTCTTTATGAAAAGTAAAAAAGTTTCAGATGCCATGGTTTGACATTTGTAAATTTATATATTATTCAATATATATGTTTCTACAACAAGTCCTGAAGGTAATCTGGAAGTATATTTTACTCTGTTTGGGTAACCCCTTGGATTATATTACCAATTACAATTTTGATGAGGTATCTAGTGTCTGTAATGGACACAATTTTAGAAACCTAACCAACCTTGCCAGGGATGTAGTCGGATTGACTGGATGTTGTTAAAACCCCACTCCAAGAGAAAATGGGACACACACAAACACAAGCCAACATAAACACATTCTGGATAAATAAGCAGGAGGATTAATATCAAAAGCTGTTTTTACTTCTAGCTGATTTGATGGCTGATATTTTGATTTAGCGTTTTAGATGGGTAAGTCCTCTTCAAATTTCTCATGTAATAATCCATGTTAGCGATGAGGCTCAGTTGTGTTACTAGTGAAAATACAGCTGTTGCAAGCTTAGAGACCTGAACGATCATCAAAGACAACAATGATGTGTTGGTATGAAGGCCTCCTCTTAATCTGCTAAACAAGGATAGGAAATTGGTTTAGCATTAATGATATGAATGAGGAAAGTCCTTTTGTCTGTTGTCTTAGAACACATAGCAACAGGAACAAACCAGCTCCACTGTATATCTGACAACAATAAAAACAACTCTTAACCAGAATAAAGAACTGCAAAGTGTGTAAACCTGACAGTTAGATGAAAATCATTTCACTGAAATGCAAGTATGAAAACACAAACTTTATTTTTGATGCTATGGTTTACTGTGCAATTTTCTACACTAACAGACCCTCCAAGCTCCACTTTGCACTCCAATGTGTTGAATCAAATTCTAATATTTTATTTTTTATATCACTTAGCAAAACAAGCAAAAGAGAGCAACAACAACAACAACAAAACTATCTGTAAAAATACAATACAACGTGCCATTTTTTAATTAAGGAATTTTCTGTATATTTTCTGTATATTTGTTTAAGGTTTTGTTTTTTTGTTTTTGTTCTTTGCTGCACCTGAATGTGCAGTGTTTTTCCACTGTACTTTTTAACCACACATTTGTCCATTTATTGAATTATCAGTTTAAAAATATAGTGACAGGACATTTTCTGTTTTTCTAAGCATTTTTTTCCACTGTAGCTGTTAATTCAGCCAACAGGAGTCGTGAAGTTTCTTTAACAGGCAGATTTGCATCGTCGTTAAAGTGAAATGTCACCCACTGCCTTTGTGATAATAATAATAATTTAGATTTTCATAGCATCTTTTAAGAAAGAAAATTAATAACCGGGGGTTTAATGGACAAATGTTACTCCTGTTGCATTCTACATGATGGAAGTAGTAACCTTTGTTTATAAAAAAGGACTTGATAACTACGATGTGCTAAAGTTCATCACAATTCTGACTTTTATTAGCTTGTTGTTCTTCTTGAAACTCTAATTATTGTTTGATTTCCATTGTGTGTGTGTGTGCGTGTGTGTCTGTACGGGTTCTTACTATACTGGTGGGGACCAGAATCCAGGCCCGCACAGGGTTGAAGACATTTTTCACATTCAAAATGTGAAAAAGCAGCTGGGAAAGCATTATGTCATTGGGATGTCCCCACGAGGATAGCAAACCAACATCTGTCTGTGTGTGCCAGATATCTGTTTCACTCACAACCTTCTGCACCTGCTTGTAACTTATATGACAGTCCACTACCACGGACCAGGTGGCGTGTCAACTCTCACCTTCCATCTCCTCCCAGGTGTCATTCAGTCCTCCTTTCTCCCTTTTCACTCATTGCCTTGGACGCCTCTCATTATGATCATAATCTGGGTCATATATTCATTTTTTGAGGTTCCTGTTATAGAAATTTCCTGGACAAAACAACCTGTTCTAGTAAAGCAACCACAAAGTCATCTGAGCAGCAAGAACTCTCAAATAGTAATCATCTGTTCTCTTCAGCAGCATTTAATTTGAAATGTCAAAAGCACTGCTTGTTTTATTGTTCCCACGATGAATATTTATATTGTATTTAGGCACAGTTGGTGTGGAGCACCTGCAATTTCATTGTACATGTACAATGACAATAAAGGGCTATTTTATTCTAACCTTGCAAAATAACACAGCATCTGTGATGTGACACAGGAGGAAATCCAGCTGCTGCTAACAGGAATTTCTTGCAAATTCAAGGTTAGAAAGATCAAGGCATAATTATATGATGAAACTGCTTTCTGAAGTGTATATATGGGGGAAAATCCAACTTTAAGTTCTATTTAATGTGCTTTTATACATTTCTCATTTCTCATGAGGTGTGTGATATCTTGTAAATTTGCATTTAAGATACATTAGTAATATATAAACATTTTCTTGAATGTCTGTATTAGATATACATTCACTGGCCACTTTGTACACTTTTACAGCCTTCAGAATGCCTTCATTCTTTGTAGCATGGATTCAGCGTGGTGCTGGGAACATTCCTCAGTGATTTTGGTCCATATTCAGATGATGGCATCATACAGATGCCACAGATGTGGTGAATGAACACCCATGATGGGAATTTCCCATTACATCCCATCGCAAAGGTGATCTACTGGATTGAGATCTGATGACTGTGCAGGCCATTTGAATACAGAGAACTCACGTTCAAGAAACCAGTCTGAGATGATGTGAGCTTTGTGACATGGAGTATTATCCTGCTTTAAGCAGCTTCATGGGCACACTCTGCTCATAAAGAGATGGACATGGCCAGCAACAATATTCAGGTACAAGCTGGCATTTAAACAATTCTCAGTTTGTTCTAAGCCACACCAATATATCACCAGCAGCAGCCTGAGCTGTTCATGCCAAACAGGGCGCTCCCATGGTGTTTAACTAAATTTGACTCGACCATCCAAATGCTAAAGTAGAAAATGAGACTCATCAGACCAGCAATATTTTCAGTCTTTGGTTTGGTTTTGGTCAGCACGTCCAGATTGTCGTCTCAGTTAACTGTTGGTAGTCCTGTGCTGCCTATTTAAACTTCAAGAGGTCACAATCAGTGCACGTTGCTATTATGTTATGTTGCAGCAATTCTGGAATACTGGGTATGCAATCATTAACATCATAAAATCTGCAAAAGTAGAAACTTTTAATCACTCACATGATTGTGGTGTCAGTGTGTGTTTGTATCACCGTTGTTGCCGTTCACCTTTGCACCCTGTTAAGTGTCTTTTCCTTTTCACTGGCAGTGATTTGGTTTCTGTTCACTTCAGCCTCATTCACTTGATGAGCATCATGAGGATTCGTGAAATTCTGCTGATAAGTGAAATTTATTTCAAATTATTTTTATTATACAGACACAATATTTTGTATTATTGTTTGCCAGATCTGGAGAATCCAAAACTATCTACACGGTTAAAAAAAAAAAAAAAAAAAAAGACTATATGGCACCAGCGATGAGAACTATATTGCAAGTGGGCACAATAGACTATTTCACTGAGTCCACATTTAGGCCTACACCTAATGTGCAGTACAGTTCAGATGGTGTACTTTATTGTACTGGTTTATTTCACTGAGATGAGCTGTTATATCTACAGACAACAGTATCAGGTGAAGCTATCTAACAATATAAGCTAGCAGACTTCTCCATGTGAACCAGAGACTGGCATCCTGTTGGTACCTCACAGACTACCAGTGTTTGTGTGTGTGTGGCACTAGCATTACAGTGAAAGCAGAGACTGCTTAATGAAAGTCATGACGAAATCTTATATAACGTTGGGGATTTTCTTACCTGAAGGGGGAACACAGAGGGAATACAAGAAAGTTCACTCCTCTCTCTCTCTTTCACAAAACATGCACACCTATGTATCTCCATTCACACAAGCACAACTTTCTATAAACACACCAGTGCATATAAAACATGAGAAGAAAACATTTAAAATCCCAGGATGTATTACATCTTCATTACAGTAAATCGTATGTTTTCATACATATAAATACAGTGTAAAGGTCTTCGTAATGAAATAAACTCTGGCTTATTGTTTTCATGCTGTTATCATTTAAGGATAGTTTACCAGCTGAACAAGTGATTACCTGTATCAACAAAAACGGGCGTCAAACCATACAGTTAGTTATCATTATGACCGCAAAGCTGATTGTCAAACACACAGAAAGTAACATAGTGACAAGAAAAAGAAGTGAATTGCTTGGATTCACTTACATTTAGGTGAAATTAGATTATGGGTAGATCTTCAGGTTATCTTTCCACTATCATTATTATTATTACTGCTATACAATATGATGCAAAATGTGAACCCTTATGCTTATAAAATTAGCAAACATGTAAGTCTCAGTCATACAAGCCTGGAGAGCGATCGGTGCAAGGGGCAACATTTTTTCCCAGTAATCTGTGGTTGCCAGGGAGGTTAATGACCAGTCTAGACCTGCGTGACTTTAGGAATCGATTTCACAGTGATAGCCAACAACGTCCACTTGCCAGGTGGTTGGAGAGTACACATTTTCCCCAGTGATTTCAGTTGAGTTACCAGATTGTTGATGACCTGTCTCTAGCCTGTGCAAGTGGTGCCTAATCCAGCAAAGCTCCATCTAAGGTGCAACATTTTTTATTTAAAATTGGCATGTACACCAAGCTACATATAGACATTCAAAATTCATCCCAAAGGTAAAATACTGACATTACTGTCAATAATGTGAGGCTACGTCTGTGTCTGTAGGCCTATTATAAGCCAGTCATCATCAATTTCTAATTAATGAAAGTATCCTATATTGCCAGGATAGTTCCCACCTGATAAAACTGAACCCGGGCAAACAAGGGAACAAGTAAATCTAAGCAAAGCCAAATTAAAACCCAATAAAGATCCTGATGCATGAGTGCAGTTTAATAATAAGCGAATTGTGTAAAAACCTTCAAAGATCACATTGTGTAGAAAACCAAGTAATTCTGATGGGCTCACTTGTTGTTGCCACCGTATAATCTCATTTTCATCATATGCTCAACCACCAATTTTTCTTTCCAGAATTTGTTTTTATAAGCCACTTTTCAAAGACCCACCTCTATATTACGCTGCAAAAGCACAGTTTTTGAGTTATGGGATAACAGATCCCTTTATTTACCTTTATAAGCAATTATCTTTGGCTTCTTTCATCTCTCATTCATATTTTCTTTGACATAGAGAGGAATTCTCTATAACTGAAGTTTCTTTGTCTACAATAAGACAGTGAATGAAAGGAAAAAAAGGATGAAATCCAAATTTGAGAGAACTGATGTGACCCCATAAAGAGAGTAGATCCATTACACTTCACATAACTTCTTTCAAGATTCAGATCCAGAATATTATGTTGGACGCTCCTTTTTTTAAATAACACACAAATGCATGAAAGGGACAAAATGGTTATAACCTTTATATTACCAGTCAAATATGAAACCAAAAATACTGAGCATATATGTGTGACAGACAGAGGTATTACAGTGGAATTATATATGGCATATTCAACAGTATCCCTACATTGCATGATTTAAGGCACTCCATTACAATACAACAAATAAAAACAACAACTATATGAAGTGGAATCAGTCTGACTGTGAGTTGTGGAGAATCCTTACTCGGTTAAACCAGTGAGAATGAATGAATACTTCACAATTATGATTCACTTTTTGTGTAAATAAATAAATAAATAAATAAATAAATATGTGATGGCTCTAATCTAGACAATAAGCACAACACAAATTAGTCTTTGAAGACACTTAGAGGAAAGGAGTGACCTTTGTTTGTTCAGAACTGGCCAGCAATTCAATCAGTTTTGCAGAGTTGCAATTTTAATCGGAAAATATAGAAGATTTCAGTTAAGCAGTGAGATGAAAAGTGGGCCGTGTGAGGCATTGCAGACACTGTAAATATTATATATAAGTATCAGTTTTTGAGCAGGAGAGAATTTATTCCAATAGGATGAAATGTTGAATTATTAGAGATGAATAAAATACATTAACAATGTGACAGTTAAGAATTTTCTTTACTTTAGATGAACTTTAAATGGTTTAATACTTTATGGCCCATTAAAATGCTGCTGGAAAGCTGTGTTAAACATCCTCGAGGACAAAATCACAACATGTTGTAAACATTAGGATTACTGGCCAATGCAATGAACAGAAGGTTTCCTTTAAAAGGATCTGTTAGACACACACGAGAATGAAGAACGTTTCTCGGGTGTGTGCAACCTAAACACCTACCATGAAACATAATAACATGAATTCCTAAACATTAATATGGGGAACTCATTTTCAAAATGTCATTTCCATATTGGACAAAAAGAGGTAAATGTGGTACAACCAGTTTATAATTAAAAAACATTTTTCACAAGGTGCAGTGCAGATCTAATGAATCCAACTGGCCACTCGTAACAGTGACTATTTAAGATTTACTGCTTAGTGGCAAAGTTTCACCTCCTATTGAACAGTGTTCTTCTGACGTCAGTTCCCTTTGTCACTCTGCCAGATCCCGTTGGCTTTATTGAGCGAGGTGTTGCTACCCTGTGTGGTATCCTTTATGGCTTTCTCGACAGCATCAGCCAAGGGCAACTTGTCCTCTGCTTCTGCCTCTCTATGGTAGAAATAGTTGAAGTTGGAAACAATGACGGGAACAGGCAAGGCAATAGTCAGCACACCTGCAATGGCACACAAGGTGCCCACCATCTTACCCCCCGTGGTAATGGGACACATGTCTCCGTAGCCTACAGTGGTCATGGTAACAACAGCCCACCAGAAGCCATCAGGTATGCTGACAAACACTGTATTTGGCTCGTCTACCTCAGCAAAGTAGATAGCGCTGGAGAAAAGGATAACTCCAATAAAGAGGAAAAAGATGAGCAACCCGAGCTCACGCATGCTGGCCTTCAGAGTCTGTCCCAGGATCTGGAGCCCTTTAGAGTGACGAGATAGTTTGAATATACGAAACACCCGCACCAAGCGGATGATACGTAGAATGGCCAAAGACATGTTCTGCCCTGAGCTTTCTGCTGGAGTTGTGGCCAATTCTGTAATCACAGTGACAAAATAAGGGATGATAGATATGATGTCAATAATGTTCATGAGGTTGTGGAAAAACTCTCTTTTGCTAGGGCAGACCACAAATCGCACACACAGCTCAAAGAAAAACCAACCAATGCAGGCAGTTTCAATGATGAAGAAAGGATCAGAGAAGGTTGTGGGCTTTACACCAGGCGGACCCACAGAACCTTGCGATTGGTTAAAAGGTTGTACAGCTGTGGGAACAACTGGGTCGGTCTCATCTCTGAATTCTGGTAGTGTTTCCATGCAGAAAATAATAATGGATATGACGATGACAAGGACGGACACCAGCGCTACACCTCGTGCTGCATTGGAGCTCTCTGGGTACTCAAACAGCAGCCAGAATTGTCTGTACACATCATTACTAGGAAGAGGAATCTCAACGTCTTTTAAGAATCCTTCTTCTTCTCTGAACTGCTCCATAGCCTCGTTTCCAAGCTCATAGAACAGAATTTCATCTGCAAACACATCAAGGGGAACGTTAGCTGGTCGCCTAACTTTACCTCCTGACTGGTAGTAATATAAAATTCCATCAAAGCTGGGTCTGTTCCGATCAAAGAAGTACTCGTTCCTCATTGGATCAAAGTATTCCATCCTCTTCAAAGGGTCCCCTAGAAGTGTCTCAGGAAACTGGTCCAGTGTTTTAAGCTGCGTCTCAAAACGAAGACCGGCAATGTTGATGATGACTTTCTGATCTCCATCATCCAAGCCTCGTTTATCAACAAAGAGATCCTCACAGCACTCCTTAGCAAGCCGGTTAAAGATCATCTCACTTTCCTTGCTCCCCTCACTGCTTAGCAGCAGTTTAAAGTTTGAGATCATGCTAGCACAGCTGCTACGCCCCTTTCTAGTTGGAGTTGGCATCGTCGGGGACTGTGGTACTGTAAGTGTCTGTGGAATGGGTGAAGAGGAGGTCGATTCCCAAATGTATGGGGGTATAGGGCTGCAGTGGGAAGGTGTAGGTGTTAGGTCTGTGGCTCTTAGATGGTAGTTGCTGGTTGGGCTGCTGTGCTCTGGGGGCATGTCCACTGTGAGAGCTGTGGTCTCATCAGCATAGGTGTCCACCTCATCTCCAAGGTTGCCAGCAAGGTCATCCAGGCTCTCAAAGTCTACCAAGGCCACCTCCATGGCTTTGGTTCAGCCAGTGCAACACACAGACTGACAGATGGGAGGTTCACACACCAGAGTCAGCAGCTCCAGCAGCGTAGCAGAGCATTCAGGCTACAGTGTGACTGACGTAAATACAAAAACTCCTTCAACTTGTTTTTTAAAAATCCAGCTCCTGTAGAGTTGAAGAGGAGAGACAAAGATTATCAGTGTGTTTCTGTTAGCTGTGCAGAGCTCACCAAGGCAAGCATCAGGTCATTAGAATATGATAAACACAAATGCTAGTTTCTTGGAGAATTATTTGGAAACAGAAAGTGAGAGACATAGTTTAAGATGAAAGGAAACAAAAGAAACGGGGAACAAGCAACGTTATCTACCAGCAATACAGCTAGAACATGGGGGAGAGAAAGAACAAAAACTAGTAAATTCTTTGCTGGTTCTTTCTTTTGCCTGCTGTGGCAGTGGCACTGCGATGGGTCATGTAACTTTGAAAACAGCAGACATTAAATAGGAGAGCAACTCAAGGGTAGCTACAGCCTGACCCTTACATGTTCACATCTCTCTGACTGATCAAATCATTATCAAATTGTTGACATAAACTTTACTACTATTCCTTTAAATAAGTAATACTAGTTAGCAATACATACTAACCAGTGCATATACTGGACACTGAAGTTATTTTAACAAACAACCTGAAATGAGAGAAAAGGGATGAGAGCTGCACCACCTGTCATGACCCCGAGGGTTGTAGGAAAGGAGGACAGTCCGAGGTAACTGGGACTCTGCATACATTAGTGCATAATTAACTGACTGTGCAGTGATAGCATGAGCCTAGTTTCTACCAGACGCCAAGGCTCACATTTAAACTCCACTGTGCCATATCTTTGGTCTTAGCTGTAAAAATAAGCTCTGTTCCAGCTTTGCTCTTTATATTTGTATTTACCTGTGTGTGTTTTTTCATCAGCATTCACATAGTATGAAATAGTGAGGTTGTGTGAAAGGTGTATTTGTGCCTGTCGGTGTGTGTGCCTGTGTGGGGTTGTACTGTATAGGTGTGTTGTGTGTGTGTGTGTGTGTGTGGGTGTGCATGCATGTGTGTAACTGTGTGAATGGGTGCTAAAGCCTGCAGATGTTTAATTAAAGACTCCAGAGATGAGTCACCACCTAAAACCAGAGCCAGTGATACCAATCCTCCTGGGAGACAAAGAGAGAGAGAGAGAGAGAGAGAATAAAGAGGATGATATGAAAATTATCGGGGAAATGGATGTGGGTGGATGGGATGAGGACAGCATTGCAAAAAAAAGGGAATGTGTCAATGAGACAGAATGGGACTTGATAGGTGGGTGGATGGATAGACAGGATGATGAGAGAGGACCCCCGACAAAAAAAAGGAGTCTGATCGATCAAAATCAGGCAAAAAAAAAAAAAAAATGGGACACAGAAAACCATCATGGTGACTACTGTCTTTCACAGGAATAAAATATGAAACAACAAGGCCTAAATAATTCTTTAGGATTGCAAAATGTTAAAATCATGTGCTGAATCATACGATATGAAAAACGCAAACTGGTAAATCATACAATGGAAGTCTCATTTCCTCCTGAGACCTCCTGACTGGAACTAGGTCAGTTTCCTCAATTGAGACTTTCTAATGATCTTGAAACAGAATCTGAAAATCAGGCTCAACTGTCAACTTAATACTCAGAAATCATTGACATAGACCTGCCAAACCAATTTATCAACAAACTAAATGTACTTATAGTGTTCATTTTCATTATTGCACACTAAATTATTAAATGACTGATTCACAAAGCACAAATTAGGGCAATTTTCTTAGTTTGGCATTCTGTTTATTCCTAAACCAGGGTAGAATCTAAAGGAAGACATGATATACAGTTAAATATGTTGCAACCACTCTAAAGTCAAATCTGCTTCCCGGACCCTTTAATGTTGAGGAATGAACAAAGTAATCAATAGCAACAATATTCCCCAAACAGACTCACACAAAGCATATCAAACAAGCAACAAACTTTTACCTTCCTTTGCAAGAGGTTTTTATACCATCGGCATCAAAGAATAAAAACAAGAGTAAGAGAAAAAGGGTCCTGCACAAGTCCAGCCGCTTTACCAACTTTTCACTTGGGATCAGGATGGTCAGCCTCTCATGGACTACTTTAGGTAACCTTATGCTTGAGTAGAAACTAGAGCTGTGGCAAAGGGTACAGGCATAACGATGCACACACACACACACACACACACACACACACACACACACACACAGCAAGCATGCTCACAGGCCGCAGAAAAACAAAGTCAGCAGTGGAAAGCAAACTCATTCTCAAGATTGTTAATTTTGCGTGTGTGTGTGTGTGTGTGTGTGTGTGTGTGTGTGTGTGTGTGTGTGTGTGTGTGTGTGTGTGTGCGCATGCATGAGTTAGATTGTTTCCCAAACCATGCATATCATAAGCTGTCTGTCAGGAATCTGAGTGAGGTACTCAAAGCTTTCTAGAGTGGAACATTGCAATTAGATCCTCAGATTTCTCCATGCTTGACTTGGGCCACACACACACACACGTCTGTTGTTGCTATCCTCGTGGGGACATCTCATTGATATAACGCTTTCCCTATCCACTTACCCTAACCATCCAAATTGCATGCCTAACTCTAACCCTTTCCCTAAACTTAACCATAACCCAATTGTAATCTTGACTGTAAAACCACATTTTGAGTGTGAAAAATGCCTTCAAACTCAAATTTAAGTAAGTTTTAAGTAAAATTTCTGATTTTTGGTCCCCACTAAGATAGGAAAACCGGTGCACACACACACACACACACACACACACACACACACACACACACACACACACACACACACACACACACACACACACACACACACACACACACACACCGTATCCATATCTGAGTTACTTACACTATCACAATCAATAATTGATTTTTAGCAACTCTCACATGTTCGACATCAGAGGAGTAGAAAGAGTGATGACAGAGTGACAAGGGCAGAGAAACCAAAGCCTCCATTCTCAACCAGCACAGCCTTCCATCTCCCACTGCCAACTCTGCAACGCTCACTGCTTCAATACTAATGTAACTATTTTTTTCACTCTAGCATTCTGTATTATATATCCCAGCATTTGTGGAAAAAAAAAAATAGGACATATGTGTTTATAGCTCAAAACCTACCGGTAGTAAAAAAGAAAAATAGACAATTAATGAACAAATATTTAATGGAAATGGAAGTGATAAATACTTCAAATATACAGAACAGTGAAAACAAAATATCTTGTGTCCCTGACTATGACAGGACATCATAAAACAAAGGTTTCATATGGGCCAATGTTAATGCATGGTGGGTAACTATTTTTACCATGCTATTAATATTCAGGATATCATATTGAGAAAAACTCATAAGTCCTTGTTACCTATGATCCTTTAATGCTCACTGGAAAGCCCCGCACACAACAGAGAGACAGCACAGGGATTTACATCCAAGCTATGGTCATGCATGTTGCAATGAGCAGTAACTTTAAGTAAGCTATCCCTCGTGACTTTATCACATGTGTGTAAACATGAACAGATGTCAAGGCCGATCTGGCTTAATTGCAGCCCAATCCTTTGCTGGTCAGATGAAAAAACATGTATATTTATGTCCAACATTTAACTTTGAGAGCTGCGTTCATTTGGGGAAATGTTTCTGTTTTAATAAAAATGAGTGTATGCTATATGAGCCACAGTCACTGAACATGTGTGAGACACATGCAGTGTTTCCACAAAACAATATCAACTTATTCAGGAAAACTGAAGCAAAATGTAACCTTTACACATGCACAGCGTGACAAGTCATGGAGGCTCTCTCATATGTACTCGCCAACTCATTTCCAGCAAATTGGGTCTGTTTTAACAGCTTTGTCCAAATCTAAACATCGGAATAAAATAATATGTAGTAAAAACTATTAAAACAAAATGCAAGATTTACACTTTGTTAAAAGTTGTTTCAATTCCACTTAATTCCTGTAAACTAATTGAAATGTATCTCCTCTAAATGATGCATTGTAGTCTTTGACACAAACTGCGCTTTACTGAAGAACATTTGTGATCACAAGAATAAATTTACAGCTGAGCACAGATGTTTGCTCACCAGTGTGCACTAATTCCTGTTAACTTCCCTTTGTGTGTGAAGAACTAGCATAAAGCACTCTCTTCCTTTAAGGCCCAGTAAGTACAGTATGGTTGACCTTGCATGATGGACCCTGTGTTATGCTCCTGGGATGAGGTTGGTGGGGTGGTCTCTGGCTGTGTGAAGGCATTAGATGATATTTTTGGATCAGAGTTTTGACCCTATTAAGAAGATTAATGCAGGCTGAGCAGCTCAGTGCTATAAGCCGAGGGATCTCTTCCGTCAGATTAACACAGATACCAGTGAGTTCACACACACACACACACACACACACACACACACACACACACACACACACACACACACACACACACACACACACACACACAGCCCCTGGAGTCACCTATTCTAAATTCACATTTCCTTATCGCTCACACAGAAAACTGAATAAATTCTGTATGAATGGTGTCTTAAGAATCTCCAAAAATGTTGTGATTCTGTAAATAAAAACATGATGCAATCATTTTATTCCCAATAGAAAAGATATCAAATTGTTAAATTGAGAAAATTTACATTTTCTCTTTAGCAACTACATGGGCTCAAGAATGCTACGACTAAGTTCCCTTTCTGTTACTACTGTACTTGGTTGTAGAGTTTTATTTCCAAAGGTGGCAAAAGTACAGATACTTGTGTTAAAAAAATACTCCACTTCTTTACTCAAGTAAAAGAGATACTCAAATGGCTCAAAGTAAAAAAGTAAAAAGCAGCTCTTTAAAGAACATACCAGCTACTTTTTGTGCAAAAGAAACTGAACCTTGTGCTATATTAATGTAAAAATAAAAGATTGTTGTAGTGGTGCGGCACAGCGCCCCCCCCCTGCAAGTTCTAGTAATTTCTATTGTGAGCTCCAGTGGATTTTCTTTATGTACAGACTGTGATCAGCTGAGCTGTGCAGTTGCTGCTGCTATGAGGTTTATTGATCTTCATGGATTTAAACAACTCAGTTCATCCACCTGTAAGTTGTTACTTGATCTTGTCTGATTTCCACCTCTGTGCTGCACAGTGTACAGTCTATATTGTCTTTATAATAGAGAGCATAAAGTTAATGCAAAGCTGGAATTCAGTGAAGGAATCTAAGCAACATCAGCTAAAATTTCAATGAATCTCTTTACTGACCATGAACGCCAGAGCTTCTGTGCTAGCATAGTGCGTTACCACAAACTAGCCTGTTCCCAGAGATACTTTGTGTGAGAAACTGCACAGCAACTGATATTTGTTGATCAGTTTGAAAAGTTGCATTTGCAATTACCTGCCACTTAAAAAATGTATTCCCTTTATGCTTCCTCCTCTTTTGTTAACTATATGCTGACCACAACTTATGGACAACAAAAGCACCATTCAGCCCACTTTAAAACCTGAGCGCGTGTTATTATTCCTTTTATTTAGATTAAAATAAGTTTGATATCCCAAAAGCAAACTGTGAAAGAAAATCATTTCCCCCAAATTATATGTATGACTATACAGTTAACTATACAAACTGGAGAGTCCGTCATAGACCTCGTGCTCCACTTTTGGGGAGTGATAATTTAGCTTTTTATTGGTGTGTTACTTCACACTAATTAGCAGGTTTTTGTATTTGTTGAAGGGACTGACCTAGTTGTAAACTCATGCATGCACTGCTTTGCAGATGCTCTAGCTGTGTATTGCCACCAGGAGGCACTGTCAGAATTCTTATTTGTGCCATTGTTGGTCCTTCAGTCTGCTGTGGAGAAGACCGAAGTTACAAAGAGGGAAAACACATGTCTCCGCCTTGTGGACTGCTCACTGCCACTCCACTTCCTAGTTACACCCACTTTTTCAGCGTTCAATCTATGAATAACATCACTCCTTTTGGCCTATGCCCTATAGGTTTTTTGCACAATGACTGGAACCAGCACCACTGAATGACCAATGGGCTGTGAGGTCAGTTCCTTGATAATTAAATATGCAAATTGTCATGACTATTGTCCACCCAGGTTTTGTCATAACAACCCTTCTTGTACTCTAGTTTAATTGTACTATATTGTCCTGTTATCTTATACATGTTTTTGAACATTAAACATTGTATCAGCCTTTGTTAGAAAAAGAATGGACATAAACGACACCAGTGTCCATTTGGTAAAACAGTTTTCATAACCTGAGCCAAATGCAGCCTTTCATTAGTGTAGTTATAAAATAGATGCACAATAGACCCTCAGTCTCTGTCTATACAGTATTTACTGTTCCTGAGGTCATGTGTATGCTGTGTGTACTTTAGCAGTATGCATTTGAACCTGAACCTCTGATGTAAGAAGGCGTGTCCAGTTCAATAAATGAACATGTCAGAAATATGAAGTCCCAAACAAACACACAGTAATATTACTAGAAAACTTTATTAATGAAAAAAATAATTATATAATAAATTAATTAATAAATTAATAAATTGTGTAATAAATTGTGACTACAGCATAAGAGTATTTTTGTTTTCTTTTATCTTAACTATTAGAACCTATTTTGCATCAGTTATTTATAATTAGTTGTTTATATTTAGCCACATAAACTGTGGTGGCTAAATGATGCTGATGCTGTTTATTATGATTATTATTTAAGTACATAATAATAATAATAATAATAATAATAATAATAATAATATAGCATTTACATCATAGTTATTTATAGTATAATGTTGTGCAATGTAGCAGTTCATGGGTCTAAATGGAGATAAAAGTTAGGTGTCTTATGTTGTGAGTTTATCATGTTGTGATAGATTTAAGAAGATTATCCTAAGAGAAACTATGTTTTGGTTATCAACTACAGTTTAAGACCTGTCCATATGAGCTAGAGTATGTAAAACATCTGGAGACAGTTGCATAACCCTCTGTGTAGAGGGTCATACAGCTGTGTGTGCACAGAGAAAAAGATGTGCAGGTGAATTCTTTTCATGTTCATAAAGTGCATCCTCTAATGTAATCCTCAGTCATTGGGAAGTTGTAGGCAATTAGACAAGTCTTACTTCCACACTTATCTTTAGCAGTGGATGCAGACTGCCCTTCAATCAACCACTTCAGTGTGAATTCTGTTCGCACCTGACGTTTTAAATCTTGGGTAGAACAATATCACCAAATGTGAAATTGTTATTTGCATTATGGACATCAGGAAAAAAATGAGAGCAAAGGAGAAGAAAAAGTAATGAATTGAAAAAGAAAAATAGAATATCAAATGTGTCACAAAAGCAAAGGAACAATTAACAACAACAACAATAATAATAACAGTAATAATAATATTAAATTACAGAATTTAGAGCATTTAAAGCTTTTTACAGCAAAATCATCAAAGAAAAAAAAAATAGGCAATTATCTCCAAAGCATTTGTACATATTAATACACATACACAAATAAGTATTAATAGTGTGAAAACTTACTTTTAAAGGAATAGTACTGCATTTTTTATATATTCATTTTCACAGGTTAGTATAAATAAATACATTTGTTACTGTAAGTAGAATTTTAAGGTATCTGTATTTTACTTGAGTATTTATTTTTCATTTATTTACTTTTTACGTTTACTCCCTACATTTCAACACAAATAATTACATTTTCAAAACAGGCTCGTTATTGTAGGTTCAACTGTATCATTTATAGAGCTTATACTCTGGAGTTACAGTGGGCCAGGACAAGTGCAGGTATGTTGTAGTCAGCTTCAAGCCAGCGCTACAGAAGAGGAACGTGCATAAAGGGAGAAATATTTCAACATGACAATGTTTCTACAACATTTTTATGAGCTAAACACACAAACTCTTCGTGTGCACTTTGTCACACAGTATGTTGTTAGCTAAAGGGCCAGCTGCTGGGATTACATGGAATGTCATAATTTTTAATCACATATTGGATCTGTCAATTAATCAGATTTCATCTACATTTATACTAATGATGCTTAGATTCGCTGGCTGAATTCAATAATCATACCAGCTTTATATTTCTACTGCAAAGACAATGTATAGTACACTGTTAGTGTAGGAAATGGAACTCAGCTGTGAAACATCTGCTTGCGTCTTGTTGATTTCAGTTGTGTAAATCCACAAAGAGCAGCAGGCCAGCTGATCACAGCCTGTCCACTAAGAAAATCTAATGAAACTCACATTAGAAATTATTGTGAGCTGTTAGTATTTCCCCCCACTGAGCCACGACAACAGATTTGAGTGTTCCTCCACCTGCTGAATCACACTTGAAACCCCAGACTGTTCTCATTTTTCTGTTTAGGTGCAGAGGCAAAGTAACCCCCATTTATTTTTTCTCCTTTATTGCTTGAGTCCTAAATAACAGATTAAAGACGAGTACATTCATTAGAATTAGAATTTAGATTTGAATAAATTTGTATTTTCAGGTACTAATATTTTGTATTACATTAATATAGGAGAAGGTGTAACTACCTGTGCATAAAATAGATTGTAGAATTGTCCTTCAGGGAGCAACTTTTGTACTTTTTCTGTACTTTTGGCACCTTCGTTCATTTTGATTTGTTCTTTCTAAACATACTTTAAGACGTCTGGAGTGCAGTAAAATTCAGATATAGGTAACTTGACAGATGCTTACTTGGAGTAGATAATGGATAATAGGTACTGATTTGAAAACAACTGGACATGGATAACTTGAGTTTTTTGTGTAATGTTACTAATTAGGCAGCTCATTATCTTTCTCTTGAGAACAATTTTAAGATATAACGTTTTGGGTCAACCTTAAAGAAAGATAGAAATGTAAAAGTGACTTACAACAAATGCAGCTGAATTTTAAGCAAAGTTTAAAAAAAAGACATTTTTATCTTTCACAACATTCCCTATGCTGTCAATACCAACAATGGCAGTAAAAAACATATCTAGCTCTACATAGCATTATTATCACTTTGACCTTCAGATCAATCTATTGACCCTGAAGGAGAGGTCAGTGGTCACATGGGACATTATATTTTTTAATCCTTATGCGGTAATTTCAATACACACTGCATAGTTTCCAAGTTATGGGACTTTTTGTGTATTTTTAACCAACAAACCATTAAGTTGACCTTAAAGATACTGGTAGATGTTAGCCAAATTTTCATACATCCCAACAATGTTTTATCAGAATTCATTCAAAACCTTTAGAGCTACTGTGTTGCGTTTACAGACAGAATGAAGGCATGCATGTGCTACATGCCAACTGCTTTTGTAGAAGTAATATTACAATGATAAGAAGGAACACAAACTGTGAAATCATATTTGTTGTCTCTTCCATATCAGGCTTTGCTAGCTCTAAAAAACATGAGTAATATGGTCTAAGGTATGTGTGAGATATTAATTAATTCTTCTGTTTAAAAAATATATTTTTTAATAGGGTCAACATATGCCAGTGTATTTGTGGAAAAGGGGTATCGGTTTTATTTGTCCATACAAATTGGTTAAAACTCTTTACAGAGACATAATTCTGAATGACAAGCCATCATTTGAAAGAAACACACTGATCTGCAACACGACATCCACATATTCCCATATTAAGATTTCTTTCTCCATGTGTTTGCCTGGAGCAGATTGATAATTTAAGTGCAGTCTCCGTGAGGCATTTATAAGATGTAAGCTGTTGATGCTGACATGGGTGTGTCTGCAGGCTGCAGGCCAAGTCTCAGTGCACAACAGCTGGGACTAAAATCCTCCCTTGGCATTTAGACAAGACACACATATAACAACAGCAACAGCCAAAATGAATTCCTAGTAAATTAAACTTCCTGTGGAGCATCTTAATGCAAAATAGTAGGCACAGTATCTATGGAGGCAATTACACGAGTCTAACAGTGCACACGTTTGACATTCATTCAGATGAACAGATTCAAATGTTTAACTGTGATACATCACAGATCATTTACAGTTTCTTTCTCTCAAACACTAAGAAGTATAACAGCAATTCACATTTTGGAGGCCAATCCACACAATAAAATCAGCAGAATTCAATAATAGGAATCCAAGCATACAAAAGGAAACAACAAGCAACCACCAGCAACAATAAAAACAAACTTATACTATGTGGGGTTCTTCCTACTAAAGCTATTTTAAGATGTCCCAAAGACAATACAGATCTTTCTCAACCAATACAGAAAAGCGTGTGGCCCCTCTTCCATGAGCGATGTTGAGCCATGGCTGCAAGAGCTCATAAAAACCCTTTCAAAAGTTAAATGTTTCTCAAGCTTATGTTTTTAATGCCCCCTTGTTATCCTCATGACCTACCTACCTCCTGCCTTCCCCATGGCCTGGCACTTTCCCTCCACTGTGTGGATTAAGCCTGTTTCAGTTACAGAAATATTGAATTATTTTTCAGAAGCTTTTTTTGTGGCAAATCCAGACAGAGAAAATATGGCCATCTGGTCTGACTCTATTACATACCACTAATCTCAGGTGGCATTCAAACAAGCAACACACATCCACATGCAGGCTTAAACACATACGCACACATACAAAATACACTTTGCATGTTTTCACCTGTATTTCTGAAATTACCATATGACACACTGTACAATTTTTCATCCATGGAGACTCTTTTCAAGCAACGAGAGACTAAGTCCATGTATGCATTGTATCTACAATCTCTTATATATGAGCTCAAGTGGAACATGATTCCACGTAGTTTCCTTGGGGATTACTAAAGCATGTTGATTCTGATTAATCGAGTAAATAATATCATTTTGTTGGCATTCAGAAGAAAGTGCTAAGGACACCTGTGCAGAGCTCATGGCTTTAGCTTTAGCCACTAGTTGAAAGTTTCAAAAACACAGATGCTAAATATGGGGAGACATAAATCAATATAATATTGATAATTAATAAAATTATTAATACAAGAGTGAATTTAATGAAGCTGAAATTACTCAAATGATCAGATCATCTATAGCCTACTTCACATTCCTTGGCGGGGGTGGGGGGGCATCAAGTGCACCAATAAATGGAGCTAATGGATCTAAATCATTTACAAATTGAAGTTATTGTTTACTTTTTGTTTTTAAGAAACAGGCTTTTAGCTCTATGGCTGCAAAAATAAAAGACTCTAAATAGCATCTCTAAAATATGGGGAAACTATAATCTCACGTTATAGGACGTGAGTCGCTCAGTCTTGACGTAATGTGAGCCACTGTTTTCAAAGTTTCTTCCGTTTCCCTCCTTTACCACAATAAAATAAAAACCAGCCATTTTCCCAGTTGCAGCAGGACCATCGTTCAGCACTTCAGCCGTGAAATAGATGGTAAGCTGAAGGAAGCTGTGCAACTTTAGGAAAGTTGCCTACCTTGATTGCCGTGACGATCGCGCAAACTTCCGGGCGTTGTTGGCGAAAGTTTGATGCGCCGGGCCGTGCAGTGCCGATGGCATGATGAATGTCAGCTGGACCGACTTAAAACCACAATGCGCTTTCTGTCAGCCCCCATGCTGACCGCGCCGACAGCACGTACGGCCGAGGTGCCCCGGCCAATTATCCAGGGGCCAGATGCGAGAGTGATATAACAACAGCATGATTCCGTTTAATTTGGGCAATTCCCTAAAAATCCTTGTGTTTCTGCGTCCTCCAACCAAATCTGTCTCTTTATCTCAAAAGGGGAGGAGAGAGGGAGAGAGAGGGGGAGAGAGCGAGACTGAGAGGCAGATTAAAGCCCCAACCTCTGCCCATCTATTTTATGCTCTCTTGGCTGCAACATCACGATAACTTTCTATTTTCATTTCTAATTACGTTGCTGAAGGAAGAAGTCTGATTCTCATTTTGTATGTTACACTTTGCTTTTAAAATGGATTCGATTTTTTGCGAAATATTCGAAAAAGAGCAGGCTACTCCACAAATTAAGCAGTGTGTTAAATTACAATCTTAAGGTAAATAATTCAAATTAAGTTGTAGGCCAGTAATTAATACACTGTTGAGAATAGTACAAGTCTTTTGACAGGTTCACTGACTGGCGATCATACCACTTAAACGGGGTGATGGCTAAATTACTCAGACTCATACTGTTTCCTTTCTTGCCTGGCAGGTAAGGAAGGAAACAGAATGAGCCTGAGTAATTTAGGCATCCCTATAAAAGCTGCAGGCAGAGAGGGAACACAGAAACCTGCTGGAGCTCAGTGCAGGGTTGGTTAGGATAAAATAATAACATTTGCAGACAAACAACTCCAACATTTAGAGACATATGGCATGCAGCAGTTTCTTGGAGTATTAAGTAAGAACCTCAAGTTGTCAAAGCCACTGTGAGTTTCTGCATGCTGCCTTTTTTGTAATACCATAATAGGCGACCACATACACTCACTGGCCACTTTATCTGTACACTTTTTCAACAGTAACTTGATGCTTTTAGCTGTGTTGACATGGTTAAGATCAACTGCTCAAACTGAAGTTGAGCATCAAAATAGGGAAGAAAGGTAATTTATGTGACTGAGTATTTTAGAAACTGCTGATCTGCTGGTTTAGGTTTTTCAGGTATTGGTAAAAAAAAAAGAAAAAGTGAGAGAATATCCAGTGAGCGACAATTCTCTGGGCAAAAATGCCTTGTTGATGTCAGAGGTCAGAGGAGAATGGACAGACTGCTTCCAAGATAGGAAGGTAATGGTAACACCAGTCCTGTTGCCAGTTCTGTGAGCTAAGGAGAGGAAACTGAGGCTATAATTCACACAAACTCACCAAAAATGAACAGTAAAAGCTTGGATAAAGGCTGCATGATTTGATTAGTCTCCATCTCTGCCTTAGATTTGAGATGGTAGAGTCCGAATTTGGTGTAAACAACATGAAAGAACACATTCAACCTGCCTTGTGTCTGCAGTTCAGGCTGACAGTGGTGTTATAATGGTGTGTGGGATATTTTCTTGTCACACTTTGGGCCGAGGATTTCACCCTAGGAAAATTTCACTAGAAATTTTGGCACGAGGGTGCCATGAATATCAAATTTAGTGGCAAAATGAAAGCCATGTTTTTACACATATGCTGGTGTTACATGTAATATGCAAGAAGGTCCTGAGTTCAATTCCCCCATCAGTTTGCATGTTCTCCCCGTGTTTGCATGGACTCTCCCCGGGTACTCCGGGTACCTCCCACAGTCCAAAGACATGCAGTTAGTGGGGATAGGTTAATTGATCAATCTAAATTGCCCATAGGTGTGAATGTGAGTGCGAATGGTTGTCTGTCTTTGTGTGTTAGGCCTGCGATGACTGGGGACCTGTCTAGGATGTACATGACAGCTGGGATAGGCTCCAGCACCCCCCACGACCCTGAAAAGGATAAGTGGAAGTGAATGGATAGTTAAAATACACCAAATGCAGTAAAATGGTAAATGGCCTGTATTTGTATAGCGCTTTACTTGGTCCCTAAGGACCCCAAAGCGCTTTACACATTCAGTCATCCCCCAGTTAACACACACATTCACACACTGATGATGGCAGCGACACTGTAGCCACAGCCACCCATACATACACTCTTTTTTTATCAGAAATAATTAAATTGTTGCTTAAAGTTACACAAAATGCCAGAAATCTGCACTTTCATGAAACACTTTTCACCAAAAATTGAAAACTGTTTTTTTTCCTGATTTATTGGGTTAAGTTACAGCTTTTACTGTAAAAAACACAAACATGTTCACTCAATTATTTTCATAACTTGAAATGCAAGTTGTAGAAATTATATTGAATGTTAATTGAAGCTAGGCTCAAAGTGTTAATGCTAGCTTATTTTAATAAACAACATTGTCATATGCAAAACTAGTGTAGCACAAGACATTATTTTAGGTGGCACATGCCACCCCATGCCACCCCTGTAGATCCGCCCCTGACTTTGGGCTCCCTAGCACCAGCAGCTTTTTTGTTCAAACAACAAAGCCTCGAACGAGATAACATGCTATGTAACAGAGTTTAAAACATCTCAAACTGCCTTTTTGAGCATGGCAGTGAGTTCACTTTACTCAGATGACATCAACGGTCACCAGATCTCAACCCAATAGATCACCTTTGAGACGTGATGTGGTTCCAGCACCTTGGCTGGCAAGCTGTACCTAAAAAGGTGGCCGGTGAGTATTCATATTTCCTGAGGTGTCTCTTCCTGCCAGTTCAAATTGTCTTGAGCGGACTGTTGTACTGAAATAACACTTAACAAATAAAATAAATCAGACATTGAATTAAATATGTGAGTAATGTTTTAAGGTGGAATTCCCACTTACTCTGATTTCCTTTTATTTCCAGGAACCCATTTTCCAGAGCAGCCGTTTAGACAATAAAAGCATAAAGCAGGTGTTACTAATTAAACCGATGAACATTCTGCTCCATTTAGATGCAGACCCCAGATTAATGTGAAGCACCTGGGTTTATGTGGTTTTTCATTGGAAAACAGTTCTACTGCACGTTCACTGAAGCCCCATCTTGCATATTGAATGAGCCACTCAGGTCAAAAAGATACTCCTGCTGATTGAATAAGATATACTGACTGCAGAGCTGGATCCTAATGTCTAATCATCAGTGTTTAAATAGATGTGGCTGGCACAGATACTTTCACAGGCTGACCTCTGGACCAGGGAACAGCCTCAGGCTGGGGAGGGGAAGCCACTGTCTGGGATCAACACAGTCACGTGAGGTTGATATCCCTGTAAGGATGAAGGCTGCCCCCTGTAGGCTACTAGTGGGACTGCTCTTTGGGAAACAGTCTACGCATTTATTTGTATGTAACAGCAGTTTAACCTGTTACGACACCATTCACACAGTATATTTATTCATGATGATGTCATTTTGATCACAACAGCATAAATTTTGATCATAACACATTTCCCACCATACATGTGTCCGTTTGCTTCTCCCCTACACTAGTTTCTTATCTGTTTATTTAAGAAAAGAAATGAAAAGTTGTTTCAGAGTCATTTATGAATAAAAGGTATGTTTGTAATACATTGTATGCTTTTATCTTATTGTAATTTCCCCACTTTGAATGATTTTGTAATCCTTTTCAATGTCTCCCAGACCTAGAGTAGCAGTGCAGAAGTGATAAAGAAAACAGACAGCTGGGCCGCCTCCCTTTTGGATATAAATCATTGAAAACCACAGTTAATTAGGACATTTAAGGAAACAGTACAAATATGATAAACAGAAACATTACAACCCCAAATTCGTCATTTAAGTTGCCAAAAATAGCTTCTCCTGATCCTTTCCCAAAGATAAACCCTGTCTATTTTCCCATAGGCATTGTTGAGTCAGTGACCTATGCATTTTTTTGCTAAATGGACTTAGATTAGCAGACTGGCCACAGTTAGGTTATGTAACGATCTCATCTACATCTTTCTAAATCTGAAGTGAAGAGAGCAGATATCCATTTTGACTATTCACTAAGTGTAATCTTGTCCTAATTTCAGTGTTATGTAGCCTACATTTGCAAATACTTAGGATATGCCCTCAGATTTATGCTGCATCATTCAGCAATGTATAATTTACCTCACTACTCTGTTTGAAGACTGGACTTACTCCAACATATAAACATGTATCTCATAGTTTTCTTACTGCTATCCAGACAACACAGGCACACATCCATCTGTCCATTTTCTTAACTTTTTTTTATAAATTATTATTATTCAAAGCCATATGGGACTTGGAGGCTATCCCAATTATCATAAGGAAAGATGTAGGTTACCCCCTGGACAGGTCGCCTGTCGATCATGGGGCCATTTCTGGATAAGTCTGTTTTAACAATCTCAGTTCATACTCATGAGCATTGCTCTCTTCTTATGGGAATCCTGCGCTACATGTCTCAGCAGGCCTGAGCTACTGGGCTTCTCTCATTCATTCACACTTCTATTTCCCCTCCCAAAGCTGTTACTATCAACTCTTATTTCATTCGTGTGACAAAAATAACTCAGACAAAGCAGGGCAAGTCAACTACAAAGACAACACTTATGAGACAATGGGATGTGATAGGAAAACATAGGGAAAAAGAGGATTTCATGTCTGTTGTATCTAATATTATTAAAATAATTTATCATGAGATGAATAAGTTGCTGTTTGACACCCTTTTAGAAGGCTAACTGATATCTTCAATGTGCTACATCCTTAAATGATGAGGTTTTAAAGTCCTTATTTTCTGTTTGAGGCAGATTAGTGATGGAAAAATTACTCAGATATTAGTTGATTGATGCACAAATGTGCATAAAGAACAAAGGAGCACTAACCAAATCTCTTAATGGAAATATGGCAACACATGCATATCTGAAATTTTCTGTTTGCAGTGTTGTAAGAGTGGAACGGAACAAAAGATACAGACAGAAAATAATTTCTTCACTGACACAAAGTTGAATCTGTGAGAAGGTTGAAAAAAGCTGCAGAAAGACAGAAAGAAAAGAACAAGAAAGAAAAAGAAGCCCAGAAAGGGGACAGGACATGATTGTTGAGCTTAGGAATTATTAATGGAAGTAGGATATATTAAGACTCTAATACTGTGCTGGATCTCAAATGTGAGCAATGACTGGGTGGAGGACAAGAGGAAGTAGATATAATTTGCTCCCCCGACTTACTGGCAGATACACAAAACCAAAAAAAGCAAGAAACATTTCTCAAATCGACATAAGTACTAAAAAAATATGTGTATGTATGTATCTAGTTTCTTGGTACTGCATTATTATTATTATTATTTTTATTATTATTATTATTATTCTTAGTAGTAGTAGTAGTAGTAGTAGTAGTCGTATTTCTGATCTTATTTTCTGCTGCTGGTGCTTTTTCATTCTTAAAAGGGATACAAGCTGGTCAAGCCTCCTATTTTTTCACATTAGTTTTGGGAAATGTCTGTCTTCTATGCATTAACCCAAAACAGAGAAAGTAATAAAATCATTCCATCAAATAAATAAAATAAAATATTGGTTCAGTTAGTCAAAGGAGCTTGCCAAGAAAAGCGTCTGGACTTCTTTAAGGTCCACAGGACAAGACTCAGCAGTCCATCTGCATCTAAAGGTCAAAGGTCACTCTTTCGAGGATGCCAATGTTCACATTTTGGACAGAGAGGACAGATGGTTTGAAAGAGGAGTGAAAGAAGCATCTATGTCCACTGTGAGCGACCATCTTTGAACAGAGGCGGGGCTTACGACACCAACTCTCTGCCATCTATAATCCAGTTTTGAGTTCCCTTCCCAGACGCCTTAACGCCCACTCACATCCTGGGCCATCTGATCTCAGGAATTCGCATGATAAGGTGGGGCCAGGTTTCACAATGAGCTCACCCGAAACTCTGGCTGATTGGGACCCACACCCAGTTTCACACCTTGGCTCAGGCGATTAGAGGATCATCAGGGGGTCCTTTGTCCCTCTGTGGGGGGAAACTCCCACTAGGTTTATATCTGGGACTCTCCACCATTTAACCTTAGAACTGAAGAAGCTTCTCAGATGAGAGATGAAACGTCTTCAAGTAACTTAAAGAAGTCCAGACGCTTTTCTTGGCAAGCTCCTTTGACTACGATGACCTGGATGACTGAGAACCTTCACAGACACATTGGTTCAGTTAACACTGTCATGCCACCTTGTCGACACCAGGGGGCAGATGAAAATAACGCATGAAGGAGGCATAAGGTGAAGCAGCCCACTCGAGTCTGCCAATCCAACTAATAGAAAGCCGCACAGCTGATGAACGAAAGGCACTTCAGTCGGGTTCAGTTCATGTATCAAACCCAAGAATGTTGATGTGCGTCCCAACTTTGAAACAATCTCACTGCATGCAAATTTCACACTTGAGGAAATCATGAAAACAGCAGGATTTGCAGATGCCATGTTCTATTAGTCAAACGAGGTTAAAAAGGAAAGTAAATGTATCAGTTTGTTGTCTGAAGTAGTGACCAGTCTCACTGTGTTCCTATTATGTGGAAATATGACATAATGGAACATGAAGCCCTGAGTGAATATGTCTTTTATCCCAGAATGCTCGATCATCATATCAGCGTTTTGTATCCTGGATTAAATTAGTTTTAGATATCTGAGTGTGTTCTTAGTGGCTTGTGTTTTATTGGTGTGTGGGTGGGGACATTTACTGGAAAAATGTGGATGGAGAACTGAAAGAAAGAGCAAAACCACCACCTGGGGGATTACACAAAATATTAATGTAATGAGGTTTGTGAGTATGTGTCTGTCTATAAATAAAGATATAGAGATAAACTAAACAATGACCTTATAATCAAGCTCTGGTTGGAGAGGTAGTGGAGCAGTTTTTCGCTAGGAATCCAACACCACAGATGGACAGATGAAAGACAGACGGAGCTCAGTAAGACAGGGAAGTTGGAACATTAGCAGTTGAGTCTTTGTTTCGCCGCAATCACGTGTCTCTGTTATGTGGATCGATTTATTAATGGGTGTCAAAGCAAGTCAGCTGCAACAATTAAAGTGAACACTGAAGATTAACAGGTCACTGGAAGCAAAGGTATATCGTGAAAGCTGGCTATAGATTTTATGTCAAAGCTATAAATAACATCAGGTCATCTAAAGCACAGACAGGCTGTCAACCATCCACCATCTAATATCTGGCATATTAATGAACCTTTTTATAGGTTTATGTATTTATCTTTGTCTTCCTTACCCAATATGATTATGGAGTGTACACATAACACAGTCCTCTAGCTGTTTAAATCATAAACCTGTGAACAGAAAAAAGAAAACCTAGTGTTATTAAAACGGGGTCTTTCACCATCCATACAGGACTGATGAAAAAGGAAACTCCCCTCCTCCACACACATGAATGTAAAGATGCACTCAGGCTATTAAGAGGGCTGCATGTTCGGGTATAAATCAGCTCACAGTACATCGGGGAAATATGTCCTGCACATGAGACACTCTCTTGGCCTAATAGATATTACCTCATACAGCATAAGAGCAAATGCACTTATGTCAATCAAAATGACTAGCTATAAGAAAACATATTGGTAATATTGTGAATGAATGTCACTACTTTTCAAGGCCACTAAATCAAGAGTAATTAAAATTGCCCCAAAGCGTCACTAAAGACAAGAGACAATAACCCTGCAAGCAAGGCAGGAGGAACCACTAGTGGGCAATATGACTGGAATATTGGCTATATGGGTGAGTTGATGTTTAATCCAATCAGATAACAATCAGTGGGAAAACACCATCAGTTACCTCCTCCCACTGCTGTCCTTAGCTGACTTTCCGGACCCAGCCTACTGAGACGTCCAGAGAGAAAATTATACTGATATATGTCTGGGAAGGGGGATCAAATCATCCACTGTGCATCATTTAGTGTTTAGAGCGCTGCAGAGAGGGAGACAGATGAACTCACGAGGAAAATGTGTGGGAAATGAAAGCCGAGGGCCAAATAATAGAGAGGGGAAGGCAGACTTACTCAAGCAGCAGTGATAAGAGCACAAGTGAGCAAGGCGACGTGAGGAGAAACAAACCAGGTACAAGGGGGAGTGCTAAATGGTACTGATTCAGAGAAATGTTTGCACTTGTCCCACTCTGATGAATTACAAGTCGAGGGCCTTTTGCTCTCTCTCGCTCACTCCCCTCCTTGCTGGTTTTATAAATAGGCCACTTTGCTTTCTCAGTAATCCACAGAGAGCACAAGATTCACTTAAGGAGAAAAGCGGGACACGAAGCCATTTAGGTGGTGAGGGTTGATACACCTTATGTAATGGGCATGAGAGCAGATGCTCCAGTAGCGGTTCCCTCGATGTATACGCTCTGTTACAGCTTTTTCCTTTTTGTTTTCTTTCTCACACAAAATGATGTCACAGCCGATTTCACTATCGTTTCTGTGACGGCTGCTTATAGGACACCACGGTGTGAATCCACATGAGAAAAACACAACAGTAGCTGCATGTTAGCATAAATATATTCTTGATATTATCAATGAGACCAGTATAATTCATAATAACTTTATAATATACATTTATTTTAAATAATGAAAGTATCTCTGAATAGATATTTTCTGTTTTTAGTTTATGTTCATAGGACATGATAAGGACAGACATTCAAATCCATATTTCTTTGGGTGTAATAATATACAGCTTGATTCTTAGTTCCTTCTTTTGCATACAATAGCAGATAAATCCTTGTACATATAGTGAGCATAGACAGCTGTAAGTATAGACAACAACACAGTCAGTGAGCTGAGGATTATCTTATATTTCATTCACACATGTTTTTGCCTGTCAAACAGTTGAAGAAGACAGAGCAGAGTGAGTGGTTTTCTGAGAGTAACTTTGTACTGAGACAGGATTTATTTGACCAAGGTCTGCATCAAACCTCAGTCCATCCACTTCTGAGGCTCAAAGGCAGCTAATTAATACAAAAACAGAGTGAAAAACAACAGGATTTTATCATTTCTGACAAAGCAAATTAGTTTCATGGATTTTCTATTACGCAGGAACCTACACATGGCAGAGTCTGGTTCTAAAGCATTAGGTACTTGACGACATAATTAAAGCAGCTTAGATACATTTACATGGCTACAGTTGTGCAAACCCCACAATCGGCAGGTTTAGGTCTGTTGTGGCAGCGAAGTCTGTCACAGAAATGCGTCTGCCAGACATGTCCATAAGATTACATCTCACGGTAAGCATCTGTGTACACTGTCTGTATGTTTTAAAATGCCCAGTGTTTGTATGAATGTGTGTCCGTGTACAAGTCCACTCGTGTTGTGCAGTACAGCAAAGACGTGTTATCCATGACTTAGATCCTGATGTGCCACGCTGTTGGTTTCTCTGAGAGTTTGTTGTCATTTCAGGTGTTGTATGCTTGCTAAGAAGAGCAGCAAAGACAGCGTCCAGCCTAAGCCTGAAGTGACATATATACGTAGGAGTTCCTGTACACAGGAGCAGCTCATAGTAATGCAAATACACATAAGAAAAATACAAGGGAGAAAATTGCGGCAGTGTTGTCTCACTTGAATGATCATACTTCCCTTCACAGACTTTGCTCTACTTCCTTATATTTTAAGTCTTCAGTAACTTGCCTTTGCAGACACTGTAGCTTATCTCACAGGTCCACACGCACTTGTGGACATCATCACAACGGAGTGTTTCCTTTCAGTTTGCTTTGTTTAATATACTATGTGCATGTGTTTAATATATGCAGTACATAGGCTGTAAACACTGTGCTAACACTGAGCACCATTGTCATTCTAGCCTGGAAACAAGGGGAGCAGCATTTGAGAGCAGTGACGTCAGCTTGTGTGTTTCTGAAAGCTCTAAGTTTCTCTCACAGTCTCTTTGTGTCTGAGTCTATTTCTCTCTCATAAGCTCTCTCACCCACAAAATATTACACACCGAGGTTGATGGACCTATATGTTAGAGATGGCAGCACTCAGACAGATCCTTGGAGCATTACAAATACACTTGGGTGAGCAAAAACTCTGACTGATCAGCTATGAATCTCAGTGCATCCACTGAGCTGGCAGCAGACGGTGCGCTTTCATGATACAAAGATACTAGGTCGTGACTGCAACAGACTATAACAAATAGAAAAGTGAAGAGCTTAGGATGTTGTTAGCATCCACAGGGTGGATCATAGTTTGATATCTTTCATCTCCTATGCTGGAGGTAGCTAATAAGCTGCCACATGAACACACTACCCTCTCTAGCTTAAAACTTTCCATGTATGTAATTAAGTACGTTTTCCTTTCTTTATTGTCAAATATTATTTATATTAATGCATGCAACAATGATTACTTTTGAGGACATGTAGCTTTGCAAAATCAGAACTGCAAAAGTTTTGGTTAGTTAAATATGTTAGGCCAAACCAAGATACAATTTAGCAGGTGGTTCCACATAACAACTTTCAGAGGAAAACAAATGTTCCCTTTTCATGTCTGCCTTAGATGGAGGCCATTAAAGGATAACGCTGTGAAGCAGCTTGATTAGGTCAGATTACTCTGTTTTAACAGCTAACTGCTAAAGACGTCGTAAGCAGACTTGCAGTAAACTCAAATGCTGGCACTAAAGCTGAAGCTTAAAAATGACATATATACATTTCAGTTGTTCATGAGACCTAACCTGTGTTGATATATGCAACAGAATGTCAGCAATTTGCCCACAAAAGTTATTGTATCTATTCCTACACACATGGAATGCTTTGAAGTCAAGAACAGCAACGTTTATTTTGGGCAGTGATGTCAAGCTGAACACGTTTAACTGCGTGTCTAAAGTTACAGCAAAGAGGCTGGAAACTCACCCAGAACACTAAAAGAGTATTTCATTCAACATTAAGGCCATGAAAATATATGTAATAAGACCACGTTGATCATAAATTAATTATATTATACACACTCATTAGTAGAATACGTTAAGACATTCACTCTGTTCAGTGTTCTGCTGTTCACCTGCTAATCTGCACTAATTAGAGGCAAGAAAAGGCTTCGAGTGGAGAGAGTCACGCACCCTGCATAGACATTGTAAATCGTTTTGAACTTCATCAAGAAGAAATGGCAGGAAAAGAATGTGGTGTGCTATAGCAGTACAGAATTACAGCAAAGCACTCATTCAGGCTGTTGGTATCTACCTGTCTCTGCTAGCTTGTACTAGACCAGATGTAGCAAGGGAATGAATACTAGTGCACATGGCCACCAGCATATTGGTGCTGCAGTCTCGTTCTTTGCTTCTTAATTCGGTGTTCCCTCGAGAGAACAGCTGTGATCTGGTTGAAATGATCTTTCTGTGTATCTGGACCTTGGCAGTTAGAGCAGCAGATTAAAGCTGCCCATGAATGCTGATCGAGTGGCCTGTTTTATAAGTTATGACACGTCTGTAATATTGTTGGAATATTGTTATCATGCATCCTTTGTGCAGCAATTAGAGAAAGAAGATAAAAAAAAATTAGTGGTCCTTTTATATTGTTATTATTGATTATTATGGTTAGGCTACAATTTTGCTACTGTTGGAGGCAGGATAACTACTTTCACAGGTAAGACTAACTCCATGCAAACACTAACAATGTCGTGAATACGACAGCTGACAGTTCTATAGTATGAACATGATGTGGGAGAGGATGTGGTCTTCTCTACTGACCCTTTCTCCACGTTAATCTCACTGATCTGCTCTGCACTCCTATACTGGGCCCCATACATTTATCAGTATGCGGACCTTTAGCTTCCCACTACAGTTATTGTAGATCCCAGCAGAAGTAAATCGTCCGAGCTCGCATTATACATCTGTACGCATCTTGGTGATGTTTACATAGTTAGTGTTGGCCAGGGTGCAGTTTCCTGTTTTCCTGGCCTCTGATCTGAAGTCCTCCATACTGTGGTTCACTGCCTCTTGGATTTCCACATAGTCAGACTTACTGAGAGTCGATCCGCTGCCGCTCCGACCGCTCTTCTTCAGCTCGTCAGCTGAGCTGGCTTTAGGCACACTTGGCATATTCAGATACTGTGCCTGCTCCTCACCTTCTGTCTCTCTGTGGTAGAAGTAGTTGAAGTTTGATACAATGACCGGTACAGGCAGTGCAATAGTCAGCACACCGGCAATTGCACAGAGAGACCCCACAATCTTCCCCCCAATAGTTGTTGGGACCATGTCTCCGTAGCCTACGGTTGTCATGGAAACCACTGCCCACCAAAAGGCTTCGGGGATGCTGCTGAACTGAGAAACTGGCTCGTCTGCTTCTGCAAAGTAGACCGCACTAGAGAAGAGGATGACACCAATGAACAGGAAGAAGATGAGGAGGCCCAGCTCACGCATGCTGGCCTTCAGTGTCTGCCCTAAGATCTGGAGTCCCTTGGAATGACGTGAGAGTTTGAAGATACGAAATACCCTAACTAGACGGATGACACGGAGAATAGCCAAAGACATGGCTTGCTGGCCTGCCTGGCCATCCTCTGGCCGCTCTGCTAGTTCTGTGCCGAGGGTGATGAAGTACGGGATGATTGCCACAATATCAATGATGTTCATGATGTTGCCAAAAAATCCAGTTTTGCTGGGACAGGCGAAGAACCTAACTAGGAACTCAAAAGAGAACCAGATGATGCAAAGCGTCTCAACAATGAAGAAAGGATCTGTAAAATAAAAGCTTGCAGATGGAGTGGTGGTGTTGTATGCGGACTGGAGTGAGTTATACATCTCATCTTCGTTTCGATTAAGTGGCAGTGTCTCCAGACAGAAACTGACAATAGAGATAAGAATCACCATGACAGAGATTATGGCAATGATGCGAGCTGGTCCTGAGCTCTCTGGATATTCAAACAGAAGCCACACTTGTCTCTGGAACTCGTTTTCTGGCAGAGGCCGCTCCTCTTCCCTTATAAAACCTTCATCCTCCCTGAAGATTTCCATAGCCTCTTCACCCAATTCATAAAACCGGATCTCCTCAGAAAAAATGTCAAGAGTCACGTTAACAGGCCGGCGCAGTCTCCCTCCAGACTGGTAATAATACAGAATAGCGTCAAAACTTGGTCGATTCCGATCAAAGAAGTATTCATTCCGGAGCGGATCAAAATACCTCATCCTTTTTTTAGGATCACCTAGAAGTGTCTCTGGAAACTGGGAAAGTGTCTTCAGCTGTGTCTCAAAGCGCAAGCCTGAGATGTTAATGACAACCCTCTCGCAGCATTCATGATCCGGATCCGAGTCGTAATGGTCATGAGGCTGACCTGGATGTGCTGCTGCTTCATCCGCAGGGTCGCTGGTAGCGACCGTCATGATGGAAGAAGATGGGACCTGCAGCTTTCAGACCGGGCGGGGCCACGCTGGGCCACAAGTAGGTAAAGGCTCCACACACTTGTACAGTCAGGCAGATTTGCCTGCTAAAAGGAACAGACAGAAAGCAGAGGTAGGTTTAATATTAATGTGATCAGCACATGCTTCACGCTCTACTTTTTATGGGACTTTAAACAAATAACTTGTTCAGAAACTTGTATTCACTGGCAAACATTTATGATCCACTTATTTTGTCAATTTTTAAACCAAACATTTTTCAGCTGCTGTTATTTCCCAGAAATGCCATGTTACTTCAAAGCCTTGAAAGCAGAGCATTTGAAAATAACAAGTTGGTGGGGGCAGAACCATTTGCGAGCACTGGCTCCATTGTGTCTGTGTATTAGGTTATGAGTTCCCCCTCATATGAGCACACTGCAGGATCAATATGCAGGCCAGTAATACAGTATCCACTCTCACAGGGTGCAATTACAACCAACAAATCTGATTATGAGCTCAGTGCTCCACAGCCTCTGAGATGAGTTTCCTCTATAAATCTGGTGTTACCAGCATTTCCTACCAATGCTGGAAAACAAATCTTACCTAAATTAATAAACTTCGTAGTTTTTTCAGTAGAGAAGATTTTGGGAGATTTGTCAATTCACGTGTTTGACATAACACACATCTGTTCTGTTCATTAGCAGCTGCACAAAAGCAACGGTGGTGCACAAGATACAAAAAACAAAACTTTTTTCAGCTTTTGATTTTTAAAATAAGGTCTGAAAAAATCAATCAATCAAAAGCCCCTACCTGCTACTTTTCACAGGCACGTATTGGGCTTATTTACAGTCTCTGTCCTCTGCTGGTAATTCTTAAGCAGAGTGCCCGGTCCTGAGTCACTCCCCTCGGTCCAAGCAGCTCCTTCCTGTCACTCATATATCATCCGAAGCTCTGGGAGAGGGGACAAGGTGTGAGGATGCAGGAGTTACCTCCATCGCTTCAGTGACCAGCGGGCACATGCCGAGATGCAGCTACGCTACAGGCTGAAGCTGGTCGGGGATGACGGTGGGGGCAAGTGGTTTGCACTTAAACACACTTAAAATCCTGACGTTAGTTAAATTTAACATGACACTGCCGTCGCCCAAAACAAAAACAACGACAGCCTTGTTGCCTGGCATCAGTGGACTTACTGAAGAAAAGATACTGTGAAAGCCGCCGAGGAGATTTAAGAAATAACGCGGAATCACCTGTTTGATTCTTAAGTTGTTTAAAAAAAAATTTACTTTTTAATTATTTCAACGTAAATATCACCATCCTTTTTTTCGGATGGGGAAAATCCATATGACTACACCAGTGATGCACATTACTAAGAAACAGAATGCATTCACAACTCCATGGATGAAACCAACCCTCTGATGGCGAAATAAACTATTGCTAATAAATGTGAGTCCAAGCAGCCAAGTTCATGCATTTCAGACATTAAATGGAAATGTTGTTTGGAGTTAGTTTGGAGGGGCAGGTGCCAGACATGCTCAAGCCATTTGCAGCCCTATCCTGTGCGGATCATGGAAATCCACAACAGTCTCCATGCACTAAACAAAGCAGCATAGCATTATCTGTCCGAGTACAGGCAGCATTATTTCAGATAGGCTAATGGCATGCAGGAATTCACCGCGATTGTCTTGTTGTTGTGCAGACGCATGTAGCCTATTATTGTTTTGTTAAATCCAGTTTTTCTCTTCTCAAAAGGTGTCTTGAGGTCGTTCGTCTATTTCTTCATATGTGCCCTTCTTCCCCTATTTGACTAATCAGTCCAGCGGCTGTGTCATCTCATCACGTCTAACTGTTTTTGAGCTGCCGGCTCTTCCCGTGTTTCTCATATTTCACCATAATTCACCATAGTAGAGATGCGTGGGCTGCAGTTAGGCATTGCAGCGCATACTAAAAGCTTCTTGTGCGCCTCGCCCCATCCCTTTGCGCTCCCCACCCCCCGACACTCCTGTCCTCACTCTTCCACATTAAAGAGGAAGCATCGCCCACTAGAGAGTGGAAGCGTTTCTAAGCAAAACCCGCGCTGCTCAGAAGAGATTAAGGGGAAGAAGAAGAAGAAAAACCCTTAGAGGCAGAGAATGTCCGAAAAAATTTGAGCGATAAAATGTTGTTAATGACTTGGCTTCTGTTGTGTTTCCGATGTGGATATATATCCACATAACAAATTAGAATTGGGCTAAAGAGAGGCACAAAATAAATAGAAAGAATCCAAACACCGTGAACAACAGTGAGGGAGAATTGTAGGGGAAATTACACGTTTAAACAGCTAATGCACAAAACAACAAAATCCCAGGTGCTCAAAGTTATTTTTGACGGTCTTGAATAGTTTTGGAATTCATGTCTCTCTAATGATTATAATAGTTAATCTTTATATGTATGACACCCCTGTCCTGATCGCTTTGTGTGTGTGTGTGTGTGTGAAAGATTACACTTTAAAAGATTGCATTTTTAAAAATTATTCTATTTATTAAGGAAAAAACCTGTCCAAACCTGACTGGCCCTATTTAAAATAGTAATTGCCCACCTCGTTATCAACTGTGATTAAGCTCATTTGTTGAAAAGTTGAGTTCAAATTCACTTGCCATATCCAGGCCTGATTACTGCCAGACCTGCACAATCGAGAAATCACTTACATAGAACATGTCTGACAAAGTGAAAGAGATCTCAAATTGAATCACCACAATCTAAAGAAACCCAGGAACAGATGAGAAACAAAGTCACTGACATCTATCACTTTGGATGGGTTACAAAGCCATTTCCAAGGCTTTGAGACTCCAGTAAACCACTGGTGAGAGCCATTACCCACAAATGGAGATATCCTGGAACCTTCCCAGGAGTGGCCAGCATACCAAAGTTACTCCAAGAGTAAATCAATGACCTGGGAGGTCACCAAAGAACTGAGAACAACATCTAAAAAAAACTGCAGGGTTCACTTGCATGAGTTAAGGACAGCCTTCATGTTTCAAAAATTGGACAGGAACTGGGCAAAAGTGGCATCCATGGGAGAGCTACATAGTTAAAACCACTGCTGTAGAAAAAGAACACCAAGGCTCGTCTTGCATTCACCAAATAACATCATGGTGAACCCCGAGACTTTTGGTGAAATATTTTGTGAACTGACAAGACAAGAGTTGAACTTTTTGGAAGGTTTGAGTCCCAAAACCAACACAGCATTTCATAAGAACAACATCATACCAACAGTCAGACATGGTGGTGGTAGCATGATGATCTGGGGCTCCTTTGCTGCTTCAGGACCTGGATGACTTGCTCTAATTGATGTAACCATGAATTCTGCTCTCTATCAGAAAATCCTGAAGGAGAATGTCCAGGCATCAGTTAATGCCACGAGGCTCAAGCTGACTTGGTTTATACAGTTTGGATTTAAACAGCACAGCTAGGTTTGGCCCGTTCCTCTTCCCCGAAATGAAATAATCATTTTAATAACTACATCTGCAAACTGCATTTATCTTTAAAATCTAAATTTATTTGATGATCTGAAGCATGATGAAGCAAGTGTGATAAATACAAACCATAAGACATCAGGAAGGGAACAAATACTTTTTACGGTACTGCACTGTATTTGAAACTCTGGTGTTATCAGGTTCTACTGATAAATGCCCTGGAACTCTTAAATCTTCAGATGTTTGTGAATGTAAATGAACACAGCCCATTTCTAAATGCAGGAGCAAGCCCAGCTTCCAATATCCCGCGCTGGGTGTCAGTAGAACAATGATTCATCTTCCACCACCATGTTGAAAGCAATTATCTAAACACACTTTCACTCACGGGATGAGGAAGAGTGCACTTAGAGCATGTTATAGAATATGGGATTCAGAAAGGGTCATAGTGACGTGAGGTTTATTTAATTCTTGCAGCTGTTTTGTGTTTTTGTTTTAAGATCCAACATCAGTTTTTCATGTTAGAATTCACTGTTCTAAACCATGAATACATTTTTTAAAAATCGTTTTATTTCTTTAACCAAATAAAAAAATCATCAGCTAACTGAAGTCTTATTGGAATCCCACTGTTAATTACTGTTGTATGTAGAGCTGTATAAGTTACAACAGTCAGGGCAGGGATGAGTCATCTTTTATCACAGGTTGGAAACCTACTACACAATGATTCAGGATTTATTTTACATATATGCAGAGCATACTGCAGATATTCTAAAGCACTGACAAAGCAGTCTGATACACTGAACATACTGAACTGTCAGCACAGGCGATATACACAGGACTCTGCTTCTGCTCCCATCGCAGGACGACTTTATTCTCGCAAGCAACTTCAGACATGCATCAGCTGTAACATTCAGTTACTGCTGATCTCTGGAACCGTGGATGAGGGAGAGTTTATTATTGTGTTACTGCATGTGACTAATCTGCATATGTGTGGATGGAAACGTCGTGTTTTTCTTTTGTATTGTAAAGCACTTAGGTGAATAAAATGTGATCACTCACTGTACATAAACTAAAAACTCTTTGTAACTCTATAGTGTGTCTGACATACGTCAAATTCACACTTTCATAGCACACAGGCATCGTGTAATACTTCAGATGAAACCAGGGTACCAATACATACATACATATATATAAATAAATAAATAAATATATAAATAAATATATAAAAAACACCCAGCACGCCCCTGCGGGCGGTTTATCCTTCAAGCTCGGGTCCTCTACCAGAGGCCCGGGAGCTTGAGGGTCCTGCGCAGTATCTTAGCTGTTCCCAGGACTGCGCTCTTCTGGACAGAGATCTCCGATGTTGTTCCCGGGATCTGCTGGAGCCACTCGCCTAGCTTGGGAGTCACTGCACCTAGTGCTCCGATTACCACGGGGACCACCGTTACCTTCACCCTCCACATCCTCTCGAGCTCTTCTCTGAGCCCTTGGTATATATATATATATATATATATGTACAAAAAACAAAAAATGCAGTGGTAACTAAAGTTTTGACCTAAATCATAAATTGGGTATTTCCTAGCTGGTACAGTGCTGGGCTTTGAATGCCCATAGACATATAAAGTATAAACAGTTTTATATCAATGCCACACAGTTTACCCAGTTTGACAGACCCAAACCCCTTCCAGATAGCCAGATCCATCTCCAGTTCCCTCTTACCTTCAGGTTATGCCAAGTCTGAACCTAATAGGAGCATTGATTCTGTTTTATGTTTAGCCAAGCAGGCCAGATAAAATCTGAAAGGGAAACTTTAGATTGCTTCCCAACTATTGACCCCACATGATTGCAATAACCATGCAAACATTATTTTTCACTGTATTAAATATGTACCATGTTGTGATAGCCAGTGAATTTATTGGAGCTTATGCTCCAAAATGCTACCCGGGCACTCTGTTTTGTTTGTTTGTTTTTTCTTTCTTTCTTTTTTTGAAGATGGATTAGAGGAAGTAAATATGATGGATACAGTCTTAATACTCGGGATAACATCTAAGTGCAGAGGTTACGCAGAAACCATTATTCCTGAAAGAGAAGGGCATACGAATATTTTGAAATGATTATGGCACGACTAGGATATGTGTGTGTCAGACACGCACACCTAAAATCTCCAGCCTTTCTCATGCATGACTGGGCGAGGGGAAGAGTGAGAACGAGACCGAGTGAGGGAGAGAGGTTGTTTATCTAAGTTATGACAGATGACTGCAGGGAGGAGCTTTGTCCTGTGTGACCTCTGCTGGTGCTGCAGCAGGTGATATCTTACTAGATGCAACACACTCACACGTGCAGTGATGAGCTGTTTTTATCCGTACATTCCTTAACATACTGACTCCCTGTTTCTTTGTGGCTTCAAGCCCACAAAAATCCAAGTGCAAAAACACACACATTTCTTTATACATGTATAAATGAATATGAATATGTTTCTGAATTTACATCTAATGAAACTGCAGTTAATGTAAATGGAGAACAAAAATAAACTAATCTTTGCTGCAGAACTCGGCTCCTGTATGACACACCAAGGAGTTCATCAGCTTATTCTGGCTATTCATCCCTCTTTTTCCTCTCATTTTCTCCACCCACTCTTCACGTTCTCTGCATGTCTCCCCCTGGGGTCTCTCTCTATATTTAGAAAATGACCTTGCAAGTTCTATACCTGTCTGTTGAAAGCAACCGGCTTTCACGATGAGATATGTCCTTACCTCCAGAGCAGAGTGCTCCGGTATTGATTCTAGATGTGGTTTCACTTTCTGTTGTTTTCTCCACCTTAGAAAACAAGAGAAAATCAATGATCTTGCTGATCTGGAGGGTGTGGTTTAGCAAAGAGAGGAGTATACAAATGGCATGTATTCTGTATCACTAGATATGTGCTGCTGAATCTATAAGCAACATATTAAAAACATCACCTTTGCATGGAGGCTCTTGGTGGCCTGACACGTCCACTGAACATTCATTTTCCCTAAGGAATTTCTGAAACTGTGGGCAGCAGTTAAGTGCTCTCTGTCTGGACAATTCAGCTAAATGAACAGTTAATGTATACAAACCATAGTCTGTCAGCCACAAGCATCAAGCACCAGTCTGCCTGTAGTCTGTCTGTGTATATTTGTATTATATTACTAAGAGTTGTGGAAAAACAACTATTGGGAAAGACACCAGAGAAATGGTGGAAATTGTGTCAGGAAGAGCTTATATTTATGGATCAGAAGACACTAGATTAGGGAGGATGGAAAAAAAGTCATCAGGAAATGCAGAAATGAGGGGTGCAGAAAATGAAAACGAAGGGGAGGGATGGAAGAACAGAGGTGGAGAGGGCAGCAGATAAAGGTCACAGTGACAGTGATGAGTCATGCAGCAGAATGCAGGAGCGTCTAAACTGTCAGCCTCTCTACCATTTGTCTCTTTGTTTTGGCAGCAAAAGATTGCAAATGAACATCTTGCTCTTGCTTAATCTAAATCTTCTTGCAGTGTGTCAGACTGTGTATATTTGTATTTCTAAGGTATTTCTTTCTTTGCATTTGTGTACAGAACTGGACAGGGAGTCCTGTGTTCTCTGCTACGCCTGCGGCTGAAAACTGGTACTGATCAGCCAATCAGCAGTAAGAAATAATCTGATTTTAGTGGAAGCACTAGCAACAGCATCATCATCCTTAGCAACCATCGTTTCCTGCAGTGCCAAGACTGTGGCTCTGCAAGCGAACATGGAAATATCACACAACTGGGAGTCACTAGAGGAAAAAACAACAAGAGGCGTGTGTACTGTGTCACATGACTAGGGCATTAAAGGCTTAATTATACTTTATGTTAAGAAAGTCACGAGTTTATTGTGAAAGTTCTTTTATGAAGAATTTTGAAGCTGAAATCAGTCGACACCTTCCTTTAGAACATTAGTGTGTTCACTCTAATCTGGACTCTGGTTTTAAGACTAAATCTAATTATGATTAAAAATAATAATTAGCTGTTGGTACTGTTAGAAGATGTCAAGCAGCCAATAAATAAAAAATAGTTTAAATTAACATAGAATTAAAAATTTAATCATCAACAAACTGATCTCGCCTCGGGTCTAAAGCATAAGGATATATTTTAGAGAATAACATTCAAATATACCAAAGTATGTAATGGGAATGATTAAAAAAGCTTACCCATGTGTTGATAATTGATAAGTCCTGGCACTCTGTGGACATAGAATTTTATTCTGTGGAGTTATTTGATTATATTTTCCGCTCATGTGTTAAACTCATGCTGTTTCTCAAAAACAACAGACGAAAATTGAAAACTCAAATTATGAAAATCAAATGAAGTGAGAAAGATGATGTGTGAAGGCTGTATGGAGGGGATTTACTTGTAATGAGGGCTCTGTAGACTTTCTGGCTCACTGTTTACCTGCCTGGGCTTCAGCTTCTCTATTCCCATCCCTGATAGCATTGGTTTGGGCCACAGTATGCAGCTGTTTCAGTTGCTTCATATTTATTAAGCGAGGAGCATTTTGCAGCTAATGCTCCAGACTTTCCCCTAAAGTGTTAGTAGAAGCCAAAAAAGACTCAAAAGGGAACAAATTATGGATTAAAATTTGCCCCAAAGTGCAGTGTCTCTTGTGATAATATTAACCTTGGAAAATTTATGTAAATTTTGTGTCTACGACTTCTTTCCTCTGATCACAGGTGACCAGAAACATCCAAAGGGACATCCCATCATCTCCCTTCAAGACCTGTTGGCATTTTGATTGTGAAGGTTTTATACTATGTGTGTGCTGGGATGATGTTGGCTCACAATATTGAAATTGTTTCAACTTAAACTTGCTGTTCACATCAAGTCCCTGCATGGTGAAACCCAGTCTACACAGTGTACAATTCTAATAAACACACTGATACACAAAATTAGACTTTGCTAGCCTCTACCTTTCCCTGTGCACAGTTTACAGTAACACCAACAGCTCAAGAGATTAGCTCTGAAATACACCTGCAGAGGGCTGAATCTGCCACCAGCAGCCCTCCCCTGTTACTATGGAGAGTTGTTGTGCATTAGCCCTGTGGCTAGTGTGAGGTCTGATGACATCATTTTTGTGATCGACTGCCACATTGTGCCTTCTCCTATGTTTGATACTGAAGGAATAGACAAGCAAAAGAATGAAAACAGACACAAATAGACTGTGGGGGGGATTTGCTGCGCATGTAAGAGGGGACAACCAAAGATATAGTGGTTTGATTCTTTCAGCCACACTTTTGCCAAGAGAGATGGCAGAGTGGTTAGTGAACTGGCAGGCTCGTCGCAGCAATAAAGCACACTTTCTCATACACAGCATGACAGCATGATTGCTGTAAACCTTTGTTACAATGTTAATATTTACCTCTTCGCCTGGGAGATGACATGAAGTTTTCCACTGTGCTCTAACACAGCTCAGTGCTCTTTAAGGTGCAACCAGACAAACCAGGGGGCATCCAAACGTCTGACGTAGAATTAAATTTAGGAATCGCCAAATGTTTCTTTCTAAATCTGTCAGAGAGACGTCTCTTTTATTTTTAATATTGCCCTTCTAGTTCATTGATGGAGTACTCCGTCATAAGCTTCCTGTCTGGTCCTGCTGCTACAGAGAGCTCTCTTTGTTCTCTCTTCTGTTGTGTTAGTGTTTTCCTGTAACCAAAGGACTCTGAGCCAGCACTGTTTTTCACTATTAAAAGACTGTCACGTTGCAAGGCTTTTCACGGGAAACACTTGTTAAACAGTGGCACATCCTGTGTGCCAACAGCATTTCTGCACACAGTAGAATCCAGAAAAACCCGTGAAATGATTGAATATTGCAGTACTGAAGGATTAAACCATTTTATATCATGTACTTAATTGCATTACATGTTGCACAGGTAAGGCAGTCACTAATTCTTTGCCCAGCTATAAAACATTTCATGTATTTTCATTCTATTAATGCTTAACTGCAAATTTAATAGGTTTCTTTTATTGAACAATTTAGAGTGAGAGAAAGGCAGAGGGATACTAAACACAGGTTGTTAGTCTCCCTTCTAGTTAACTTAACTTAAATGGAAATGTACTTTGGAAATGTATTGAATCCAGACATCCCTCTGGACGTAGCTGCAGGAAGGTTTTCTGAAACTTTTCAGAGTGTCTATATTTCTACCTAAAAGCTAGTTAAACAGACCAACAAAAAGTATAAAACTTGTTCACTGATTTATTGAGGAAAATGATCCAACATTATATATCAGTAAGTGGCACTAAAACTTTGCCTTGCAACTGTAAATGAGTGCATTTTCCTTTACAATTTGGCTACTTTCAGACTCTCTTTACATGGGTCATGTTTAAGACAGCACAAAAATAACACAGAACAAACAAGCCGCCCCATGACAACATTTTGCCCTTTCCCATAAATCAAGAGTGCACTCTGGGAAGGAGAAAGCCGTCCAAAGGCATGTGTATGCTGCATGTGTCTGTGTTTGTGTCTGCATAAACGCCTTTGTATTTTCCTCCACGTACAGTATATGTCAATGGAATAGCAGCGACCAGCACATGTACATATGCGTTTGTCTCACATATTACAAATACACAACACATAGAACTAACAAAGGCAAATGACTAACAGTCGTTGAATTTGTATCACAGTTTTATAGCAGTAACTTGTGGATATTCTTGGTTTTTGCCACTTCTGTCTTAATGTTGGTCAGCTGTTGTCCATGATGAACATCTCTTCCCAGAAAGGTGAATACAGAATGCAAAAATCCTTGATATTCCAGTAACGCGAAAGTGCTTTGCAAAATTGCTGTCTTGTTTTCTGCATCTATCCTTTTGAATTTTATATAGAAAGCATGTGGTGAAAAAGTCCATTGCAGCTGAATCCTGTCACTGTCTCAACAACTTCTGACCCTGCGATGGTTCCATTCACAGTGCTTTAGCCTCAGCGCGGAAGCAGCTACAAAACTGCAGCTACAAAACTGCAGCTACAAAACTGGATGTTGAGTGTCCATTATAAGCTTTTCAAAACTGCATGTTGTTGCATTTTGGAATGAGCTGTGGTTCGCTGGAGGGGCGTGGCAGGGTGATTAATAGGCACAACTTGTTAATTCAGGTTCAAGGGCACCAGCATGAGCAAGAAGGCAGGGCGGGAAGAATTAATCCAGAGAGATTTCTGTCTCAATTGCTAACTTGGCCAATCTGGCCCAACAGGAAGACCGGAGTCGCATCGCCCCTAAATGGAAAAATAAGGTCACTGCAGGTTAATGGCTAATCTAAATGCCTTCAAAATGACTCAGCTTTTCTAAGTAATTAGCACCTGTATCAAATCAATTTAGTTTGTTTACCTAAATGGGAGGCAGTCTAACTGGTTTCGTTGGGGGTTCCAGGAGGTCTGAGCAGAGAAAGAGTTCACCTAAGAGAGAAAAAGACAAAATGGGGAAGGAAAAGCAAAACTATTAGTTTTGTGGTCTCTGCAAAAGCAAAGCTACTTCTCTTCCTTCTTTTTTCTCATTAACAGTCGGGCAAGAACTGTGTAACTCTGAATAACGTCTTAGTGAGGAGAGCGTTAAGGACAGGAAATTAAAGTCTGACAGACATGATTGTAACTCTCAAGTGACCTGAGTCGACTTGAAATTAGCAGAAGTGAACAAAAATTGAAAGGATGAGTGCACTGCAGTGTGCAATGTCTCTAACAATCGTGTGGATTATTAGAGGCCCGGGAAATAAAGGCTTCCAGACTGGCCAATCCAGTTAGGTGAAAAACAAGTGGCTCCCATTTCTGCTTATTCACTTTCTGATCTATTAGTGTTTTCCTCTGCTAGAGATTTTATGTAACATGAGAAATGAGCAGGCTTTCAACTGATGATCAATATGGAGCTCACCATTGAAAAAATATAAAAATGCCAGGGATCAAATTGAAAACTTATAATCAATCAACGAAAAGGTTTAATCTGAGGCACCTCCCACTTTGCCTTTTAGGGTGTCCCTCCAAATGAAGCTACCATGATTATCACTAACTGGAAAGGTACACAAAAGATGTAATTTTGTGTAATCATTTAATCGTGTAGTCAATAGTTTAAGAATAATTATATTTCCCTTGTCCTGGCTTTCGAAAGTTTTATCTCTGCCCCACTCTCGTCTCTGCTTTCAGTTAAGTGACCAGAGTCAGGGCGGACACTGGGCGTAAACAGACATAAATCTGGAGGATCATCAGTGCAACGGTATCAAAGATACGACTGTGTTACATGAAAACGCACGAGTTTTTTAAGACTTTCAAGACCAAGCAAACAACAGAAAACCCCCATTACAGATTCCATTTCTTACTTTTTAAATAATTACAATTTATTCAGTTATTACAAGTACAAGCCTTCTTTTTTTTCTCTTGCTTTCTAATATCACATCCCCTTCATATCCATGAGAAATGACAAAGGTCACAAAGCACCTGTTCAATTAGGAGATTACGGCCACCAGGGGGCAGCACAGTACACAACCTGTATGAGCACGCCTTCGGTGTTCTTACTCATTTCTTAGACAGCGTCAGCCGAAGGTGGAAGATCACAAATCCTGCACAAAGACTGACGAGGGTCTAAACATTAAAACACATGCATGCATGACATCACTACACTGTTCGATGAAGGACGAAAGCCAAAAACCTTCTTACGTTACAATAACGATATAAAATGGATTTGTAGATAACTGACTGGCCTTTAACCTGAGTGCAGGTTAACTTAGCGTCAGTGCGTCTCGTGATGATAACTTGTTAGATTGAAATGACCTGCCTGAACTTTCCATTCAGTAAATTGTAAATCTCCAAACAACAAAAGCTTATGTTATGACTTACGCCAAAGTGATCGTTCAGAATGAGGCGAGCACCACAGTGCTTAGAACTTACCAGTTGTTTTAGTGGGAGAACAGCAGCCTCTGCTGAACGCCGACAGCAGCGCACTCAGGGCAGCCAGACAATGTGCTCCCAGTCCATTCACAATTTCCTCACATGTCTCTTCTTCGGCCTCTCTTGACAGACAGCTTTGGAGCTATCTGTGTCGAGCCTGTGCTGTTTTGTAGGACTGTTGTGATTAACAACCTCCTTGGTGGGATTTGTTTTGTGTCGTTGTTCTGGTCACTGGGGGGGCTTGCAGATTAGCGTTAGTGGGCGTGTTTGGGCGTCTATTTTTTATGCAGCGAAGCACGGTGCCCCAACATCCTTCTTACACACCGAAGACAACCCATTAAGATGACAATCTTCAATATTGCTTCCAAGCAATCTGGGAGGTTACTGTGGAAACAAAGGTGCCATGGTAACGGTGACTGGGGGGGTTACCGAGGTAACGACCGTCGCCATGGAGACTGCATCACAGTGGGCTATATTCGAGGCATCCGAAAAGAGACACGCTCCATCTTTGATCACTGTTTGTGTGCGCAAAAAAAAAGCTCAGTGTTTCTTCGCTGCACGTGTGTCTTGCATCGATAATGAGAACTGCAGTCGGCTGGCCCCTGTGTTTACATGTCGCCGTTTAACCATTAAAATAGCCAACCAGGAGAATGCATACAAAGAAATTGTTGGGAATTCTTATATATATATATTTTAAAGAGAATAGCATTTGGACTAGACTTTAACGCACAATAAAGGCATAGCACAAAACGCTCTAATTGAGATATTATATGCTGAACTGTGTTTTTCAGACGTCACATGTGTTTAAACACGCACACACAAACATATTTAAATGATTCTGGATATTATACATAGCCGATGATGGACGGATCACGACCCATAACGCATGTTAACACAATGTGAGTGCCCTTCAAGTATTATACATTTGTGCACATCTGTCACAGTTATACAGCTTCTATGTCTACCTGTTGTGAAACATATACTCACTATTGCCCGACTCACAACAGGTCAACCCCCCTCACTCAGAGAAGAATGGTAGGCCTAAAACTTTATAAGGAGCTCTTCATCTTCTTACAAGCGCGAATGGAACCACACAGAATTATGAATTCATACCACTGAAATGAAAAATCCCGATTCTTTGAATGGACAGCAAAGCAGCATCTCTGAACGTACAGGTTTCGTTCTTTCGCTTCTTTTTTCTGTTTTTTTTTTTCTTCTTCTTTCTTTCTGATCTACAGCTGCTTCCACACGCTGGTGCGCAACGGCAGAACCAGCTGTGTGTTGATTCGTCACCACGTCCTGTGTTCAATGTTATGGCTCTAAAATAATGGCTACACGTCGGTGAAAATCTTTTTGTTTATATTCACACAATTCTGCGAGTTGTTCTGAGCGGTAGTGGGGAAGTTGGGCTGCTGTTTGAACGTGCTGTTTATCCCGTGCTCTTCTATCACCATGTACTCGCTCTTGCTGAGTGAAGAAGAAGAGCGAGTCTTCCTCAGCTCCTCGGTGTCTGCTAAAGGCTGACAGCTGCCCACGTGCAAGTACTGTGCCTGCTCCTCGCCCTCCGTTTCTCTGTGGTAGAAATAATTAAAATTGGAGACGATGACAGGTACAGGCAGGGCAATAGTCAGCACGCCAGCAATTGCGCACAAAGACCCCACAATCTTTCCCCCAATTGTCACGGGGTGCATGTCTCCGTAGCCCACTGTGGTCATGGTGACAACAGCCCACCAGAATGCGTCCGGGATGCTGTTGAAACCCGATTCTGGGTCGTCTGCCTCAGCAAAGTAGACAGCACTGGAGAAGAGGATGACACCGATGAATAAGAAGAAGATGAGCAGGCCCAGCTCACGCATACTGGCCTTTAGAGTCTGTCCTAAAATCTGAAGCCCCTTAGAGTGACGCGACAGTTTGAAGATACGGAACACCCGAACAAGCCTAATTACGCGCAGAATGGCTAAAGACATGGCCTGCTGTCCGTTCCCTTGTCTTTCTGCCAGCTCTGTGCCCAGTGTGATGAAATAGGGAACAATGGCCACAATGTCTATAATGTTCATAATATTTTTGGAGAACGTGGCCTTACTCGGGCATGCAAAGAAGCGCACTAGCAGCTCGAATGAGAACCAGATTATACACAACGTCTCCACGACAAAGAAGGGGTCCGAGAACGGGCTGATGAAATAGGGGAGTGTGCCATTTATCACAGGCGCAATGGTGATTGGATCCCTGTTCTCATCCCTGAACTCCGGCAATGTCTCTAAGCAGAAAATGACAATGGAGATGAGAATGACCAAGACTGAGACTATTGCGATTCCCCGGGCGGGACCAGAGCTCTCTGGGTACTCAAAAAGCAGCCACACCTGTCTTTGAAATTCATTCTCAGGCAACGGTCGCTCCTCCTCCTTTATGAAACCCTCATCCTCCCTGAACTTCTCCATAGCCTCCTCGCCCAGCTCGTAGAAGCGTATCTCCTCAGAAAAAATGTCAATGGGCACATTCACAGGTCTTCTTATGCGTCCGCCAGACTGGTAGTAATAGAGGATGGCATCAAAGCTGGGTCTGTTCCGATCGAAAAAGTATTCATTCCTGAGGGGATCAAAGTACCTCATCCTCTTCTTGGGGTCACCCAGCAGCGTCTCTGGAAACTGCGAGAGAGTCTTTAGCTGCGTTTCAAATCGTAACCCTGAGATGTTGATGACCACCCTCTCGCAGCATTCGTGATCCGGTTCATAACGGTCCAGAGAGTGGTGGCCCGGGAGAGCCGCTGACTCTTCTAGCATGTTGTCACAAGCCACAACAGTCATCACGTCGGCTTCTGTCTCGGTGTATCCGTGGTTCACCAGGTTGTCTCCCCGGGTTTTGGTTGCGCTTGGCGGGGGTGATTGAAGGAGGCTGAGGTGGTCGTCCATGCGCGGTTGAAGACGCATACAGGGGCGGCCGCCTCGCCCCCTCCGCGGACCCCGGTCAACCACAGCCGTCGCCACCACAGCCTTGTCTCCTCTACGTCTCTCTCACTTTCTTCTCTCGCTTCACTTTCACTCCCCACTGTTGCTCTTCCCGCCCACGAGGAAAGATCTGGGTTTATAAACAGCCCTTCCACCCGCCCACGACGCGCCAGCGCTGGGTAACTTCACCCTCCTCCTCCAATCGTTGGACGCTCCAATATACAGAAAAAGCAACAGACGGGCGTCACTCAGCACATCGTTTGGGCGTGCCCACCTTCTTCTACCGCTCTCCCCGTCTTCCAGACGCGCGCTGACACACACAGACTCTCTCACACACACTTGGCGAGTACAAACAGTCTCCTTTTAAACAAGGTCATTGCCCATAGATGGGATATTTTCAAATAGGCTGCTCATGAATATATCACAGCTTCATTTCCACTCGAAAGTATCATAAAAGATGCACCAGCACCAGAAATAAATTAGGGTGTGTCCTGGTAAAGTACTGCACCCAATTCTGCAGGCGATAATATTATTTAAATTAGGCTCAAGGAAAATGGTTAACGATTGATATCCCGTCTGAAATCTGAGAGATAATTAATGCCGAGTCCCAATGGTACGTGTTAAAGTGATGATCAGCGAGCGCGGGGATGAGAAAGAGAGGAGGTAGTTCAGTCAGGTCGATGTGTGATGAATACACAACAGCAGCAGCATAAAATTAAATTCAATGTTTGGTGAAAAGCTTAAAAAGAAGCAAGTGCCGAAGAAATCATTATTAATACGACATTAAGAGACACGCAGATCCTACCTCAGCTCATATGAAACAAGGTCAGGTGACCTTAATAATGATGAATGTCAAAAGGGCAGGTGCAGTACACAGCACTGTCCTGGGATAGGTCTGATTATATATTGTCAAAAAGCAATCTGAAACGTGACTTTTCCCCCCACTGCTAAAACTGACCACATATGGGAAACTTCTAGTAAGGGGATGTGTGTGACTGACAAGCAAGCTCATGTTATCATTATCCAGTATGGCAGGAAAACGACAAGCAAATAGAAATTATAACATTTTTTATTGCTTCAGACAGTGTTGTATAATTTCAGTGTACAGTGTAGTTTCCAGGTGTCACTTGAGTGGTTGCTGTCCGAGGTACTGAAAGGGGGGGGATGACTATTCAAACTATTCATTTATATTATTGTGTGTTTGTTTTTAACTCAAGTATGTCTGAGGCAGAACTTTAAACACAGGTTTAAACCCACTCTTTGCTTGAATCAGCACTTGCATCAAACAGTCCTTTGACACAGCTGCTAAAACTGATCATGAATTACTCAAAGACTCAGTGCAGCTTCTCTTATCTATTTTTTCATGTTGTCATTTTGAACTACGTTGAGATAAACATTTACATTGGCTTCATTTGTTAATGTTTAACATTTAAAGGGGTACAGCCTACTACTGAGTCAGATATGTCAACCTTCACGTTACCACGCAAACACACCGTTATAAGTACCTTTAAATGCTAAACTAAACCGATAAATTAACTAAATAAACAACAAAGGTTGCATCATAGTTTGGGCCGCTGTATAGCACTCACCTCAAATAAAGTGACTACACCCAAAATACCTTACAGACAATTTCACTACAAAAGCTTTGAAAAGACACAAAATTACCATAAAATAACTGTCATATCTAACAAAGCAAAAAACCAAACAAAAAACACCATTATTATTATTATTATTATTATTATTATTATGTGAAAACACAATCTAAAGGACACATGCAGCAATTAGGCTCAACCATGCCATACACAACATAAACATAAGTATCAGTTTTATTCTACATATGGTCTCAATAAGTCTCAGAAGTAAATGAATTAATATTTACTTCATGTTTCTTCTGACGTGCAGAAAACATTCAATCCCAGGTTATCAGATATTCTGCTGTATCAACTTACTTAGCCCAGAGTTTTCTTTGGCACACACTCGTTTTCATATCTTAGTGAGGACATCTAATTGACATATTGCTTTCCCTAAGAACTTACCCTAACCATCAAAAATAAATACCTAACCCTAACCCTCAGCCTAATTCTGAGCTTAAAAAATGCCTTCAAAATCGTGGGAACAGGCATTTTGTCCCCATAAGTGACTGTTGGGCCCCACAAATATAGTGCCACATCAGTTTTTTGGCCCTCACAAAGATGTCTAAACATGTACACACACACACACACACACACACACACACACACACACACACACACACACACACACACACACACACACACTTACAGTAATATTTAGTGAAAAACATTAAGAAATTGTAGATTTTCCAAGCAGTTTCACAGCAGGGCCACGTGATGATGCGATGGTTATCACTTTCATCTCATGGCTCGGGTGTTTCTCTTTTGGATTTGCAGACTTTCCCTCTCCCTGTACTCCTGCTTCCTTTCACATTCCATACCTTGGCTCTCGTTCAGTGGAGTAGATATGAGAGTTTCCAAAGCTTGCCCGAGCTAAATAAACTCAGAAAGCTTCAAAAACACATTTTGCCCTTCATTATTTGGAGATTTGTCAAGCTGCTTTTTGCTGTCCATTTTTAAATAAGGGTCATGAAGATGGATGTCCACTTAGGTTACACGTGGCCTGCTTATATATTTATAGCTGTTACCAAATATTTGCTTGACCATCTATAAGGTGCAGGTACAGCAGAGAAAGGCTTGGGATTGGAGAGAATTTCACTTTGTCATTGGAAAGATCAAAGACCGTGAAAAGGTTACAAGAAATGAGGACAGTCCCTGAAGGGGAGGACATTGTGCTGTTTCACACTTCCACAAAGAGCTGCTCTGGATTTGGGGATAAATGTAGAAATAAGAGAACACTTGTGCAAACATCACTGTGCACGTATGTGCCTGTATACTTGTGTACGTGCGTCTTTGTTATGTGGGTGTGGGTGGGTGTTGGTGGATGTGAGCTGAAAATAAAATGAGATGAATGCATGAAAGAATGAAAGCTGCCTGCTTTAGCAAACTGTATCTGAGAACAGAAGAAACACCAGATACACATAGTGTCATTAAGATTTTAAGAGCTCTCTTTTAACACCTTGGGAATGCTAAAGCTCTTTTTGTGCCCTCACTCCCTGAACATCTTAGCCTCAGACAACATTTCAACAAGTGGAAGGAAGAAAGAAACCAAAGGGAGGAAAGAGACCTAATTGTAAGCTATGCAACTGTGAAAGATGGCAGTGCTTGGTGCTCATGAACACCTGCTTCCTCCAGATTAAATTAAATGAGCATTAGATATGTGGACTAATCTGAAATTCCCCCATCAACAATCTGTAGAAACACCCACCCAGATCCTCACACACTATCTGCACTGAGCTTTTCTGGAAGCATAGAGTATTTTTACATCCATTTACATAACACTTATTTCAAACAGACCTACCTTAAATATAACGACTAATCATATAGTAAAACCAACCAATGGTGTCTTTTTTTATTACCACTCTGAGGGCCTAAGTGGATTTCAAATAAATAAACTGTGAAACTTGCAAAGACTAACCTTTCCATAGAAGAAGTGAGTTACCAGGGAGAGCGACAGAGAGCACGGCAGTAAAACCTGATGCTCATAACATCCCCTCCCTTCTCTCAGAGGCAGAAACCTTCAGCTTTCAGGTTCCTCTTCTGTGGAACCAGCTCTCAGTTTGGATTGGGGAGACAAACCCCGCTCTACTCTTAAGATTACGTTTAAACTTTCCTTTTTGACAAAGCATACACTTATAGGGCCGGATCAGGTCACCCTGAATCCTCCCTTAGTTACTTTGCAATAGGCTTAGGCTGCCTGGGGTTTCCCATGATGCACTGAGTGCTTCTTATTCACTTTGTGCTCATACACGACTCTGCATTTAATCATTAGGTGTCATTCATCTTTGGCTCTCTTCCACAGTCATGGATGGCTGTCCCTCACTGGCCTTAGCTCAGTCGGAGGTTTCTACCTGTTAAAAGGGAGTTTTTTTTCATCTGATTGTTTTCTCTGCATTATAGTAAAGTCTTTACCTTCAGTGTAAGGCATCTTGAGGTGACTGATTTGTGATTATATAAATACAACTAAATATATTTTAGACCTATACATTAGAAGAGGAAATTACTGTAACAGACACTCTTCTTAGTGTAGATATTTAATCAATTAAGCATTTAAAGTTAATAAATTAAGGAAAAAACACATTTTTGCAGATTAAGCTGCCTAACAACTGATAGCTCCTTGAGTCAGGTGACATTTATTTATTTTTATGCAATTATAGTCCAATAAATTCATTATAATGAACCATAACGTATTTCTGACTGGGACCATTGCTTCACTATAAATACAACGACGTCTGTTTGGTTGATTATATTCTTAAAGTTAAAAGTAATATTTTTAATAGAAGAATGTTTCGGCATGGTAGTATAGATTCATGTAGTAAAGGATCTGACTGCTGAACAGAAGTTGTTGTCTTTATTTATTTTTCATTATTATTTTCTAGATGCTCAACTTTAAATTGACTGATTTAATATAAGCAGTACAGACAGGGGGTTTCTGCAAATGTTAAATGTTATATTTGGTAAATGTTAGATTTTGACACGTCTGTGTAAGCATGACAATAACTGAAATGTGTTTAATGAGCGTAATGCAAACCTATTAGATAGGATGTAGACTCTGTCTTCTTATTGAGGCCACATTGAAGCTGTCTTGTATTAAAAAGGCCAGTCAGTCCACAGAGAAAAAGCTCAGGGACCGCCGAAGGGCTTTCTAATGTGGTTTCCACTCCCCATGTTAAATATAGGACCACCCCAACTCCCATATCAACCTACGAAATTAGGCTACCTTGCGAATTGCACTTGAATTCTTCGAACTGGACTGAAAGGCGAGGAAACAAGAGCAAAGAGCAAGCGAGAGAGAACTGGGTCGGTTTGCATGAGGAACAGGTTTGCTGCTTGAGGTCGTGGAAATCTGGTTATATTTGAGTAATTGCTCTATTTGGTTCTTCTACAAGGGATGCATAGCAGCCACCTTTCATGCAGCTTCTGGGGAAAATAGTGAATTTAATGTTTTACTTAAAATTAAATAAAAAACTGTGACACATCTCATATCTGGCACGCCATCCCAAGATTTTCATCTCTGATCTCATAATCATGATCTCATCTTGTGTTTTCTCTTATCCTCAGGAAATGTTTTTATTTGCCTGATTACCACCAGCAACACTAGTGCCGTTGTTGCTGCAGTGTTATCTCCCTGGAACTGTAGAAAGAGTTTGGTTTTTTAGATATAAATGTCAGGAGAGGCCTTAGTTAGTCAAGCTACACAGGATTTATGTACAAATTATACATTTTTATGACCTTTGCTATTTTTCTCCTGTAAACATTTTTCAGATTACTACATTTTTAAATCAGCCTTGAATATCCTAATTAAAGCAACCATTGTCTTGAGCCCGAGTGTTTTTAACCCTTTGAATCTACTAGTATCTGTATTATAAATGAGAAACAGATTCTGTGGACTCCACTTTTACAAGCAGTGCCTTCCCGTTACTCACCCAGTGACATGTCCACCACAATCCCACATCCTTTTCCTATACACATGCACATAAACTGTAAAAGCACTTCGGGGCACTGTAAATAGATGTTTGCTAATGAAGAGGCGGCCCGTATGGAAAAAGAACTTTTATGTGTGCACTAATTAATCAACTGTTCATATTTGCATAACGACAGATATCGGGGCTGAAGTGCAGCTGCACATGACAAAGACCAAGAGGAGGTCGACAGGAGGAGAAACGACGAGGCCAGGGCCATCTGTAGAACAAAGGCTGACTGGAAAGGAGCCACATCAGGTCCTGCTGTAACCCCAGCAACGGAGAGAGGGATGTGGGGGGAAAGGGTCGGCACAGAGGGAGGAACACAGCTGAATCTCGGCTGGCTGTGACACTTTGTGTTTTTTTAAACCTGATGATTGCCTTCTCTCAGCAGGCAGAAACAAAGAGATAAACAAACATGGGCATTGGGATAAAGGATGGATGTGGACTACCACACATGACTGCACTCATTTTTTTTTAAAAAGGAAAGGGAAACACACACGTTTAAACACACTTTGGTTCCATCCGAAAACTGACTTTCCTGCTAAATGAATCTGCTTTTTTTGAGAGTTCAAACATGACTGGAGCATCATAAATATGAAGATGTAGCGGCAGGCGATATGTATGCATAATAGATGCAGTCCTACCAGAGCATATCAGCTGTACCACTAAGAGAGAAGGGGTTCCCTGCTTCACACATCAACCGTCAGTCCTATTTCGACACAAAATGAGGACAGAAAATGACAAAAAAAACTTTGTAGGAAAAAGTACAGCAAGAATGAAGTTGATTAAAGCGATCACACAGGACTTTGATGAATTATAAAACCTTGTAATTATCTATTAATTAGTGTTTGTCTTTTTGTAGTACTGTTTTGTAGGAAGGTTCAGAGGAGGTTGGAGATTGTTACCATCATGGGCTCATCCGGTCAGGATGAGGATGAACAGTCAGTAATCACTTGCAGGGTTTTTCGTTTTATTGAATAATGAGCAAAAGGAAAGACACACATGGACTGCTATCTCTGAAAAGAAATAAAGTAACTCAGTAACTCAAAATAATACATGAAGGAGACTCAACCAGAAACTCGCCTCAGCTGCCGCCCCATGTGGGAGTGAAGAAAGAGGGAGCTGTAGGTGAGTGCAGTCCTTATATAACCAGTGACAGGTGAGTGCAATTAAGGGAAAGCACCACACCCAATAAAAGGTGAGGAAAAGAAACAATGTGAAGTGAATGTGCTGAAAGGTGAGCCTTTACAACAAGTACCCTACTCAAGCCATGGTTAGGAAAGACGTTTTTGTTAGCCTGGCTCTTAAGAATAGATAAACAGTTGATCCATAATTGTAACATGTGCCGTTTATTTCATATATTAATCCATGAAACGTAAACCGGGACACATATTCTGTTCTGCCAGTCAGCTGTGGTAGCAAAGACCGTGTTGACAGGAGTCCCAGATTAACAAGGAAAAAATGTAAGAAATGTGAGAAATGTCACTCCCGCCCTCCTCCTCATCCACATGTTGACACTTCTTACATTAAACTTTTCACATCATCTGTGTCCATGTCACATGCCTGTCTCTTCTCAGATATAATCGGCTATCATCTCCTCCCCTTTCAGCTTCATTGTTTCCCCGCTACAGTCTGGATGTGGTACATTTTTGCATTCTCTTTGATTTCACGTTTTACAATATTTTGTGTTTACCAAGCAAGTTATTTGTATTATTTTCATTTACTGGTTCTGGTTTTTATACTTTCTTTTATATTTTATATTTCAGATATATACTTGTGGCCACTTGTGTTTACACTCTATCTCTGTTTAACATATTGCTCTCTGTGCTGAGGTCTGGCTCTTTCTATCCACTGCTCAGGAAAGCCACAGTGTCCCTACTTGGTCCAGACGGTGTCTGGTACATACACTGAAACCTGCTGTCTTCCACTTTACAGAGTAAAGGCCCTCTGTCAGCACATGAAATATTTTTAGACAAATTAATAAAACATTGCTTGAAAATATTTTGATTATCAACAGTGGATGTTGTCTTTGCGAGTAAAGTGCATTTACAATGTGCAGTCGTCTGGTTATGTGTTAAAACAGAAAAATGCACATATTTATTTAAGAAAGTTACTTTAGCCTTTACCCAGTAAGAGAAATCTTGGGTTAGCACTGTGAAGAGCAACTGAAACATTTAGCGAGAGCTTAAAGTTATGTCACATCAAAAGATTGAACATACTGCAAGACAGAGCATCATACAGGGCTAACATTTGTTTTTCAATAAAAGGACTTTATTGTTTTGGCGGTACTGCTACTTAACTGAATGTCACATACAGCTATGTAGCAGTATCTACATTAACACATGGACCAGTCAGACTCTAATGGTAAATTAAAATGATCAATGGGGACTGTAACAAAGCAGTGTTTATCTGAACAAACCATGCAGACCATCTGATGGATGGCTCTGCTAACCTCCAAGACCCCACACTGTCTCCATCAATATCTTCTGTCAGAATATGTTGATCTTCTTCAGCTGCTTCCCACTGATCTGAATTCCAGTGCAGAAACATGGATAAAATCCACTGTACTGTGTTATTGGGATTAATAGATTACTCTGTGCGTCTACTTCTTTCAGATCCACTAATTTGGAGCAACCCCTGGTAGAATGAACGGGTTCTGTGTGTGCTCTTAAACAAGTAAATTGTTAGTAGATAACTTGCAGAACTGTCCACTCCCATCTGTCTATTTTTTATTGTGGTCTTACAATAGCTTTCCCATCCATTCATTTTCTACTTCCTGTCAAGGGAGCAGCAGTCTGAGCAGAAAAGACCAGACTTCCTTCATTAACTATCAACCATCTCTTCCAGGGGCAGACCGAGTTGTTCTCTCCCCCAGGGAGTCCTGGGTCTGCCCAGGGGCTTCCTCCCACTAGGACATGCCCAAAATACCTCACCTAGGAGGCATCCATGAGGCATCCTAGTCAGATGCCTGAACCACCTCAACTGGCCACTTAAGGCCAATTAAGCACTGCTGCTGACCTGCACAAAACTCAAAATCTAAAAAATGTATAATGTTGATTCTAATTATCGTTGCATTTAAAATCTGATAACACTGTGAAAATGGTACTGGTTCTGTATATATGTAGACCTAGACCAACATTAAACAGACATAGGCAATAGAGGAAATTACTACAATTCATTGCATTTTGACTGATAGCGTACAAGTATGTCTGTACCAACTTTCCTAATAATTCAGTGTGGAACAAATTCTTTGTGTTTATTTTTATTAATCGATGAAAGGAAAATGGAGAACTGGGCCACCCATCAGGCAGTTTCCATATTTCTATTTGTGGCTTTTTCCCATTAAGTTTTACAGATGGACGGAAAGGTTTCAGGAAGGTGCTGAGCCTCAGGATGTGTGTGTGTGTGTGTGTGTGTGTGTGTGTGTGTGTGTAGTTCTGGTACCATGGGAGATCCAGTACTTTTTCAAAGCAAGCCTTAACTCCACAAAAGTAAGAAGTCATTATGTAACATTTTCTCAAGTGAGAGTCTGAAATTCTGAGTCTAAAACACAGATTTGCGACAGGAAAATACAGAAAGTTTTGAACATGCCAAAACTCATCTGAGCTCTAACAACAGCGTGCTGCAGCAACTGTAGAGGGCATCCTGCTACACATGGATCGAAACACAATAGTCTCACAAATGTTATTTTTCTTTGTCCGAGACTGTTTGCAAGCATCTCAGAGAGAGGAGATGCCAGCATGCTTACACAGATTCAAACCAGTGACCTGCAGGTCACAAGGTGACCTCCAGTTTTCTCTTCACTCAAGTTGACCATCACCCAAACATCATGCGGGAACAGGCCCCAAGCCTCTGCAGGGTTACTTCTCTTTGGTTATCTCAACATGGTATACCAAGATATATTTTCTTTACTAAACAATGAAACAGACCCCAAAAAAGTAATATTTCTGGTAGTGTCCATTTGTCAATGACACCTCATGTTGCTAGGCAATGTGGAACTTAACAGTACTGTTTTATAAAGGCATCACATGGCTGCCTCACTACCCTTATGGGCAATTTGGTGCAATTTGGCCTGTAAGGCAGGGTTAGGAGAGGTGTGTTCACATGTTGGTGCAATACTCTATGCCCTTCTGGCTGCTGTAAATAAATCTCAATTGCTGCATCCAATAGCACAGCAACTATCTGGCATTACTGGAAGTTTAGCAGGTACTTCACCAGGAAAAAAGGGGAAAACAGGAGGCAGGAAGTGAGGCAGGAAGTGAGGCAGATAGTGACTGAAAATGTAAAGAAGGAATTGTTAGAAGCTCAGAAAAAAAATGCACAAAGCAAAGAAGGAAGTGAAATGTAAAGAACGAATCTGTAAACATGAAGAAGAAATTACTCAAAGTCCATGAAGCACCGGAAAAGGAGAAGAGGGGAAAATCTGAAAATGTGAGGAAGGAGTTGCTTAAAATCCAGAAATCACTTGAAGAGGAGAAAGTCAAAAGGATGGAATTACACAGAAATGACAGACGCTGAATTGACAAAGAAAGACTGTAAAAACGCACTCAAGTATGCTGCAAAAGCAAGAAAAGAATCTCTCTACAACTATTCTTCCACCTTTAACCCTCCCTCCTTGCATCTCCCATTCTCTGCACCCCCACCCGTTAACCCAAAGAGTAATTTAAAAAAAAGGAAGTGTACTGATTTTGAGTGCTGCAGCCACAGCTGTAGAAGGCGTCCTGTCACACATGGAAAATATTAGCTTCTGTATTTGTTAATGTTCTTCTTTCATGTTGGTCTGTTTGCAAACATCTCAGAGGGAGGACATCCCACCATCTGAACAGAGACTCAATACAAGAAGCTGCAAGTCACTGGCTGGCTGCTCTAACCTCCAGTATATCTTATTCATATCTCCTTCATATCTCACCGTTGAGTCTTTTAAAACTAGACTTAAAGCTTATTTTTACTCACTGGCATCTGAGTCTGTCTGATAGCTCATTGTGCCTCATGTGCCTTTTTTGGTTATGATTGTTTATGTTCAGCACCATTAATTTAATATCCTTTTATCTCTTATTACTTTCTTATTTCTGTATTTATTTTTCTATTCCCTTGTTTTTTTAAATTTAGTTTAGTTTTTTTTCCCATTTTTCTCTTATTGCTTTATTCAACTATGTAGTGATATTAAATAATAGTTTAAAATTACTGCAGTACCAAATACATAAATCAATTTAATATATATCCATTACCTATGTTGGCGTTATCATGTAGAGGGATGCTGTGGAGCCTACCTCATCTCGTGAACGACTTGGTATGGCTAAGAAGAAGTGAATCTTCTTCCCTGGGTCTGAGGAGGTCAACACAGACGTCAAGATCACCGAGCTTAATGACAAAAACAAAGCGATGGAGAAATTCACCTCGGTTCATATATGTTCAATTATATATTCAGAATTTCTAAAATGAATTTGTTATTGAGTGCAAACAGAACCATTTGTGCTTTCTTAAGAAAACTAGTATGTTAAAAAAATCTATGTTGAAAAAAAGAACTTGGAAAACACAGAAATGAAAATTATTGAATGTGTGAGCCTACCAGAGTGGAAACGCCTCTGACAGGATATGAGAAAAGTGAGGCTCATTTACAGCGAGATGTACAGCCCTGCCTGCTGCAAAACCTGTTACAAAAAGTCATATTAAAACTGTAATGTAATGTTGAAAAGATGTAAATGATTTTGAGGAGAACATTTTAATAACAACTTGCAGAGTCTCTTCGGATAGTGGAGTGGAAATAGTGGAGTCTCTTCGGATGTCCCCGTTTCTGTTGTAGACGGCATTCAGGGCCCCTTGTTAGTCACGCAAAGTTGGGGGTCCCCTGTCTTTAGAAGTGCACGCTCCCATGTTCTAACTGCTGCTGGTGAAAATAACACATGGCTGCTTCAAACATCTGAAACTCGCTATATTTACCCCCAAAGATGTAGATGTTGATTAATCACACCTCAGTGCACCCTGTCACTTTTGTACACTGTGACATATATTTGCACACATACTTGTCCTTTTATATTTATATGTAGATTTATATTTATACCTGTATCTCTATGTTTATCTATTTATCTTAATATTTATCTCTGTTTCTACACTATGTTTGTTCTACATTTGCTGCTATGGCAACTCAATTTCCCTTTGAGGTTAATAAAGTTTCTCTAATTCTGGTTTAGAGCCACAGTTTAAAATCTGAATCTTAAAGATCAGCTCGTCACATGACCACTTTCCCTGAGTACTTGTGTACATGCACATGACATTTAAGAATGAGAGAAAGGTGATGCTGGAAAAGGGCAATATACCTTTCCCTCACACACACACACACACACACACACACACACACACACACACACACACACACACACACACACACACACACACACATACACACACACACACACACACACACACACACACACACACACACACACAAGCACGTTGGAGCTCCTTGGCCTCTTTGTAACTCCTCTAATATACTAATATTGATATGACGATGATGCCTCATGCGAGTATAATGCAGTTCTCTTCAGCTGCTGTTTTTCTTTTGTTTAGTCTTCAGCTCATTAAACGCAGCTTAGTTGTACTGAGAACAGGCAGCACAATCAGAATATTCAGCCTGCTGACCTTTAAAAGCTCCTGGGCTGCTCTTGCATGATCTGTGCCCATATTCCCTATGATTTTTCATCCACTCACCTTAACTGTATTACGCTGAAGCTTTACCTCAGAGTTTTTCCAGCTGCATCTGTTACACCATGAATAAAAACTAAGGACACACTGCTTCTTGCTTGTTTAAAAATGTTTGCAGAGTGGTGTGGAGGTAAGAGTGGATGTTCTAAATGGTCAAAAATGTATCATTTTAAGAAAAAGAAGATAATTTTGAATGTGGTGACAGAAGTTGAGACAGGGCCATGTTACCTGCCGTGTAGCATCCTCTCTTCTGTTAACAACAGTCCATAAACGTCTGTAAACTGAGGAGACAGCTGCTGGACTTAATGTTCCCGCTTTAGGCCTGGAATACATTTTTTTTTTCCAAAAGAAGAATTCCACATTTAGATTCATCTGACTGAAGTTTTCCACTTTGCCTCAGTCCATTTTAAACGAGCTTTGACTCTAGAAGATGGCAGCATTTACAAATCATGTTCACATATGGCCTCTTCATCCAGTTTTTGCAACTTTGCATTTATAAAAATCATTTTGAAACTGTTCCACAATTTGTAGAAGCAGTTCTGTTACAGACTGGTGAACCTCTGGCCATCTTTATGCATTTATTGTATATTGCCAAACTCACAAGTCCATTCTTTTGGAGGGATTTTAAGAATACACAGACCTGTTAATTTTGTTTATATTCCCACTACCCTGTAATGTGTTTATATTTGCAGCCTAAAGTCTGGCTTGCTTGCATTAACATCTACTTTGACTACATGTTGTAAATTCAGGGAAACAGCTTCCAAATGTAAATGCAAAACTTGGAATCAGCTCAAGACCATTTACCTCCTCTAACACTCACTGCTTTGGAGAGAGCATGTTCATACATTTTCCAAGAAGACCATCGTTTGACAGGCTTTGGATGTTGGCGTGCTGTGCCTGGAGCAGATGACCATAAAAAGCAACTTATGACAACATGACAGAAGTAAAAACAAAAACATTGGAAAACTAGCAGTCAGAGCAGTGTGATGCCTGAGCTTTATGTTTACAGGGATTACTTTAGCATAAATATACCTCAATATTCAAAACCACATTAAACATTCAATTAATATCCAACTTTGTAACGTTATAAAGGGTTTTCTCCTAGTAAAGGTAAAGATCCTATAATATTCAGGAGAATCCCCTTAAAATCAATTGGCTTATACCAGCAAGCACTTTGCAATGGTTGGAAGGAAAATTCCCTTTTAACAAGAAGAAACCTCAGGAGGAACCTAAGGAGGAACACTCATCTGCCACAGCTGGTTGCAGGTGAGGGGAAAAGAAAAGAAATGAAAGGCAGACTGAAGAGAGAGAAGACAAAAATGTAATGACATGCTGCAGTGATATATAAACACATGGAAAGTATCAGGAGGAGAAGCTGAGCTAAGTGCATCACATGAAGTCTTGCAGGAGTGTGAGCTCATAGCAGCACAATTAAGAGATGGTTCAGGGTCACCTGATCCAGCCCTAACTATAAGCTTTATCAAGAAGGAAAGTTCTGAGTGTAATCTTAAAAATAGAGAGGGTGTCTGTCTCCTGAATCCAAACTTGGAATTTGTTCCACAGGAGACGGGCCTGATAGTCTCGACTTCTACTTTTAGAAACTCTAGGAACCATAACTAAGCCTGCAGTTTAAAAGAAATGTGCTCTGTTAGGATTATATGGCATTATGAGATAAAATACGATGTGATGAAGATATGATTATTCAAGACTTTGTATGTGAGAGGAGGACTTTCAGTTAAATTATTGATTTAACAGGGAACCAATAAAGAGAGGCCAATATAAGAGAAATATGATTTATCTGAACTGACAGAGTGCGCCCCAGGGCAGCTGTGGCTACAATGTAGCTACAGTGTAGCTGCCATCACCAGTGTGTGAATGTGTGAGTGAATGTGTGTGTGAATGTGTGTGTGAATGGGTGGATGGGTGGATGTAGTGTAAAGCGCTTTGGGGTCCTTACAGACTAAGTAAAGCGCTATACAAATACAGGCCATTTGCCATTTTAGAATAACCTGATGAATTACAATAGTTGACTAATTACTTCATAAAGTTTTTCAGCATTACTTTGAGACAGCATATTTTGAATTTTAGATATATACCCAGATAAATAAAAGAGGTTTGTTTGTTTACTGTGTTGATTGCAGGACTCAGGTCAAATACAAAGATTTCTCACAGTGTTTCTGAAAGCCATGGTAAGGTTGCCATGTTCTGTTGAACACCCTCTTCCTAAGACTTTTACTTTAGTAGTTCTGTTTGTATTTAGAGACAAAGAAAACTACAGGGCATCCAAACCCTTGTAGCATAAAGACAATTTATTTATTTCTTTTGGCCTGCCCCGTTTGGATCTTTAGCCATCAGAATTGTTGTCTGAAGGCCAAAAAAGATGCCAAACAAATTTACTTTACCAAGTGGATCATCAGGGCCTTGCCATATGGGTCCATGTGATTGACCTTTATTGTAATTGTGTATTTATTTTATTTTATTTTTAGTTGTTACAGACAGGAGGTAGGACAGGGAGAACGAAAGAGAGGGAGAGAAAGTGAAAATAGAGGAGAGAAGAGATGGTGAGAAAGGAGGGAAGGGAAAGAAAAAAGAAAAGAAAAGCAAACAAACAAACAAACAAAAAAAAAAAAAAACACCTGGATCACCTGTTGAGAAAAGAAAAAAACAGAAGAGAAAGCAAACAAAAAAGAGCAACATAATAAATACAACACCACCACAATAAACTAGCTCACAGTAGATAACAGTAGATACTAAATATTAAATGTTATTGTGCAGCACACAAGATGACAGCGCACAATGTGCTTTGAGGTAGCAGCCAAGAAAGGTGTAGTTTGTGTCTGTGCACACCTGTGTGCACACCTGTGTGGAACAGCACGCTTGTATTAAAAAGATCATGTAATGATCTGCTAGGGAGTGTGGGGGGCCATAGCCCCGTCCACCAGGGCATGAAGCAGGTATGGAGGAGATCCAGGCCCCAGACATCCAGAGGCCCCAGAGTACGAGGACCCGAGGAGGACCACCAAAGGGGCAACCATGCCAGCTCCCAGGAGGAGAGCCCAAGACAACAGTAAAAAACAAAAAAACCCAATCCACTAAACTTGTATTTGTGAAGAAATGCATGAAGTTGTTACTAATTAAAGGGCTACAGTCGTGAAAAGAAGTCTGGGCTTGTTCCTATTTTCGTTGGTCAGCAATGAATAGTAAGATGTTCTAGCTTTATGGAGTTTTTTTTAAATAGAGCAATAAATAATTTCCCATGCCAAAAAAGATCTCTTGGATGGCATCGTTTACAGCAGTAACACAATTTTCTCCCCAACTTACAAGTTACATCTGCTTTAGGGTTCACATTTATGAGTTATACCAGAAAGTCAAAGTGCTCATATTTATTGCTCTTTTCAGAGGCACCACATTATCCAGCATTGTACAAATCAAATATTTAGGACTATTAACAAGATAATAATGTTTTGGCAACTTTCTGCATTATGTTAGAACATGTGGTTGAGTTACATAACAAAGAAGACAGCACTTTAAATACATTTCATTGTATTCAAATAGTTTTTCCAGTGCTGTGTAGTCAGTTATTAGAAAAGTAAATGTTGTTAACAAGTAGTCAAAAATCAGACAGACAGTTGCTAAATAATCAGTCTCTATGCTGTATGTCAAGACACAAGATATGATTAAAATGGTTGTGGCCCCATTTAAATGAGAAAAAGTCATTGAGTTGATGCAGGCTGTTATTTTTTAACATCTTCTGTACATGAAGGGTACGATCGCCCACTGCAGTGATGGTGTTTAAACTGAGCAAAACTTCTAAGAAATTGGATAGAAACGCTTAACAAGGGCCAGCTGGATAATAGACAACAACAAATAAAACAGGTCTTTATGTTTGTCAGGGTAAACATAAAGACCAGGCTCTTAGTGAAGGCTAAGAGTAAGGCTTTCAAATGAATTTAAACTCTCTGTAGGTTGGTGGTTTATTACTAAGCTAGTATGAATAATTGCATCCGCTCCTCCTCAGCCTGTGCTTTGAGGTTAGTATGACTTGAGGGTAGTGATTGATTTAAACTGAGGTTTTTATCCTGCTGCAGCCAGATTTCTATGTAGCAAAATAAATCCATATTTTGATCAATTATTAAGTCATATACTAATAGGGACTTGGAGGGTAGTGACCTAATGTTTAGAAGTCCACATTTAACTGTACAATTAAACAGTTGTATTGTTGTCTAAGAGCAGACACAGTCACCAGGGGTTTTGGAGGGTTTTTGCACTTATTCTGTTGGAATAAATAATTATAGTCTGTATTAAAATGAGTTGTGAACTGCCCGGGAAATGTGGCAGAGAGGACATTTACAGAATTGATGAGGATTTTTTTTTATCTTGGCCAATTGCTCATTGCTTGAATTGTAACACCAATAAACGTGAACGGTGAGTCACTCTCCTGTTTGCCGAAGATCCAGCTGCACTGACAGAAAGACCAATGTGTGCCACAAAAACTGTCACACTTGATGTTTTATCAGCATGTAGTTGTCTTGTTTCACTGAGCGCTCCTTTGTTTTACTTATCAGTACAAGGTCACGCAGCATATATTGCTACCACAGTTTTTCAATGAAACTAAATCATATTAGGATCATTTCTAGCCCCTTAATGTATAATTATGTGATTGTGCTGATCATAGTCTACCTTTTACACAAGCTTCATAGGGGTTGTAAATATCAGCTTACATCTTGCTGAATTCACATTGCATATCAAAATAGCAGCTCAGGTCGCTGTGAGCACTGTGAGAAAAAAGAGTTCACAGAACTAGTTATTGTATGACTTATTTCTAAGTAGTTAATTTTTCCCAGGCTGCACTGCTAAATGCAATCTTTGGTTTGCCCCAGATGCCAAACCCAACTTTAACCTCTTCATGAAAACTTTATTCTTGTCTACAGTAATTTTCTCAATGTAATTTATGCTAAATACTTAATATGAAATAATATGGCAAATATTAAAGCTACATCTCAGATGGTCTCAATATGCATAATTTATAATGTAGTTTAAATGTATTAGAGACTGAAAAACACAAAAGAGGAATCCTTTTATTTATTGCTTACACAATTTACTGTCTTCAAATTAGAACAATAACCTGAATAAATACAGTAGCCTTTCAAAATGATTAACATGCATCTTAGGATTGACTCAGAAGCCACTAAAGACATCCAAGCTCTTCTCTGGGGCACTGCACACAATGCATTTGCAATCGCATACACACATTTGCACAAATGCAGATGTACAAATGTCTTCCCTCTTGTGTGCACAGTGTTAAATGCTGTAGCCACAGATCATTCTTTCATTAGACTCGTCTCGTTTCCATCCATCTTCATCCTTCACCACTGGCCTCTCTGAAAGGTGTTGCCTTGATAAATTATTCAGTTTTAGCATTTAGAAATCTCTGCCCTTTTGAACAGACAACACACACATTTAAATGTGTGTCATATAAACTCTGCCCTCAGTATGTGGGACGCCGTCTCCCCACTGCTACAGTTCTTTGATTTCTAAATATATATGTATTAAAAACAGAAGTGCAAAAATTATCTACAAACTGAGAGATGACTAACAGAACTTTCACTTTTATATTATATCAAATGCATATATATATATACAAAACAGTACCGAGATACCACTGAAGGAAAGCATATTAAAACAGGGAAAACCATTTACCAGCTTGCAGCAGCCCAATCTGTGAGCATTTTAATTAATATGGAATAACTGAGTTTTCCTGCCAAATATCGAATAATTTCCAGAAAGGAACATAAAATCAGCTTCTTCTTTTTTTTAGCAAGAGACCGAATCACAGTAAAAACAGAGGTACATCTAAAGTTATCTGCACCAAGATTCCTCCTAAGTTTAATGGAAAGTAAAGGTCTGGCACTAATTACAGTAAAGGAGAAATACTGAAGGGAATTGTTTATCAAATTGAACTATTAAAAGGGGGAAGTAATGATGTCTAATACCCACCCACCTAATTTTTATTGCTTTTTTCTCCCTGCTGTGTTACAACAGGCATATCAACAGATTTCCTACCTGTTATTTTCAAAGACAAATAAAGCTTCTAGGAAAAACAATAAAATAAGAAGAGATTTTTAAATTCTCTTGTCACTGCTCTCTTAAAAAAACATTTTCATTTGGTACATTGTGTTCCTTTCATTCTGTTCTCGTTAATTAGACACACACGTCTTTCTGTTCCCTGTTGTGAGAGTACAATGTGATGAAAGAAGTAACCCAGTTTCTTACTTCCATAATAAGCTTCTGATATGAATTTCTCAACCACATATACACACAGATGCACACATGACACAAAGTATGGCTACAAAATCTGGAGCCAAAGCATAATAATGGCAACTTTGAATAATCGAGGGTTGAACACTTCTGTAAAACTAAAAAGTTTCAAAACTGTCTTGAATGGTGCTGAATGACAATGAGTTTAGGATTCTAATTTAGTAAGTGGCATCATTTAGAGATCACAAAGTCACTACATCTGTGTTTCTCAGTCACCTCTGGTGGATTCTGTACTGGGACTCATTGCTATTTCTACAGAAGAGAAGAGAAGAGAAGAGAAGAGAAGAGAAGAGAAGAGAAGAGAAGAGAAGAGAAGCTGTTGGAGGTGCTATATTAGGTACATGAGGTGTTTTGTTCGGTCTTTCTCTTCAGAGCAGGGCAAAGGGCTAATGGCACTGAGACTCTGAAAGGCCTGAGCAACTGAAGGAATCAGAGCAAATAAAAAATGCCCCCAAAAAGCAACATAGAGGCACACATAGACATTCACACTATACAGACACACCCACTCTCTGCAAAAGTCCCCAGCTACACTTTGACAGATGACTTCCTCTGGCATCGAGGGGATGTGAGAGAGTGTGAATTGAATTTGAGGAAAAAAAGAAACCCACACAAACACACACACAGACACACACACACAGACACACACACACAGACACACTCCTTTAGCGCACGTCACCATGAGGCCCATAAACAGAATGACATTGGCACCGTTAAATCTCAATTACATTGCAGGTATGGTGGCCTCAATCTCTATAAGACCCAGCGTCATTTTGTCCTCCATTGTCCCTCGCCAACCTCTCTCTATTTTTAACTCTTTGTCTTTCAATTTACTCACAAGTTCAGCGATTCTTAGTCTGGATTCACTCAGTTCATTCAGTAACCGTGCGTTTTTTTCCAACATGTTTTGTTTGCATTCATAAATCTTCAAATAGATGTTTATCCAGAGAGAAGACTAGGGTTTGAATTTTTGTTTTTAAGAGAAAAAATCGGAGGCACGGCGAACTGAAGCTGCAGGAGTCGTGATTGTTCTTGAGGAAGTAATTTCAGACGCATGTGGTGGAACAGGGGCTAAGACTTATCGTTGCCTGATTTCATTTACATAACTCTGCCATGGCTAAAGGGCTGCAGTGCTGAACACATGGGTTATAATGTAGGGACGTATACCTGTAAGAAAAAAGCCCATGAGATTTACAACATCATTTTTCATGCCAACAGAAACAAATCTACATAAGACAGTCTACAGTAGTGTCAAAAAGTGTTTGCCCCCTTCATGATTCCCTATTTTCTGTGTGTTTGTCACACTTGAGTGCTCCAAACAAATTACACACAAAGATAACACAAGTAAAAAAAATGCAGGTGTTTATTATTGAGCTGACAAAAATCCAACCTGCATGGTCCTCTATGAAACAGTGATCACCCCTTAAAGCTAATAACTGGTTGGGCCACCGTTAAGCCATTCAGTGAACTTGCTCGTGTGTTTTGGAGCATTGTCCTGCAGCTAAACGGCTTCAGACCAACACATTACCACAACCATATTTTACTGTGGGCATGATGATCCTTTTCTGTAGCGCTGTGTTACTTTTATGCCAGATGTAATGTTACAGACACCTTCCAAAATGTTCAGCTTTTGTCTCGTCAGTCCATGGAGTAGTTTACCAAAAGTTTTGGGGGTCCTCAAGATGTTTTCTGGAAAAACTGACAAAAGCCTTTATGAGCCTATATGTATGGGAACCCTCGGCATTACAGGGATGATAGAAGAAAATCCTTGGGTCCAGAATCCACAGACATCGCCCAACTTTGTACTTCCTCCCCAAAGATGCAGTGCAAGGCCACCTGTTGGGTGCATTCAGACATGGTGACTGATGAATATCCCACTTTAAGTTGCTTTTGCAGTATGTTTTGGTAATCCATTTGACCTGAGTTATGTTGTCTCTTCAGTTTTGCATTTAGCTGAATCTGAGAAGATCGTATAGACCTGTACACTTCAGAATTCATCCTGCTTTTGGCAGGCACATTATCAATAAACATCAGTGATCCAGTTCCACTAGCAACCATACATGCCAGTGCCATAACTTTACTTTACTATGTTTGACAGATTTGGTATGGAAATTTGGTACACGTCACCCCATAAGATAGAAGGTAGAAGTTAATCTTGGTTTCAGTTCTTTTGCACCAATGTGCAAGCTGTTGTAAGATGTTTTTAACAGTCATCTGGCCTTGTTGTAAACCCTTTGTTTGTCCATTTGTGAAGGTATCTCTTGATCGTAAACCTGACAAGCCTAGTTCCTAAAGTGTTCTCGACTTGATCACATGTGAAATTATTTTTCTTAGTCATGGAAATACTTCTGTCATCATGCACTTTAGCTGACTTTGTGGTCTTTCAGATCTTTTTTTTTTTTTGAGCAAGCCAATGCATTCTCTGTTTTTTTAAGAATGCAGCAGATTATTGATTTGGCTACTCCTGAAGTTTTGTCATAGGCTAATTTGGGTTTTACAGCATAATGATGGCCTCCTACAAGTGAAACATCTCTTAGTTCATTGTATTAACAGTTTTTAAGCACAAATGTATTTTTAACATGTACAATTGACTCCAGATATTTTATCTTAGCTTAGCCTAACTTACAATTGAAAAGATCAAATATAATTTTTTCTCACAGGCTTACTTGACCAGACTGGCCACCAAAGGCACAACAGAAATACTATTGTCTCTATTAATGTAACCCTCAAACTAATCAAAGACTCACACATCTGTGACACCTTCAAATGATGATCTCCAAAAGGGCAAACCAAACCAAAGAAGGAAAGAATAAGAGGCGGAGAAATGAGAGCAGAAAGAGATTAAATGTGTGCTTCTGGGGGATGGTCATTCCATTAAACTGCTGACACTTCTCTGGCCTGTAATGGCCTTTCCCATAGCAACAATGCCCAATAGAGCTACGTTAATAATGTAACAGACGAGAAAATAAAGCTGCCAATCAAAGAGCTTCAGTCCCCACAGCACTGAGTGAATTATTCACCACAGGCACTGATTAGTACAGGCAGAGAGAACAAGAGAACGAGACTGACAGAGGTGTAGTGAGTGTGACAAAGGTGATATAACGGGAATGAGAGAATGAAAGGAAACACATAAGAGAAGAAATGAAGGCATTAACTTGGTATGCAATCAAAAACGTTGAAAGCATAGTTGTTATGGTATATATCAAACAGGTCAAGTTAAATATGTCTTCTTAATAATTACAACCTCATTTTACAATTCTGCATCAACATGGTGCACTGACCTTTGATGTCTCTGTGTGTATTTTTCTGCTAAAGATGCCTTCATTTTGTAAACTGAGGAGCTTCTCCCAGATCAGATTTCCTTTTGTTTCTGATGTGTTTTATGTTCAGAAAAAATAAGTCATGCACATTCACAAAAAAGGAGCATTTGGAAACATGTTTTATCTTTTAACCGTTGTGTGTATGTGTGTTCTTAAAGAATTTCATTCACAAAGAAATCTAAAAGATGATCCACCGCTATTTGATTCAGTCACAGATTCCATGAGACTTTCCTTCCTGTTCACGTCTCTATTTGTGTTCCTCCTTTAGACATAACATCACTTCCTGTCTTTTTAATTTGCAGTGCTAGAAGCATACCGCTTCCTGGCAAACATTTAGTCATTAGCAAGCAATTAGTTACCTAAACACGTTGAGCTCATGTATAAATTTAGCCTTTATATGAGCACTTCATGCTAACAAAAGCAATACAGGCATGGAAAGATGCTTCTGAATTAGAAGCTTGTGACAGGAAATGTGCCACATAATCTTTACACATGCATGCGTGCAAGACTGATGTCCAGGCACACACAAATACTCGCAACATTTCCATAGGCAGAGGTTGATTTATTCTCATCAGGTTCTTTTGCTGTCAAAATCAGGTCTTTAACATTTAAAATCTGTTTACTTGGGGTTATTTACAGGGTTTTGTGTTTATGCTTATTTACTTCAGATGTAATTCAGTTTGCTTTCATTCATTTTTATCATTTGTTTAATAGAAGCCAGCCAGCTACCTTGTCCATTCTTGTTAGCTGTCATGTTTAAAATTTTCTTGTTAGACCCAAACATCTAACAGCAGCATCTACATATGTTGCAGTGGTTAACCAACACCAGTCTTCCCTTCATGACCCAGTTTACTGTTTTTCCAGGACTGTGGGTAACCCTCCATGATGGAGCGCACTTGGATGAAACAATCTTTCCATTCACCAGTTGTGTGTGTGTGTGTGTGTGTGTGTATACTTGTATTACTTATGTTATGAGGACATTGCATAGATTCTTTCCTTTTGGGGACAAAAAACAGTTCCTTATCAATCATAACATTTGTGGATGAAGACTTGGATGAATGTCAATGTACATTTAAGTTTAGGTTAAGGTTAGGATTAGAGTTTGATAAACACTTGCAATAAGCATATGTCCCCAGGAAATGAATATAAATCAATGCAAAGTTCTCTGAAGTCATGGAAACAGGACTGTGTGTGTTTTGCACATGTATGTGTGTTTGTTGAGAGTGGAAAGACGTTGCTGACTTTTGTTTTTGTCATGATTACACATGGTGGAATAACGCTTCAGGCGACCAGATGGAGTCTCTCTGTGAGAGAGATAATCAAATTCATCTTTCCACTTCACCACTTATCCACTATGTAAGGTTCAACATACTGCGGTGAAGGTGATTAAGCAGTGTTCTCTTAACAAGTAGTCTTATTAAACAGAATGCATGAAAATTTTGACCCTACAATTTGATGAATAGGTAGACAAAAATAGTTTAGTTTATGCTAGTGACCCGATGAAATACCACATTGTGCTTTCATATATTTATTAATGTAAATGCAAAATATGCCTCGAGCCATAACCTCAGTGTGATTGTGTTACATTTCAAGAATGCTTTTTACAGTATTTGCTAATTATTTTTATCTTGAATATGTAAACTTGGTTATGGGAAGTTGCTCTTATTGCACTGTTAGAAGCAACACCAGCAATAAAGCTTTTTTAAAAGTCACCAGAAATATAGTCCACAAAACAATACTGAGGTAAGACCTCCAATAACTGCTCCGCATTTGAGAAGTATACTCAGCAAAGTTGTGTGGACAGTTTAAGGTATAACATCAACTTCACAATAAAACCTTCATAACTAAGAACAGCTGAGCTGAGAGTTTAAAATCAGATATAAACAAAATAATGAGTGTTTGATGAAGAAAAGTTACAAAACATCTTTAACTGAATGCCAACAATTTAAGTGTATACAGACGAGATACATGTCCCAACTCTTGCACAGTTAGTAAGCAAGACATAAAGAGAGACTCTAACTAAGCTACTAGTGAAGTATAATCTATAATGATATAGAACTCTTTAAACCATAACACATACGAGGGTAAATAAATACAAGTGCAAACCATCTGCAAGTTATCAACAGGAATTCTAATAAATATATCTGGCAGATCACATGTGGCGTAGTACATTATGGCTAAACATTGGTCTCATCTGTCCAAAGGAGAGTGTTTCAGAAGTGTGTGGTTCAGATGCAACATTGCACACTTAAAGGCCTTTGCTCTTTTCACACACTAGGAAGCAGCATGCACTCTGCAAAAAACATTTGTGTTGAGTTGGCTGCTGCTCTCTGCCCAACCCAATATCATGACTTTACTTACTGATTGTTTTAGTTACTGTTTCAGTAACTACTTTAGTATGTTGATACACTGGTTACATCACAGCAGTGCAGCTCTGGATTCTGCCAGTTGGGGCCTTTCTGGCTCGAGTTTAAATGTTCAATTCAATTCACTTTTATTTATACGGCACCAAATCACAACAACAGTCACCTCAGGGTGCTTTATATTGTAAGGTAGACCCTACAATAATACATACAGAGAAAAACCCAACAATCAAATGACCCCCTATGAGCAAGCACTTTGGCGACAGTGGGAAGGAAAAACTTCCTTTTAAGAGGAAGAGACCTCCAGCAGAACCAGGCTCAGGGAGGAAACTGCGACCCGTTGGGGTGAGAGAAGGAAGACAGGATAGAAGACATGCTGTGGAAGAGACGGAGATTAATAACAAAGACAGATATTAATGTTCTCCCCATACTTTTTACTGGGCATTCTGGTTGATCCCACCATCTAAAGACATGCATGTTAAGTTAACATGGTGGTTCGAAATTGGTCGTAGGCGTGAATGTGAGCGCAAATAGTTTTCTGTCTCTCTGTGATAGATTGGTGAACTGTCCAGGGTGTGCCCCCAGCCCGAAGACAGTTGGAATAGGATCCAAATAAACCACAACCTTGTACATGGCATAGTCATGTATATGACCTGTGGGTGGTTTCCCACAAGATCAGATTGTTCTTTGGATTGTTATTTAGCCACTCACATCGTGCGTTTAGGTGGTGTTGTATAAAAGTGGCTGTAATTCCTAAACATATAATGAAAAATTGTTTGTAAAATTGTACATCCAAACAGATCATATAAAACCATTTGAGCAATTACAGCACGGTTCAAAACAGACTCAGGCTCGAAAATAATTTGCTGACCCAGCAAAGTAATTGTGATCCTTGTGGTTTATGAAGTTGGATCAGGGGGTTTATAAAAAATATATCTCAGACTGACACTTTTTTGTTCCACCACTTTCCACAGAGATCAACATGACAACCACTGCTGCTCTCCAGTGGTGTGTACGGGGAACTGAAGAAGGCATAGTTTACCAAAAGCAAAGTTATCAGGAGTATAATGTTGTACAAATTCAGAATCCCAAAAGTAAAGACAATATGTTATGTTAAATAACATATTGTTTAACGTAACAAACTTTTGACATCGCTATCAGTGTGAAAAAATGTAAGGAGAGCAAAGTAAGTAGATCTAAAGAAAAACAACAACAAAAGAAAAGAGATGTAGAGAGAGAGACAGCCCGCCTTTTGTCCCCCACAACAAAAGAGCAGACAAAGAACCGTGGACACCTGATCACCAGAGCCTTGGACCAGAGAGGCAGTCTGCAGGAGGAAAAAGAGAGACGGACGAGGGCATGAGGTGCATTTGGGAACATGTGTGTGTCTGTGCAAATGTGTGTGTGTTATCTGGGGAGGGAGTGAAAGCCTGCAAACAGGTCCCCATTGTGCAGCAGGGAGTAATGAGGGAGGTAATGAGGGTTTGGGTTTCCAGAGCTGCCCATTACAAGTGCACCGTGTCTGGGCCCAAGGGAAGCAGGGGACTGAGAGAGGAGAAAGGGGTGGTGGGTATCAATGAAGATAGGGGAGCTCAATCAAGATAGCAGTGAATGGCTGTCAGTGTGAAACTACCACACAGAGATCAGAGAGTCAACTTCAGATTCAAAATCTACATCTGAAGTTATTAATTATTACTTATTATTACTTTACTTACATTACTTATATTTGATGGCCCCTCTAGGGACAAACAGCAGGCTAATATTTTTATTGTCCCTGTAGAATTATTACTGACCATGTGGGGGCAGCAAAGAACACCAGTGCTACACTGTAACAATGTAGTCAGAATTATCCGGTTAAAAAAACTACCATTAAAGATAGACACATCCTTCTGTACTAGCAGTATTGGCTGCTGAACCCCGAGCCCTAACAACAGTCTTAGTACTTTACTTTTCAGTTTTTTAAATATTTTAATACTGTTAAACTAGGAAAATGTACTCATAATAAAGTGGCAAAATTAGCTATGCTTTTATATAACTCTTGTTCATGCTATCTATCTATTAATATATGTTATTAAGACTTTCATTAATGTGGATTCTATGTGTTTGTAGCCTTCTATTGCAGCTGATTTAGATTTTGACCATACTACACATTTTTTAAAATGTAGCCTTAACAACAGAGAAGTTTTGGAAGTGATTTTCTTATATACAAAAATAAACTAAATGCAGAACATAATTTCTTCCTGAAATGTATTTCCACAGATGTATAAAGCACTCAGCTGAAGAATTAGCACTTGAATTGCCTTGTGGAACGTGCATTTGAGCAAATATTTCTATCTGAACTTGAATTAATCCCTTCTCCAGTTCTCAGTTTAACTATGTCTGAACCTCAAACAGTCTGAAATTGACACGTATCCAGAGAAAGAAGCATTTTCACTGTGATACATATGACTTGCCCTGATTAAACGGAAAAAGATGAAAGGTTGTAACTGGTGAATAAGTAATACAAACACATGCATACATACTGTAAGACAAAGCTGTAACTTCCTCTCCCAATTTAATAGCTAAACAAGCCCCCATAATGCAAACACGACATTTTTCCTGTTATGTGACAGACTGAAAGGCAGCAATGGAAAAAACGGTCACATTAATAGCTAGGTGAGGAGCGATTTACTGTACATGTGTACTTTCTGTATGTATACACAGTAAGTTATAGATCTGTCATCTTTATGAAGCAAGTGTGTAAGCAGCGGGCCCTGCTACCTCGGAAATAATAAAAGATTCAACAGCAACAAACACAGGTTGCTTAAAGAGGTTAAATTGATCTTTAGCGAAATCAGTCCAGCCATGTGAACTCTGGACGGACTCTTTGTATTATAGCCTCCCTCATCTCTGTTCTTCTCTGTGTGAGAGCTTTACTGTTCCAGCTTTACAAGTGTTTCTTTAGAAACATGGCGCATCTGTGTGATCTGTGTGTGCTTTGTGTATGCATCAGAGCTGTAAAGCCGTGGATGTCACCTTGCCATCCTCGTGCAGGGCTGTCTGACTGTGTAAACTCAGGAGACTGACACAGTACTGGGGCAAGGCAAGCTCACAAGTGGAATGTAAGCATTTGGGAAATGTGAGAACTTGTCTGCGACTTGCACTCTGTGTGCAATCCAAAGCACTATTATGCTCTGTGGTTGTGTGGATGTGCATGTGAGTGGTCTCAGACCTCAAGGTTTAGTTTTTGTTTGTTTGTTTGTTTGTCTCTCTTGTTGATCAAGTGAATTTAAGACAACAGAGGTCACAGAAATTATCAGCTCACTACACATAAAAATAAAAGCAGAGAGTGACTTTGGAGGTACCAATTTAAAGGAAAGTATGGTCTGTTATGCAGAAAGAAGGAAAAGCAACCACACAGGAAGGAAACAACACAAATGTGAGCAGCATGAGAGACGAGTGTGTGTAAAAGGTAACACCTTTAGGTTATTTGGCATCTTGCCATTATACTTCTAAGAAACCTGTGCAAGTCATTACACTATGGGCTCAGAAGCTGTTCTGCTCATCACATGTGGACACTTGCTTACCATATGAGGACACGAAAAGTACCAATTCGAATGAATTTTAAATGACTTGGAGAGAAGCTCATCGAACTGCACATGTTTTATATTAGTGATGTCCGATGAGCACCTGTTGAATATTTTAGAGGCTTTAAAATTCTTCAATTTATTTTCTTTGTTCTCCTTCCCGATGTCTGCAGAATAGACAAAGTAGTCAAATTTTCTCATTATTTCCCACAAACAACTTTCATGAATGAATGGATAACACATATTACCTGCAAACCTTGTTTTCACATAGTCAGCTATAACACAAAAGAAGAAAGTCTGATGTTTTTTTATTAAATAAGGCTGCTAGGACAACCTTTATTTACAAAATACAACCAAAATAAGATCTGTTTGTATCTCTTCATCTTTCCATTGCTGTAACCTACAATGCAACATGCCACTTATGATTGACCACAAAACAATAACTGAGTTGCATCGTAGACAAGCAGAACAGTCAGTTCAGCAGAAATTGAAAAAGTCCAGAACACTAAAACCTGAAAACAATTACTAAGGCCAGCCGAGAGACAACAACAGAAACATGCATTCCAATATATGGTTATTTAGCTCTTTGGCCAGTATCCATACCACCCATATTCCTCTGATGGATTGCATTTATGTAACTCCAACCCAAAATAAACCAGTGTGGTTTGAGCTATTAGTCTGCTAGCTAGACAAAGGCTTTTGTTGGGTTTGTGATAGAAGCGATAATTTGAGCTGAAGAAATGCGTGTATTTATTTTAGGAAAACTCTCAGAATTCATTGGTTTGGGTTTTTTTTTTTTTTTTTAGTATTCCTCTTAACTTTAAAATGTATCATTAGCAATACACTCAAAATGTGTGTCTGCAAGATTAGATTTGTCACAGCTCGCTAAAAAGAGTACACAAGTAGCCCTATCATACCTCTGTCAGCCAATAAGTACCAAAGTTTATCCCACAGCTGAAAACACAGAGCAGCAGGCCACTGCAAAGCACCACATTGCAACTTCTCTTCTGCTCTTTCATTCTGTGATTCACTCTCTTCTTCACACACACACAATTTGGCCTCGGTTTCATTCATGCTACTCCTCCATTAAGGGTCCTGGTGGTGGCAGTGGGGCTGCCCTATCAAACGCCTGAGCCCTGTTTGATCTCATTCTAGATTTCAAAGAGGGACACCTGATCCCCGCCCTGGGTGAGGTTGGTGGGGTAGAAGGGGATGGGTGTGGGGAAGGATCATGGGCAGTGAGTTCAGTGTTTGCAAAAGATTGGTCTAGGCCCGGTCCCCTCTTTCTGCCTTTCCTCTTGTCTGCCTCTCTTTACCACGGATTCTGTTTCAATAGACAGGTAAAGATGGACAGGTAGGGAGGCTGGGGTGGAGCCAGGGATCATCTCATATGACAAATCCTCATCAATTGCCACTTGTACTTGAAAATGTAGATTATAAACAACCACTACACAGTTTGTGAAAGACAAATGTAATTTTGTGTAAAGTGATTCCAGAATCGCAAACAGAAAACTGCAAACGTATAATCGGATAATCAAGTAGCAGCTGTCAGATAATTGGATTAAAACACTCCAAAAGGCACCAGTACCACAGACACAGCCAAGAGGTTCGGTTCAGTGATTTGAATTGTCTTAAAGAAGGTAATGATAACTTAAAGCAGTAATAATGTGTCCAGGAACACCAGCTACACATTGGTTTACTTTTTATGACAATGAAAGGTTGACACTTGTTTTGTCCTACATTTTGAACATTTAGTGTAAAATGAGACTTGCATATAAAATACTGCAGCTATTTAATAGCCTTTCTCTGTGCACATACAAGCAGTTCAATGTAAAATGTGTACAGTCTTAATAGAAACTGCTCACACAGCTTTTTGGCATATGCACAATTTCTGTGTAAGAATGAACTACACACACTTAATGTCCTGGCCATTAAGCTTCTATAAATATTAAGTCTCTAAGGAAACTTGTTTTTTTGTTTTGTTTTTTCTAGTGAGACGTTTGCTTTTTCGGTCCTGTAAAAACACTTTTTTATTTTTGTGTTAAAAAGGCTCATTTTTAAGTTATTTTTCATTGCGTGTATGAAGTGTTTTTAATGAAAGTCTTGAGTTAGTGCAAAGTCTGATTGGGCATGTTATAAACCTGGACCCAAGGGGCCTAGTGTGTTCTGGAGCCATAACAGGAATCTTCACTGTTTAAACAATCGCCTTCCAAGCAGGTGGATTTCCTGCCAGTGGATGCGGATGTTTTGAACTTAAAGTTTATGATTCTTAAAAGACAACCTCGGAGCTGATTGTTGACCAAAGGCAGGCAGATGTTCACATCATCTATCAAACATGTAAACAGATGATTACGTGTTTGTTCAGACACAAACAAACAGTGTGTGCAATCATACAGAATACACAGTATGCTATCCTTTACTATACACATCAGAGACGTTCTTACACTGTTTAGAAAGGTTTGAGTCACAGAACGGAGAAACAGAATCATAGCTTCAAAACTGAAAGGAAATGGTGAAATTCAAATCAAGATGTTTCCGCTGGACAAGGACAAATTATTTATGTTAAAAATACCATTAAATACATCTGTAGCTCCACCAAACCCCTAAATCATAACCAAGGCTTATAAAGCAGTGCAGAAACCTGGTCACACAGTGCAACACTGAAGACCCGAACTTACAGGGCCATACATTGCATCACAAATGGTCTGTTAAAGACTGAAGCAACTCCTCAAATGATTACAGGAACCCCACATCATTAAACAACTTACACACCACAGCTGAATTATTCTTGTTGCTGTGCAAAGGGATTCAAGGGATCTGAGGTGCAATGACTTCTCTAGACCCTTAAATCACCCATGAGTCAATACATGTCAAGAGAAATCAAGCTGAAACCTCTGATGTCAGATTCTGCGTACACATGTGCTGATGTGAGTGCATGCATGTGCAAAATGTGATTCATGCAATGTCAGACCCAGAGGTGTCTCTGGGGCAAGTTGCACCACAATGTCACAGAGTCAGAGATGCCAAACATACACCTGTGTCTGGAAGAGTGTCTGTAATTTGACCCCAGCTGTCGCGTTAGGAGAGTGCTGAGAAATATGTCCAGTGCTGAAAATAGTGAAAGAAACGTTTAGCAGCTAATTTTATCGATGTTTTTGTGTGGCACAGGAATAATTGCATACTTGCAGTTTTTCAAAGAGCAGTTACTAACTAATGAGACAGACTAAAAGTTATTGGAGGGGTTTATTCATATAGCAGCAGCTTTGGACCTGTGCTGATCTTTCCTTTTTTTTTCTAATGAGGTGATTTAATGAAACATACACTTTGTAATGGGAACCTTGTATTGTGCATTATTGCTCTTTTACATGCTTGAAGACTTGCAGTCATCCCACTATGCGCACACCCACACACACAGACACACACACATTATTGCATGTCTCAGTGAAAGGTTGGATAATTATATGTGATTAAGTAGTGAGAAATTTCACACTGCATCAATTAACCTGGACTCCCACCCAGCAATTACAGCATTTCCATTTCGACTAATTACATTAGCATCACAGTCATTTCCAATGTGCTCAGGCGTTGTGGTTTTAGTGGTAAGTCTCCACTGCAGAATTCCTGTATGGAGTTCCCACAAACTCATGAAGTTTTATGCAGTTTCACTGGTTTAGATAAATAAAGACTTCTTATTATGACTAAGCAGCCAAATGCCTTAACTTTATGAGATTCTCTTCCATGCCATTAGCATTGCAGTATACTGTAGTGCATCACTATCAGTCAAGCCTGAAAGTGTTATAGTAAGAGTGTGGCAGCTTGCACATTAATTACAACAGTGCTGGACCTATTTGAACTATTTGAAGCGAAAGTTTACAAAGGTATGATCATCTGTAGGACAAAGAGACCTGTCTCTCCGTGGGGTTTTATGGTCCTGCATATTTAAGCGTTGTAAACAGTTTCTTCATCCAATTAAAGCTAATGATCCACGCTGAACAAAGAGCAAGGTGGGGCAGCGTTTCCAAAACTAACTCCATAATTTGTCATTATGGACAATGTTTATGTTCACTTTCGCCTCACGAGCCCTCACCGTCTCCCCTTCGTCTCCAGCCACATTCCTCCAGATGGGACGGGGTGTGTTGAGTCTGGTCTCCAAGGTCTTGTGCAACTTGAGCACATCACCTGGCATATCAAAAGCCAAGATTTGTTTTTTCATGTTATTGTGCACTTGAGTCAAACGGCCTATCTGGATAAATTATAAAGTCCCTGGTTAGAAAAAAAATCTGCAGTGACAAAATTTCATGTGATTTAGATTAGCTGGGAAAACTGCAACCACCCCCACGAAACACACACACACACACACACACACACACACCACCCCTCAGCTCTGACCTGTGTTATGGTTTCCAAATTGAAACTCAAGCCCACAGAATGTCATACAGCAGTACAATGCAGTGTGCTGCCCATGCTGTGCTCAGCATATGTGGGCAGGATTGGTTTACTAAGGTCCAATGTTTTATTTAGCATGTGTCAAAGTGGTTGTGTGTGTGTGTGTGTGCTCGTGTGTGTGTGTGTGTGCTCGTGTGTATGTGTGTGTGCTTGTCATTAGGGCATGTACCCCATGTTTAAAGGAGCGTCAGGGAATACTAATCAACAGTCTATTACAAATGTGATTGATGCATTTTGGCAGACAGGATCTTGCATCGCTTCTGTGTGTGTGTGCATGTGTGTGTGTGTGTGTGTGTGTGTGTGTGCCTGTGCAAGCACATGTCTCCATATGTGGATAATATTTTATTCAGCAGATGTCACTGCCCCTGGTCACACTCATCTGAACATGAAGACACTCAGATGCAACCTGAAACCACAGGCTTGTAATAACCCTGAAAACATTAAAAATAAAGGGGGGACATGACAATTACCACCTATTAGAGTCTGCCTTGCTCAGCTGCACACAGCGTACCCATGACATGTGGTTCTTCTCGCATGATTTTTTTGTTCAGTAGGTAAATAGTTAAGTTAAAAATAATGTCTATACCTGTTTTTCTATATTATAATGTGTCTCGGCAACGACAAATGAGTAAATATCAAAATCGTTTTGATTACTTAAAAGCTTTTAAAACTGATTGCAGCTCCTCACAAAGAAATAAATGAAATTAATTCAAGCTGTAGCCCTCCCGTAAAAGGCTTTTACAAGCATATTCTTTACCAGCATGTTAACCACCATAATCACAGCAGCAGCCCTCCAATGAGCCAGTTTGAGAGGAGAGAGGAAATCATTTGTGCAAAGTAGTGATCTCTAGCCAAAACGATACTTAGAAAAGAATATGTGGGTTACATTAGCTCCCATCATTATTTATCTCTCCGTCAGCTTCTAAACTAGCTCTAATGGATGTCTTTCCCCACGTATGTGAAATGTCTGTGACGTTCAGTTTTGCTCTCTTTTGGCTAAGCTTTTTAGTCTTTTACTTTATCTTTACTTCTTTTTCTTTCGGTTGCTCTTTTTGAACAAAAACCCTTCACTCAAATATCCACTTCCTTTGTTTTGGTTGCCTTAACTTTAACTTTCACAGTCCAATTTCTTTGAGCAAGCTTGTGATTTTTGCAGTCAGATTATGAAATTGCTACTGGGAATCCATTCAACGCAGCCTCCCTAAGAGTCTTTTTCACATGTAAGCACTTTAAATTGCTCCATGTTTATTTCCTAACGGTAGTACTGTTTGACAGCACGTAAACTTTGGTCCAGGCAGAATTTCTAACAGCTCACTTCCAAAGAAATGGTCCTTAGAGATGGACTGTAATCAAAAGGAGCCATGCGAGGTTTTATGTTAATGGTGTGTTAGTTCACTTGAATTCCACTTAATGGACTAATTCTTTATATGCTGAGTTCTTTTACAAGACTTGCCTGGTATTCTGACATAGGTGGCCGTGACAACTGCTACGTTGAAACCAATTAGTCTCACAGTCTGGTGGTACAGAGGGCTACTTCTGTATCGCCTGCCAGATGGCAGGAAGGTGAACAGGCTGTGTCTGGGGTGAGTATTATCTTTTAGTACTCTTTGGGCTCACCAATGTTAATCGTGCTACAGATGGGTGACAGCAACATACTTGGTGATTTTAATCACCCACTGCAGAGCCTTCGAGCCCGTACACATCCCATACCTTGTTGTGATTTTTCCAGTTTTATACAGTTTGTGTTTTGCCCTCTTGAGTTTCTTCAAACAGCTCTAACAATACAGTCAGTCAGGGAACACCCCTGCTAGATCTGTGTTGGCAGTGATAGATTATTTCATTTCATCTGTCTGGTTAAATGGTAACAGTCCTGATTGCAGTATTGTTACCCACTCAAGATGTATGACAGCATGTATTAGGCTGTTTAATTGATAGCCTCTGAGAACATTGCGATTGATTTTCCATGGCTGTCCACACCGCCGCAGACTCAAGAATAGGCCTCCATTCTTGTGTGAGTGCGAGACGGAGCTATAAACACATGTTAATGGCCACGGACACCTGTGAATACTTCACTCTAGGCCCCCTTGGCTCTCTTTCTCTATTCTTCTCAAACGCACACTCACACAGACACACACACATTGATGTGTCTTTCCTGCAAGCTTCCCAAATCACGTCTGCATCTGTCAGTGGGTGTATGTAGTGAAAGTTCCTGGTTTTCCATGTTTTATTCTTTTTATTCTCTGTGAGTCATCTCCATATGTGTGCAGGCTCACACACATGCAGAATCCCTCCTGCAGACTAGCAATTGAGACCACCTGGTCACAATCAGTCAGGGCCAGGGGTTAAAATCATAGTGTCTTTAGTGTGGTGGAAAAGCATCATGGGGAGATTGACAAAGCTGGAGGCAGGACTGAGTTGGATTTGACAAAGTGTGATGTAACTACACTTCCCAAGCCTGAACACCTTCAAAATGCATTCATCTGTCTGTCGGATCTACCTCTGAAAATTTCCAGGCCCTCAACTGTGACGGATGTGGTCACTGTGTCATACAGACTTCAGTGCAAAAACTTTCTGCAAATGCTCTAAAGCCACACATTTAAGCATTTTTCAGAGGCATAGTTCCAATTACACAGCTCTGATGTGTTACAAAGGAAATTTAATGGCTCAGAGTCTGATAGACCGCACATGTCAAAGAACTAAATCCTTCCTGTGAGAGGTATTGAGCCATGAGCAAAGGTTAACTGGGCCCCATGCCGTTTGATGCCTACTTTTCAAACCTCTGACTTATTACATCAGAACTTTAGTGCAGGAAGTAATGCTAATGTCAAAGACTGGGCTATCTGCTGACATTACATACCGTTAAGTCAAAGTAATCATCCACAGATGTCCACAAACTCACACAGAGATAGAAACATTTGGGGTTCTTTAAGAATCGTTTTTACCCAACGATTTTGAGCGTGCACCAACAGATTAACACTGACAGGAGCTGACGGAGAAGCAAAAGATGGCAACCGTGGGTTTGATCAAAACAGGCAAGCAATTTCCTGCCAACTCTGACCCATTACTGAAACTCAGCATCTGCCCACGCTACATTTTATCAGTCCCCAGGTAAAATCTGGGGCAAGTCAAAGACAAAGAAAAACAAAGAAGGTCCTGAGTAACGTGTTTTCCTTTTTGCTGCAATGTGATACTTTGCTTGTAAGGTCGAACAAATGCTGTGGAAGTCCATACTCTACTGTGAGGAGAGTCCTATGCTTCAGACAGTGTGTGTCCCTTTGAAAGTTTAGAGTCATCACTTTGTTTTGGTTTTCCCACTTCCCTTCAGCATTAAGTATTTTTTTCAAATGTAGCTGGAAGTTGTTGGCTTAAAATAAGATGCAATCAGCCCTTGTGTTTCATCCTGCACTTACATACTCCTCTGTGCAAGTCAGGGACTCAGCGTCATCTCTGTTGTGTAGAAATCAGTCAGCTGGTTTTAATGGCTGCTTTGTCTCTGTGCCATATCATTCTTTCCAGAAGTGTTTCTCTTTTTTTCTCTGTCTTCTATCTCCCTTTGTCTCTGTCTATATTTCTTTTTCTTTCTCTTCTAACTCCTTTTTTCAGGCAAGATGTAAACCAGAGATGGCCCCGATGGCAACACACACACAAAAGTTGTTGCTACAATAAGCATCTCATAACAAACAAAGAAATAAATGTGTGAAGGCAGAGGCTGTTCGCTGTAGCCCTTCAACAAGCGTTCGACACTCTGCAGGCCTTCCGTGTTGCAGCAGGAACATCTGACACTGTTAAAGTCAGCGGAGATAATGCGAACAGGACAAAGTGCCAGTTGGATATGAGATGAAGTACATTCACTATTTTCTTTCTGTTGGGAATGATACATTGCCTTCTCCATACACACACACACACACACACACACGCACACACACACACACACACACACACACACACACACACACACACACACACACATTTTGGGCTGTGTTTGTTTTTAGTTAAGATAGACAATCCCATTTGAACTGCTTGATTCTAATACACAGCTGTTACTTAATATCTTGCTGCTACTAAATTTGTCCATCTCTTTACAACTGATGTTGGTTCTGTTGGACTTATAGCCAAACATGCGACCCTTTTTCAAAACAATATAAGAAATACTTCAGTAATTTCATTGCCCTTTGTGCACTCGTGTTTATTACTTACAGGAACCACTTAAACGTGAATGACTATCCCATGAAGCACGTAACTTCTGTGCCGATGTTGAGGTTGAGTTACTATGGTTACTAAACAAATCTACTTTGCAATAAGGTTACTTACTCTTCATTGTGGAGTACGTAGGAGGTAAGAACTTTCACAAACTGACTGGTTGCAATTGTTGCATCTTTTTACAGGACCATGCTCAAATTCAGTGAGCTCTTGAAAATAGTGTACCAAAGGAAATTATGTCTTAAAACATGTTTGTTGTTTGTATTTAGAGTACATGCTGAGTGTTTTAAATCCATCTCTTTTCTGAAAGAGATTAGGGATTAGACAAATCACGAGGTAAAAATGTTAACTGTCCCCAACAATGTCACAGAAGTGAGATATTTTATCGTACTTTTTTTTCCTCTCTTCTAATTTCCTCCTTATACCTTTTGGGTTCCTCAAGTTTTTGGGTCAGCTAAACAATATTATCAGTTCTATATCATTTGTCTATATTTATGCTCCAAAGAAGGCTCAGTGGGGTATCATATAAACACTCCTACCACCCATACATTATGTATCAAGTTACTTCCTAGTTACAGCCCTACTTTTTTAGTCTATACACATACATACGGACTTGGACATGGGCATCTTTAAATCACAGTAACAAAGCAGGTCTAACATGGCTCACCATACCAGTACGACAGTGTTGGAGACTTTGGTATTTGTATGAATAAATGTTTGTTTACAGTGAAATTCCTCTGCTGTCAAAGGCAGAAACACATTCCCTTGTAGGAGTGTTAGGCGTGAGGTCCGTGCCTTACATGTGGTTTGGTTTACTGTTATTGTTATGTTTTTTTCCAAACACAGAGTCTTGCATATGGAGATAAAAGCATAACTGGTCCCAAGCTGTAAATCTTGTGCACATACACAACGGCTTCATTCTAAGATTACACGAATAACCATGAAGTGTTTCCCAGGTTCTCTTTTTATTCTCTGCTCTTCAGCCAACCTCAGACAGCCGCTGCCTACAATGATGAAAATCATGGTGCATATATATCCCAAAACCATTCAGGCAGTTTCATCCCATTTTCCCTGTATTGTTGTGAAGCTGGTATTCGAAAGACTTTGTGTTCACAGTGGAGATTTTTGTTTGTTTGATTGTTTTTGTTTTTAGATAACAGCTACTTCCCCCATGATGTCCTGCAACAGACCCTATGCACCGTGCAGGATGACTTGGATAGTGTAAATCCATGAAGGGAAATGTTAAGCAGCTACAGTTACTCTTTAAGGCTTAATGTGTGATTCTGAGGCATCGTGTCTTACATATCCACCCACTTTATTGGAAAAATGCCACATTCGTTAAGATATCTTCTGGGATCTCTTGTCTTTGGGGGGAGTCATGGTTCATACCAAAGGCGTGATTATAATGGCGTCATTTTTAGTTTGTTAACGGTTTGAGAAGTGTAACCCAATGATCTTAGGATTGCTGAATAAGCACTAAACAAAAGTGCCTTTCTATGTTCATCACAGTTTAGTTTTTCTTTGTTCTGGTAAAAGCCAGTCAGGCAATAGCTTCTTTAGCACATCTGTCAAAGTAGGTATAGCCAAGTGTTAAAGCTTTAAAGTAGGTGTAGGATTGGTGACAGCGAGAAGTAAGGTTTGGCATGGCGTGGTCAAAGGATAATTGAAAAATTGGTCTTGTGCAGTCCCAGTGGGTTAGCAGCGAGTTAGACGCAGGTTTATGAATGGAGTGCAGGAGACATCTTTATGGCTCTGAGGCCCTCCCTCACTGTTAGACAACCCTAAACACAAGGATATCTAGGTTCAGCAGACCGCTGGGAGCCAAGAACATGACGTGTATGGATTTAAATGTGTGTGTGTGTGTGTGTGCACCCATGCTGTCTCTTACCTAGTTTCAACACGCAGCTCCTCAGAATTTGACAAGAATACTTTTTGAAAAGGAAGCCGGTGCTTGGGGGGGGGGGGGGGTTGGCTCTCCATCCTGCTCTATGAACTCTGTGGGATAAAGTGAGAGTGCATAGATAAAAACATATCACAGAGTCGAGCATGTTTTCTATGGGAAAATCAATGGAAAAACACGGCACCAATTACAGTGAAAGTTAAGCTTGGCCATAAACACAGGCTGGAAATGCTTACTGAAACATTTTGTGTAACACGGTAAGCAGCTCCACCTTCATCGCATAGACACAGGATATTGAAATCTCTTTGGGGTCCATAATGAAATGATTATGAAACAGCCCCCATGTTTGAGTGAAATGTTGGAACCCCCTGCTGAATCGAGGGTGAAGCCACCACATCTTTTACCAGTTAAGGCGGCTTAGAGAGCAGCCATCTTGCTCCAGTGACCTGCGTTGATTAGAGAAGTGTCTGGCACAGAGGCAGGCTGTGTTTGCCAAGCTCTAACCACCCAAGAACAGCACTGCACACACACATGCTCCTTCTCATATCCACACTTTCCCATAATCACACATACGTAGACACAATGAAATGAGAATTAATTTTATTATTATTATTATTTTTTTTAATATATACAAGTTGTAGCTGGCTTCCGAAAAACACAACTACTCAATTTTGGGAATTTATACCCAAAATGTCAGCTGTGGGTCAGAGTGAGTCTGGGTTCCTCATCATTTCCAGTCATTTAGGATCAATTAGTTGCTTCATTCCATTCCGCTGATGCTTCCTTTGCTCTACATGGGATTCAATGGGGTGAGAACTGTCTTGTGGAATACTGTAATGGGAATGACTTGGGAGTTAATCAGTATTGTCTGCAGAGTTACACAGGCTGTGTGAAATATTCCACCAGTCAATCCAACTGAGCTTCTGCTTGGACGACAGTTATATCTAAAATATATTCAAATCAGACATGATCCCAAACCACAAAGCCGGGATAATTGCTGAAGGATATCTCACTCATAATCCTTCATCTTTTCCATTTCTTGTGTCACTCGTTTCACCGTGGTTTTCTCTGCCACCCCGCCCTCAATAGTATGTAGCGCACAGAAACATTGCGAGTGTTTGACCGTGCCTTTTGCACCCCAGAGAGCCACATTAAAGAGCTCCAATGAAAAGCAGACAGATGTGCGCTTAAAGGGAACATCTGTCCGGACCTATCCTCATGTCAAATGAGGTATCAAGAACTATGAAACTCAAAACAGGTTTTTTCATAAAGAATTGGAAAGAAAGGAGCGGAAAAACCCCCAAAACGTTTTGTTATCATTTGGCTTTGTTTACATGAGGAGGTGTCTCACTAGAAAATTAAAACTCCATTTCCACTCGAAAGACTCGGTTTCTTGGTTTTTGGCCTAATCCAACAACAGAAAAAAACACCCTTGGATGCTGTTTAACTTTTGGCTGGAAGTGCAAACATGATCCCAAAGCCATCATTTCAGAGATTTGAGCAGCAGTTTGGATTTTGAGTGATGGCTCAGGGGACAACGTTTCAACATTTTCTTCAAAGATTAGTATTTAGAAATTGTTATGTCCTGAAAACATCACACTTGAGCACAGCTGGTGTTTAAAGGCTGATTTCCAATTATTACTTCTTAGCTCTTATTTAATTGTTTTCTAACTCACTGTGGTAACTGATGAAATCTGGGAACATGTTCAGATGTTGCAACAATGAAGTCCGGCAGGCCAAAAAAGGCAAGTGGCCAGATGATCAGAGATTTTGCAAACAAGCCAAACAGAGAGATCGCAGACAATATTCAGGATTTGTGTATCATTACACAGGGAAATTGTCAAATATGTTAAACTAAGTAGGCAGTCTTTAGACAATGTTTTGCTAAACTTTTTATGTTAATAATTTGACCATTCTAATTAGGTTTGGATGACCCGGTTTATGTACCCTATATCAGCGGTCCCCAACCCCCGGGCCTCGGACCGGTACCGGTCCATGAGTCGTTTGGTACCGGGCCGCGAGAGTTGAGGCTCAGGTGTGAAATGTTTGGTTTTCAGGGTTTTTATCGGTTTTCAGCGTTATTTTATTATCGTTTTTATCGTTAACTCGGTTTTCCTTGGTCTTTTCACGTGTGTTATGAATAAATCTTCTTTTTTTCGGTACCGGTACTAGTTTTATTTTGTTGTATTTATCCGCGACACCTTAAAGGCCGGTCCGTGAAAATATTGTCGGGCATAAACGGGTCCGTGGCGCAAAAAAGGTTGGAGACCGCTGGCCTATATCACTTGCAGATTGCCACTTCTTCTTGCCCTGTCAAACCTACAATGTGTTACATTCTCAGCAGTTAACTTCCACCATCAGTTTTCTTAATAATGTGGTTAACAAGGGTTGTGGTAGGACTGGAGCTTAATCCCAAGTCACTGGGTATGAGGTGGAGTACAGGACAGGTCATCAACCCATCACAGTTCAGCCATTAAAAGCTAGAAAAAACCTTTAATGCTCACATGCACAGCTACACCTAGAATCACAACTTAATCTGTTTAATAACACGCATGTCTTTAGACTGCAGGAGGAACATGAGAGAACAGGACAGTGCTTCTAAAACATAAAGTGGTGTGCATAACCTAAAAGAGGCAGCTTTAGAGTCCAGCCTGATATTGTTAACCAGCAAATTATTGGATTGCTTACAAAAAAAAGTTCAGTGAACCATCAATTTTATGAAATGCAATTTGGTAAGCAAAGTAGAAAAATGTCATCAGGAACCATTCCACTATATTTTATTCAATGCAAGGTCCAATTATATGAGAAATTAATAGACTGAAAATTGCTCATCATATTAATTCAGTGGCAGAGATGGAGGGTCGGAGCCCGTAAGAACCACAGTAGTCTAAGTCGTTAATATCTTCAAACAGGAGCACGAGAACCTTTTTGTTTTGCTTGACTGGCACAATGGCTGCAATAATACTCTGTAAGAATGTTTTAGATTGTTTTTGGCTTTAAGGCCACTCGATGTGGTTTATTAATTCAACTAATTAATTCATCAGCAACAGTTTTGGCTGCGTCACGATTTGTGTTCAAGCCTTTACGATCCAAGATTTTCTCCAAGCTTTAACTTCTGTCAAAGCCAGCTGTGGAGTTGTGAAGGAAAAGACCCTGAACTCTACAAAACTTCTGTCATGATGCTCCACAGCACCAGACAAATTACATCTGCCTTCAGTCTGATCCAATACACGCTACATTTTCAGCAGCTGATGCTTTATGGTTTGGAGATTCCTGTGTCCCTTTGTGAAAAGCCTTCCCCATCCCTCTCTTACTTACTCCTTACTATTTCTTTTCCTGCTCCACTTCTTCTCATTCTGGACACCCTAATTGCTTCAGCAGATGCTAGCTTAAAATTGCAGATAGTGGCTACTGTGTGGCAGCAGATGTGCCCCGTATTCTGGGATGTTTATAACTATAACTAAGCTCTGCAAGCCAGTACCAGCCCTGCTGTCTGTCAGACAGCAGCAGCAAGCCACCACACACAGAGGGGGTGACGAGTTTAAAGGACAATAGGAGTATTTGTGCACCATCAGCCAAGCTGATCCTGGGTGCCTGTTGTGTATTAGTGACCTTGCTTTTTGAAATCATGCAAGTGCCCGTGTCAAATTTAAATGCATTTTCTCACCTTCCCATTGATTCAGTTTGGGATATTCATGCAGACACCCAGTATTTGCATATAAACCTGATGTTTTAAAGTAACTGAATATCTGCCCACTTCAACGTGAAGCTCTACAAAATAGATAAAAATGACATTGTGTATTTGTGGACTTCAGAACGATCTTTCTGGCAGAGATTAGGCAAAGTACTGGAAACATTCCTCAAGGTCCATATTGACAGCATAGCATCACACAGTTGGTGCAGATATGTCAGCTGCACATCTGACCAGAATCTCCTGGTCCATCCCATCCCAAAGGTCCTCTGGATTGAGATCTGGTGACTGTGGAGAACATTAGTGAACTCACTGTCATGTTCAAGAAAATAGTTTGAGATGATTTGAGCTTTTTGGTATGGCACATTATCCTGCTGGAAGCACTTGTCAAAAGACAGGTACACTGTGGTCATAAAGGGATGAATATGGTCACCAACAATACTCTGGTAGACTGTGGTGTTTAAGTGATGCTCAGTTGGCTCTAAGAGGCCCAAAGTGTGCCAAGAACATATCACACATCATTACAACAGAAGCATCCTGAACTGTTAATAAAAAGTAGGATGGATCCATGCTTTCATGTTGTTTACAACAAATTCATACTCATCAGACCAGACGACGTTTTTCAGATCTTCTATTGTCAAACTGTGGGAAGCTCTTTCTAATTGTAGCGGACAGGAGTGACACCAGGTGAGCTCTTCTGCTGCTGTGTCTGCTTTAAGGCTTTTATAGATGTTCTTTTACATATCTCAGTTGTAATGAGTCACTATTTGAGTTACTGTTGCTTTCATTTTAGCTCAAAGCAGTCTGCCAAATTCTTTGCTGACTTCTTGCATCAACAAAGCATTTCGCCCAGGGAACTATCATTCTATTTTCTATAAACCCTAGATGATTGTGTGGGAAAATCCCAGTAGATCAGCAATTTCTGAAATACTCAGACCAACAAATCTGGTGCCAAGAACCGTGCCACATTCAAAGTCACTTATACCACCTTTCTTCTCCATTATGTCTGCATGCCTAAATGCAAAAGAGTTGCTGCCACGTGACTGGCTGATTAGATATTTACCTTTCACGGTGAAATAGGCACCTAATGAAGTGCATTCATATTGTGATCAATACTATAAAATGGGTGATATGTCAAACCTTTCTATCAGCGTGTTACCCCACGGAAATTAAAGAAAGTAACTACAAAGATACACTCTTATCAAGAAAATGCTTTTTATTGATTGATTGATTGATATGAGTAGGAGGAGTCCTGAGCTTTGGTGGATATGCTAAAGCTTTTGTTCAAACAAAACAGCTGATTCTGAAGAGTTTGTGTACTGATTTCTCAGGTTACGACCCTAAACTTTATTCTGCTCATTACTCTGAAACATTTAAGAGATATTTGAAGTACATGTTTCTAAAGCAGAAGCATCACGTGGAAGTAAAGTCTCAATAACACTGATGCTGTTGTTTATATCAGTAATTCACTACATCCAGGGCCTTTCCAGTAAACTCTTTGCTTTAGTCAGATCTAAACACACGACAAAAATGGTCTCGGAGACTCACACAAACGTCAGTACATTCGATCTGGTGTGGCCCTCTAAGTAGCATATATCTTTGTATGTTGTGTACATGCCACAGTTCATCTCTGACCCTTGGTGTAAATTCCTCTGTATTAAATGCTGTGTGATATTGTGGTATTTAGCTTTCTGCTCCCTGCGCCGACTCATATTGACATGATCTTTTATTTGCCTAAGTACATGAAGAACAGCTCAGGACAAAGGAATGACCCTAAAAGCTCATAAACCTTAAGAATGAACAAACATTTTTTCTTGTTTTTGAGCGAGTGCTGAAAGCCTTTCTTGGTCTTCATATGTAGCTCTGGTTCAAAGGCTTCAAAGTCTCATCAGTTAATGCAACAAACCACTGCTCACCTTTACATCTATATGTCATCATCCTAGACGTATGTTAAACCTGCACTGCTTTTATTGACCAGCAGGGGCTAACTTTATCAGTTGTTTCTAATATGACGTCACATGACATCTTACTGCTTGAGATTTGTCTGCAAAATTGAACGTGATGCAAGACGTTGCTAGGGAAAACTGACAAACTATATGTTCCTTGATATTGCTCACATGTTAGGTGAAATCACTTTCAAAGAAGGTGCTGCAACAATGACTACTTGGTGACTGCTTTGGTTGTTAGCAGATTCCCACAGTGGCCTGTAGTTTATCATGTTTGTCTGAAAACACTTAACTACTCAAAAATGGAAGTATAAGTTGAGAAAGGCCAAAGCACGCTGGAAATGGAGAAGGCTCACCTTTAAACTTGGACCTCAGAGCTGAAGACAACATGTTTCAAAAGCCACAACTTTTAGTCTGAAGCTGTGTTTCAGCGCAGAGTTTCTTAGATAAGTTGTATTTGTAGTTAAGTTCTTCATTTTCATGCAAACTGTGGGTGACTGTAGCAATAACAAAGAGGCTTTTGCTAAATAGCTGAAGAAGATAAAATTTTCTCTAGAAGAAAATGGGGGTCAGTGACCGGTCTCTGGGCCTGTGTGACTGGGGCTTTAGTAATTATTTTCCCAGGGACTGCAATCAGCCTCCAACAACCACTCATTTTCCCTCACGATGGGTGGTTGCCAGATGGCCACTGACCAGTATCTAAGCCTATGTGACTGGGGACTTTTTCACTTATCCTACATTGTCACAAGTCCAAAATGTCCAATGAGTTAATGTCACGTGGTTAGCACATATTCAAATGTTTGCAAAACCTCAATAGATGTCTGATTGACTACAACTCTATGGGAAAATAACCCGTCTACTTCTTTGATCTATGAACTCAGTAATACTTTCTTGATGAGTTCATTGTCATCAGAAGTGAGTTTATGATCAGTGGGTTTCACAGTTTCACAGAGTGGGGTGTTGTTTAGAGCAGCCCTTGTGATTGACAAATCACTGCTGTTTTTATTGAAGTTCTAACATCATAAAATACTTTCTCAGCTAACACCTTTGTGGTTACCGAAAGCCCTTACTGCATGTCATGTTGAATGCTTTGGCCTGGAACGATGTCTTGACACATATGAAGCTTTTCCAGTTCTGCTGCTGTCTGTACACATGGGAAAACAGCACCTTCACAGTTAGCAAGCTTCGATGCGAGCCCACTGAGTTTATAGAGGGTGTGTCTCTCCCATAGACCAGGACTGTATTGAATGTTAGAGGTATGAGGGTTGTGTCTAAATTTTTGTGGGGGTAGTTAATCAAGCTTTTCCTGAGAAGTATAATTTAGGTACACCGTTGGTTTTCACTCTCTCTCCTGTGCATTCCAGCTATGTAAAGCAATCCTACTCAGGTTCTTACATGGGTTTCATCCTTTACCTGCTCTTGTAAAGCACATTGAAAAAACAAAACAAACATTGCGTCTGTAAATACATTTTACATACCCAAACTGTACAGTTTAGTTAATATTAGAATCACCAGGGGATCACGTTAGTCTCATAAGGACGTCACAAGTTAGTTATATTTGTTGGATATGAGCAGATTTCTTAATCTGTTTTCCTTCCTTGCAACATCTTTATGTAACATGTTATCACTGCAGAGTTAAATATTGGGATGCAATCTTATCACAAAGCCCGCATCATACAATGGACCCCCATCAATATGAAAGAGAGGTTTGGTATTTTTTCTCAGAAAAACCCAGTAAAAATGAAGTGTCTCGGCGTACACACGGCAGGAGACTTAAACTATTTTTAATTTTAACAAAAGGAAACACATTTTCTCACTAGACAGGTGTTGTGTTTTGCGTTGTTATGAATGAATCCCTGTGTATTCGGTGTCTGAAGGTGTGCAGTTATGTACATGTAAACAATGTTTAACCTTTTAAAAGCTTCCTGTGTGGGACTTTTGAAAGACGAGCAGCTTTCTTTGTCTACTTGCAACCTACTCTGCCCCTCATCCCCCCCCCGCCCAATGTTTCCTCTCATCCTATAGTTTCCACCCAACCCCTTTACTCTTGTTATGTGAAGTCTTAAATTCACTTTGACACCTCAGTGTTTCAGCACGAATCCCTGAACCATGATCTAGCCATTTCCATATACAAACATTGCATTTACATCTGTGATTGGCGACAGGAAGACCATAACCATGTGCTTCCATAACAAGATCTTTCCAAGACTGCTTACATCAGCCAAGGCTGAAATTCCTTCCACACGATGCACACTTTGTCCCTGAATCCAGGATATCTGGATCCACATTGGATTCTTAAAAGCATCGACAGCTTGTCTCACATTTTTTCGTATTTCAGTTTTATATGTATTTTTATTTGATATGACACAAAATGTTCGATGGGGAAAAAATCCTACATCCAACCCCTGAAGTCAGTTCTCATATGGGTGAAACCGGATCCCTGGTAAATATTTTACATAAATTTATATTAAAATTAGGAGTTTAATCCTGCTAACAGACACAGAGAAGCAAACAAACAGACTTTATGATTAAAATCAAATGCTTTGTGACCCATGCAGGGAAGTCCTATGTAGACATATAAGCTGCAGGACTGCTGGAAAACAGGGTTCAAGTAAATAAGGATTTTTTTGATTGTTTGTTTGTTTTCTGCTTGTTTCCTTATCCCGTGGGTTGAACATATGCTATAATTTAAAAGTGAATTGCTAACTACTCATCAAGCATTAGTGAAACTGTGAACAGTGTGACACAAAGCAGAAACAGAGAATATTCACCTTCAAAGTAAAAGTAGAAAGGCACAACTTTGAAGGTGAACATATGGAAGCCCGTTTCCGCCACTAAAAAAAAAAAAAAAAGCTAGTATCCATAACTCGAAATTTCGAGTTATTTTCTCGAAATTTCGAGTTATTATCTCGAAATTTCGAGAAATATAACTCGAAATTTCGAGTTACTTTTCTCAAAATTTCGAGTTAGCTCTGCCAATCAAAAATATACGTGAATGAGGTTGCTTTCTTGTTACCCGGAAGCATATGGCGCAGGACCGCGCACTCAAAAACGGATCCCAACAAATTAAAGTATGTTTGCTGATAGTAACACCATGTGATTCAGCTAATAACACAGGGATTTCATCATTTGTGAAGCCAGGCTGAAAACACTCAGCAATCTGTGCATTCACGACTGGATGTAATACCGGTAGCTTAGCTGTAGCATTTGTAGCTGAGGGCTTCAGCTTCCGGGTAACATGGAAATGACGTCATTCACGTAGATTACTGATTGGCAGCGCTAACTCGAAATTTCGAGTTGCTTTTCTCAAAATTTTGAGTTAATATGTCGAAATTTCGAGAAAATAACTCGAAATTTCGAGAAAATAACTCGAAATTTCGAGAAAACTCGAAATTTTGAGTTATGGATCCTTTTTTTTTTTTTTTAGTGGCGGAAACGGGCTTCCATATGAACAGACTCCATTTCCAGTTTCCACTTTCTCAAGTTTCACTGCTGCTCAGTGGTTGGCCAGACGGATCTGTGACACCCATGCAAATAACACGCAGCAATCTGCTAGTGAGCAAAGCAATCACAAGGAGGTTTTTGGTGCGACTGGTTTCACCCAGTGTCAGACAGCAACCTTCAGGAACCACTCGCCAACTAATCTGGGAATAAATGTGTTCTCCATAAGGAAAGGTTGTTTCTGCATTATGCCAACTAACCTTTAGCTACTGAAACTTATCTCAAGCAGGTTTTGTGATGTTTTCTGCCTAATTTCTTTCCACTCTTCATACTTCATCATTCGTCTTTACTTTATGGCAAATAAAAGTTTTGAGTTTGTGGATTTAATTACTTCATGAATTAATTATGAATTACTCAAACCAAATGTAAAAATTTCTATATTTTTGATGAATGGATTAAGTAAGGCCAAGCATTGATTTATGACACTGAATAGAAAATGGGATGGGATAATGATGTCAAGTGCCGTTTGCATTCTGAATACCTGCTCGAGCTTGCTCACCTCTAGGTTTCGTAGTGTTGGTGACAACGGTTATGGAGTGAAAGTGAATGACTAAAGTTCTTTGAGTAATTATGAGAAAAAAGAAGTGTGACGTGTAGAAATCAGAGAATGCCTTCTGATGAGCGCTGGACTAGGATGTGAGTCACGGCTGGTTTGACTCCCGGTGGAAGCCGGGAGGATTTTTTGGTCTTATGTGTCATATCTATGGAATTCATTTGAAAGGGCAACAAAGTGGTTCAGTGGTTGCAACCGTTGCATCAGGGCAAAGGACTCCTGGGTTCAAACCCCGACGTCAATGAGGAGTTTGCACGTTAACCCTGCACTTCTGGACCTCTGGAAATTCCAGTCATTAAAAAAAAACATGCTACGTCAACCCTCCGTATCCAGGTCCAGGGCAGTTTGGTAAAAGATATTCCAGACTATATTTCCTGGAAATGCTTTAAAAAAAAGGAGTGTGTGTGTGTGTCGATGATGGGAACAGTTTTCTTAGCAGAAAGTGGTGAAAACTGGATTCTGTCAAAGAGAATGTTTAAGTTTCTTTGTGCTATTTTGGGTATTAAAGTGGAAAAATTGGTGGAAAGTTACCACGAAACAGACTTTGATATCTGAGTGAACCGGAGCCAAGTGATTTCCTGTTCATAGCTGGTTCTTTTTTTTCTTTTGATAACATCTCCTATGTCAGACACACTGCACACTGTATCTTAAGTCTGCTCTGCCATTTCTATTGCCAGCTCAAGTGTGTGATATACATGCATACGGAAAGGATTTAGAACCACAGTGTGTTTTGAGGCGGAGAGAAACATATTTATGCTTTGTGAGCTGTGAAGCAAGAGACCCAGATATAGCAGCTCGCTTACAGGACATGATGCCCTCTGTGTTCGTGGGACATGCAGTCAGTATAGACGTTTATAGAGACATAGTCACAGAAATATCATATTCAAAAAATAGCTCATTTTCTAATATGGACAATGCAGTCATATCTGAAATTAGTTGGTATGTTTGTGTTTTATTTACACTATATTTACACATTTTAAAAATTAATCTGGAACATCAATTTATATATATTTGTTTTCCTTGATTGGTAAATCCATTAAATCAATTCTCAGAAATGAATGCTAACAGCATTAAAAAAGTGCAAGAGTCCTGTGACAAGACGTGAGCAGCAGTGTCTCTACAGTGGGATGATGGCTCTCATCCTTTGACTTTGGAAAAGACCCAGAAGTGAAATTAACACAAGATGTTGGTAACGTAATTTTGCCAAAATCTCTGGGAATGGGTTTCAGTAGCAGTGAGCCATGTTGCAAAAACAATGGTGAGAGAGGCTAAAGGTTAATACACTTACTTATCCAGTATCCAGAACCACAGTAACAGACACAGGCACACATAAACACACACGGGGACTTGGGGTTTAATGAAGTGCTTGGTTTCCATTGAGAGCAGATTAGGGTTGGAGGGCAAACTGTGGGAAAAACTGGAAAACTATTCAGTTCAGGAAAAACGTCATAATATTTTCATGCAAAAGGATGGACATTTTGGAGTTTTTTCTGTATGTTCAGGTATGCTTTGCTGTCACTCTGCATCCATCGGTACAATGTGTGTATGGTGCACAGTATGCATTAGTTTGAGCCTGGCTGTTTGCGGGCCTGTGTTCTATGCAGACTGTCCTTGGGGGGACAATGGCAGGATTCTGCATAGCAGAGCCGTGGGAGGAAGGGGACAGAAGAGTCAATGAGTGAAGAGGCTTCTGGATGCGTCAGCACAAGGCCATGATGAGGGTGTAGGAGGACGGCTCCTCTAACGCAACAATGCATCGAGGAACATCCATTCAGTTGCCTCACAGGACAACACGCAGGCAATATAACATTGGGTACACATTGCTAACAAAGGTGCAGGTGAAATTAAGCCATCCATCTCTTTGACATATGGATGACTGGGACAGAAAGTGTCAGTGGCTGATTATTTTGTGTAGATTTCCACTAGTCATCAAGAAATAGATCAAAATGCTGCTGGGAAATGTCCTCAATGCTCAGTCTGTTTAAGTATAAAAAAAGCAGGTGTAAAAATTGATGTCAGAGATCGTTTGCATTAGGATAATGATGGATCTCATTATAGTTAGACGATAGATGATTGTTTATGCATCCACCGGGAACATTTTGCTCAGATGACATCTTTTCAAGTTTGATGTGTAGCTCATCATTTTTTGCAGTAGTGCAAAAGTTAAAACATAAATTATGTGATCAGAATAAAATTAATATATGTTCTTTGAAAAGGCAAATTAAAGAAAATTTTCATTAGTTATGAAAAGGGTAGGTCACAAATCACAACAACACAAAACTAAGTATTCTTCTATTTTTTTCATTAAAATGCAATATTATGCTAATTGAAAAGTGTTGATTTATTTATAAATAAAATACTGCAGTGTAATGTAGTGAGATACTTTAAATGTTGACGTCTTTTTAAAGAGTAATCACACAATTATAACATCTATTATTACCTTTTCCGTTAAGTTTGACACAGTTACATACACCAACAATTTATCTGAGTAAATGTTACAAGTGCCACTGCCTTATTTATAACAAATCAATACAACAATATTCAAAACAGACATGAAAAATCTCAGTGACTTCACTCATGGAGCTGTTAATGTTAAAGTTCAAATACTTATTTAACAAGGATTGTAATCTTTTCAGTGATATTGCTTGTTTGTTACCAGTGTTTCTGTGGCCAAGTGAAAAAGATACCAAGAGACACCGTGAGACTGTTTAAATGTAACTAAACACCATTTTTCTGGCCCTGGGATAGAAGAGTCACAGACATTTCTAAGTCTCCACTAGTGAATGTTACACTATGTAAAAAATAAAATAAAATAAATCCAATCAACCACAGAGAGCCAAACCACTTCCCAACATCAGTTTACAGTCGAACAGATTCCAACAGTAATTAAACAGTAATCAGCTGTTTAAACAAATCATCATTGTAATCTTGTGAAAATCCATTAAAATAGCATCAACAATCATTGCTCTGGCAAACGTGTTCTGGTGTGTTATGTGGATGACTAATAAATGCTTAACAACAGTATGGCAAAGTCAGAAGTATATTTGATCATTCTTGCAACAACTGACATGAATGAAGATGTTTACGCCTACCTGTGTGGGCGTACACATGTCTGTAACTCAACGGTATCTTTGAGCGTGGAGAAACCTGCCCGACCGCTTCCTTCCGGTATTACTGGGAGCATAGCTGTTGATCAGCTTGTCATTAGGTGCTTGGATGAAAACGGTGAGAAATTTGGGTTTATACATGGATTTATTGTGGGTTCACTGCACTAGTTTGATGTTGTAGCATATCAGAAAGAAATGTACTCATGTTTTGTTTTGTGTTTTTTCTGTTTAGTTGTTTTTGTTTTGTTTTGTTTTGTTTTGTTTTGTGTTTTTTCTGTTTAGTTGTTTTTGTTTTGTTTTGTTTTGTTTTGTTTTGTTTTTTGTTTTGTTTTGTTTTTCTTTTGTGGCAAGTGAATAAAAATTAAGAAATTAAAATAGAAAAAATAGGGGAAAGAATATTTATAAAGAACTTTTTTGACGTTCTGTCAAGCAACACGCGACAGTGTTAGTCGGAGGCTAAATGTGCTTCTCTAGCCAACAACAGAAGGTGGGGCAGGTTATTCGTAATAGAGGAGGTTTGACAACATCCACTTTTCTGTCACTGCATGCAGATTGTCCATCTCCACCCATTTCCATCTCATTAAGCTTTTTATTATTGTTATTAAGCCTAGTATAAGCTTCTTTTAAGCCTATGATTATTACCACCTTATTGTTGGAAATAATGGTGGATTTTAGTCTTTAAGCTTTATAAAGCTTTATAAAACAATGTCTATATATGTATGTCCCCTTTAATAAGTATACAAGAGGAGAGAAATGTTGCCTCCTTTGGACTAGGTGGTTGCCTAGTCAGTGGCTTATCTTTATCAGATGTTATGATACCATGAGGTTGTTTGGTGGCATCATAACATCTGGTAGAAATAAGAAACCTCAAGAGCCAAGGATGCATCTGTGTGCCAAGTTTGGCTGCTAAACGCTTGAGTTCAGCTCCTGATTGACACAAACAAGCACATTGGCAGAGAATTTGGGTTTTATAGCAAAGCTGTGTAGACGCTGTAGGGGGTTTGCTCGTTCCGCATCACTTTGAAGTCACCTGTGGATGTTTCAGGCTCTGGTTGCCTAGGTGACCGTAATATATTTAATACCAGTTCATACATAAATCAGCTGGATTGTTCACTCTCATTGGTAGTCACTTCAGTTGTTCACCTGAAAGATGAGAAAAGTTTATCATCCATGTCGTGTTACCAGCAGTTATGCCTTTACACCATTCACTTTCTTCACTTTCTGCGATCTCCACTCACCAAAGTGCTTCCAGTCTTGAGGTAGCTCACCTACATTAGGCCCGCCGTCTTTATCAAAACCAGACACACAAGTGGTTTGGTCCAAACAGCAACACAAAAGAATCATTTCACTGCTTACATTGCAAAGTTTATATTTCCCTTCATGGAACAGCAAGGTCTTTTGCCATCAGCCGAGCTTTGCATTGGGTTCTGTTAAGAAAAACCCTTCAAGGATTTGCTACGCACAAACAAATGCTGGATCCATATCGGCAGGTGAGAGTATGAACAAATAAACTCATGCTGTCTTCTTTAGGAAAGACAAACAAATCTAACAATGGGCAAATTTTCCAAGTCGGATAACACAGGAGATAGCACTGATGTACTCACTGTTACAGCTGATGACCATTTTAAGGGCTTCCCCTCTCTATGATATATGAGTCCAAGAGTAAAAACAGAATCTCAATAAGGCTTACTTATGATGAAGAAGAAAAACAACAGCTGCGTGCCTCGTTATTGGACTTTTAAATTGTATGAAAGCATAATAGGTATATTTTATAGTTTAAATCATGTAAACCTAAGGTTTGAACTCTTATATGGAGGCACTGTTGACCGCCGCTCCACCATAGCAGCCATAGTCACCCCTCCTTAGCATTTTTCACACCAAACCAACCCCAGAGTGGGGCGTAGTTCAATAGTTTGCTGTCTGGAGTCTCCCCCTTTAGACGGAGTCTCGATAACCACGGCTCAGGCAGTTTTGACAGTCACGCATACACAACTTACAAAAAGCTCAAAAAGAGCTTTGCCACCTTTGGGGAAATGCCCACTTGGGCCTGAACTCAACAGTAGGGGGTCAAAATTCTTGAGCAGAGAGAGACCCTTCTCAAATTTTCACCTGTGTTTTTTCTTCTAGGCCCCATTTGCAACCAATATAGATTTCTCATTAACACTAAAATAGCACCAGCTTTTCTTCTGAAACTAAAGGAATTTCATTTTCCCAAGAGGAAGAAAAAGAAATAACACTGACACACAATCCTTCAGTTCCCTCATTTTTCCTCTCTAGGTCTGTCAGGAGATGGGTAGGATGTCTTTCTGCTCAGTGCCAGGGGCTCTGACAATGATATGGTTCAGGTCAGAGAGAAGCTGTGAAAAAGAAAAATTACGTACAACCAGATAGAGGCCGAGAAGGGAAAACCATAAAATGGGAAAACAAATATGGATAAACCAGGAAAGAACAGAAATATCAAAGAGACTGTTGTGATACAGGAGCCTGGAGGGGCCTGATGAATGCAGGGCGTGGTTGATGGGACCTGTGTGTTTGGTGTTTAGTTTTACGCTGCCGTATTTCCCGTCTTTTCATCAACTGAAAAGTAACAGACATGAATTCCTTGTTGCAACAGACCATCAAAGTTTTATTAGTATTAGTCCATGAATTTCACTGAACTGTGCACATTTTCTAGGGTTGGACAGCAGAAGCCTGCGACTATTTGCGCAGTCAGCTTTTAAAGACAGGGATTTTACAACATCCCTAAAAGAGTTAATGAGTTATTTACCCTAGCTGGCCTCCATAACTATGCTGCACTTCTAATGATATATTTTAGAGTCTGTGCGGCTAGAAGTAGCAAGAAATGACTCATATAGTGGAACAATAACGGCAATCAATGGCCCTCCTGACCTTACATATGACTTCAACTCTCACATGAACTGTCTGAATCAAATGGAGGCTTTTTCCACTGTTTTATACACACATGGATGAATGAAGAAAAGAAAAAATGAATGTCACTATTGAACATTTATTAAAAGTGCCACTTTTTTTCTGTCACAGACGCACGTGGATAGGGTAGGCACTAGGACCTGCTGTGAGCCAAACAGCAGGGAGGAGAAGCTTTGGGACTGTAAACTTTTAGAGCAGTCCATTTCCCAAAGAGTGTGGGAGGGAGACAGACAGAAGTGGATGGCCCAAGACCTGGATTCACAGCTTTAAAAGTAGGAGCGGGATTTTGAGTTTGGGGCAATTCTTCCCCAGGCCTGGAGAGAGTGAGGTGGAATATAGCAGACTTTCTGTGGAAGTTTTTACTCAGTGGGGAGAAAGAAAAAGGAGCATTAAAGGGTGGTGAGTCCTACCTTGCCTTTTTTTTTTTTTGCTTTGTTTTTCTTTTTATTAAACACTGTAAATATGCGGGGCGTGTATCCACACATGGCACAGAAGCAGAATCTATTACAGAAACTCTGAGAGCATGTTGTTAAATGTAAGTTGAGCCTCTAAATTGAGATTGAGAACAGCAGCAGCCACTTTTCTATAGAGAGGGGGGATTTCAGCTGACTGCAACATACATGAGGCACTATTAAAAGTTTACCGAGATAATGTTGCTGATGATTGCATTTCTGTGTCATTTTAATGTTGTGAGCCGGGTACAGAGGTTTTTCAGGTATTTGCAGATGCAAAGATCAAACGGAGGAGGACAGGGTGTAGAAAGAAGGAGAGAATAGAGGTGAGGAGTAGAAAAAAAGGGGGTTCTTCAAACTTCAATGGGAACCCGTTTACTGTTCAGAAAACTCCTGGGACATCAGGTTACCTTTTCTTTTTCTCCCTCTCTCTCTGTCTCTTTCTCTTTTTTCTATCTGTCGTTCTCTCCACTCATGTTACACAATTCTCAAAAGACTTGCAGATTCTGATGAGCTCCAGTGTCCAATATGAAGCATGTTGAGGGTATCCTCACACCTGGGTGGGGCTTGTTGTTCATAAGGTGTGCTACTAATCATTTTTTAAACTCTTTAAACTAAATTTTTAAAATTGTGTTGTGTATGCGTGTGTGTGTGTGTGTATGCAAGCAAGCGTGGGTGCTAAACACAGACCTCACGCCTGCCACTCCTACGAGGGAATTCCTTTCGGGGTTTGACAGGAGAGGAATGTCACAGTGAGCCAAAGATTACACACACAAACAAACATGAAACAAATCAACAGTGTCACTAAAGGCTTCACCTTTGTCATATACGTGTGGCTCTCTGTGAAAAACATACATTCATTTGTTCTAATATAATGTGCCGAGGATGCTGTTTGGTTGTGGTCCATAAAATCACCAAATATCAACATTGATATATCAACATAGGTATCATATAGATAGGTGTTATGTTTTGTCACCCACCAACTTACCTGTATTATCTGCTTCAGCAGCAGTGTACTGTATTTATGCACCTTTGTGTTAGATAAGAAAATAAAAACAGCTGAGGTTACTGCAGATTGGAAGGAGTAAAGAAGTAAAGTTTCTTTAAAAACAGTAAAGTTAGAAGTAAATGGCTGATGTTACTGGAGGGGATGTGATTGCCTTCATCTCCTCTCTGTTGGCCCTCTGTTGGCAAAGTGCTGCAGCACCCTGACTATATATCCTACATGACATGCTCTTCTTTATGGTTAACGCAGGAGGAGTCAGCCAAGGCTTAGTTAAAATGAATGTTTTAACTAAAAATAAAACTTTAAAAATAAAAATAAGATGGGCCGTATTCAAACTTCAGGTCTGAAATGAGTTTTCTCAAGCAAAACAGGTTCTTTTTCTGAAAGGGAAATCACAGTAACTGTTATTACTGATTATATCTAGAGCACGCCGTGTTGACCTAGCTGCCTGTCTGCCATCTATGCAGACCGACCTGGACACTTGCTAAATTTGTAAAAGTCCAATTTATGACATATCTCTCTTTTTTGCTTTTACCTTTTTTTTCTCTAATAATTAGAAAACAAAAGGTTTTCCTGTGTGTAACTGTGTTTGCAATTGAAACAGAAATGGTTTTACCCTGTAAATCTTTCAAACCTAGCAATGCATCCAATGCCAATGCTAAAAACAACTTAAGCCATATGAACTACCGCTCGTATATGTATGGAGGGCAGATGGACAGTGCTGTTTTCCCCCGCAGACAAAGATGTCTGTGATTATTCATGACCCTCTCAGGTTTCCCTTTGAAGCTGAGTTACAGCTTTCCCTATGTTAGCACCAGTGTGTGCAGTTGTGTATGTGTGCATTAGTGTGTGTGTGTAGGAGGGAGAGCGCAATAGAGTAACTCTTTACAAATGAACAAGTATTAAACTACTTAAACAGTGAAGAGGAACATATTCATGTGAAGCAAAGAATGGCCATAAGGAATCATACTGTAGCGTGTTTTTATGTCACAGCTATTTACCCAGAAAAAAAAATAACCGTATTGACCTTTTTAAAGTTACAGACCAGCGTAATACATTTATCCCTTCTTGTTCTACATGCTGTATTTTTATCATTTTGTCAGTTTAAGACTCAAACACCACTGACAGCTTGTTGCTCTGCTTGCTATGTGGACAAGTGACATAATCTGAATCTGCAGTCACTCGGATTTTGACAAGAACAGGATCCACCCCTGAAACACATAAAGGAGGAGATGATGTGGGCTGTCTAGACTGAATGGTTGTATAGGACACCTGGGCAAGGGAGAGGCTGTGACAGCACACCTGTACTGTCAGTTTGTCTTTGATTCTTTAACCCGAGGCCAGCGACAAACGGCTCTTAAAGTGACTCTAGATTTGCAAACACCATAAAATAAACATAATTTTAGTTGAGTTTTCAATGAACAATGAAAAATTGTCTTTATTAGATCTCTTTTGATGGACATGGCATCTTTATTTAAAATATCAGTTGCACTTTGATTATTAATGTGACTAAACTGTGTCCCAAGCATTAGGATTATTCATGCAGTAATCTGCAGGCTAATATAGGATGGGAGTCATGTGACGTAATTTAGGTGATGTTTTAAAACCCACAGCTTCATGCTACTTCAGTAAAAATACCATATCACCAGATTACACTCAAGTACTACTTGCAGAACTAGAAAAAATGGGGCGGTGCCAGTTGGCAACAGAATATTTAAAGGTTTCTTCACACTGGATGATAATGTCTTATCAGACCACAAAAGCTGGAGGCAGAATAATCACAATCCTTAATAATCCTCAGTGGTTAATTGCCCAATTAGTGACAGGTAGAGATTTTCAAACGCCTGCATTTACACCTGCCCACAAGCGTTATCTGCACACCTGATCAGCCTCTGAATTGCTTTGCAAGACTTTTCCATGCTTCATGATTCTTCATGCATCCTTTAGATAACACTTTTCGTAGCATTACACAACAGGTAGTAAAATTAGTAATATTGTGCGTATTCTAAATCCTTATGTGCTATAATGTGGTCAAAATATATCATTGGTGATGTGAAGATGAGATTTCTCGATATAAAGGGTTATTTGATTATTTTACCATAATTTTACAATTTAGTAAATTAGCAGTTTTAAGGTGTAGGTTTTGTTAAAACTGTTTAAGTCAAACTTTGACTTTAAAAAATGAATCTAATAACTAAAATTTATTAGGTGAAGGAATCTTGTTTCTTTCTCTATGAGTAATGGTTATGCTCGATAAAGCAGAAGGAAGCATCCCTCTTTCTCGATAATTCATGGGTCAGAATGTAAACCCAGGGCGCTGGTTATCTTTTGGGTCAATACACAAAGTCGGGTGAGAACATCTGGCATAAAGTAAACTAGTTGAAGGGTCTGTCTGAAATCAGTGGGAAAGGTAAAAGGTCAGAGTTGGAGGTTATACCTCTGTGCTTGTGTAGGAAAAGCGGGATCTGGAGGCCACTGCAGGTCAGAATCCCGAAGGAGCTCTGAGCAGAACAGACAAAAAATATATGTATAAAATATCGGAAATGTAACATCAGCTTTCTGCTGTAATTCTTGTTGACATCTTTTTACAAACATCTTCTCACAATGTTTGGAAGGAAACGTGTTCAACAGAAATCTCAGCTAACATTGTTTGACATTTGTAACTTACTGGATTTGAACAGGGCTCTTGTCAAACATGTGCAGGATTCTTTATATGGACCTGGTTTTCTGCCCCTTTGCGCTGCACACAAACACGCTTCTGTGATCGGACTCTTCCACAGATGAAAACTGAATCCAGTTGCAATTCTGTGTTGAAGATCTGATTTTGACAGGTGCTGCATCAAAGGGTTATGTCTGTGTGCTCTGATCTTATTTCTATACATGTGAATGTGTGCATAGTATTATATATGCCTACAAAAAATACATCTAAATGTACTGACATGCCTGCTCATTCCACATAAATGCCTCTGTGACTTTTAGCTATGGCTTACTCTGCTTTCATGCATGTGCACGCAGCACAAACACAGTAGCTGAAAAATGGCCTTTCTTACAGCTATAATAACAGTGTTGTGGTCTTAATCTGTTGACTTTGTGCTTGTCTGATGTAGTGAATTGTTTCACTGCAACTCCTCGTTAGATGTGTGTGTACATTTGGATTAACGTGATGACACTGTCTCACTCTCACTTTCCTTTGCCTTTAACCCAATTGGTAGTTTAGCTATAGCTTGTCTGGACATGAAACTTGCTCTTGTTGCCATCAACAGAACAAAATACTTGGTCTCCTCAAATATTTTGATTCAGTACAAAAGCCTCGTGAAAATAGCCTGAAATGTCCTTTTTTTGTAACAATGTTCTTTTTTTTAATCTACACAAACATCTCTTCTTATAAATTTTAAAGCAATACAATTTTCTCACCTGGCTATCAGAAGCTATCACAATACAGAGTGTAATAGTAACGGACACCAAGCCCAGCAGTGGGAGAATGGGGTTTGTCAATGAGTATTCACAAAGCGCATGTGTGTACATGTGCATGTATACATGTTTGTGTTGGATACCCTTCAAACACATAGACACGCCTTAGCCCCAAGGATACAAGCGAAGCCTCTCATTATGCACTCATTTTGATTCTGCCGATTTCAGAATGCACAGAATGCATGAGGATGAGCCACTGGCTAGTCGTAACAGATTAGCCTCCTGCACAGCCAGCAGGAGTTAACAAGGTGTTGTTCTACATATAGTTGTTTCAGCCAGACAGGATCCTGCAAAATACCAATACATCAAGGACTTTACAAGCAATTTTCTCTCCTCCAAACTATCCGTTTTATCTGTCATCGAGTTTTGTTGCAGTTAAAACTCACGGATTAATGGTGAGTCCTCAGGACCTTTGGGGAGTATGACGCTGCAGGCAGCAATTTCTCTCTGCTAGATTCTCTTTTAAGCCTTGTATTAAGCTCCATAGTAAATATTCATTTATCTAAACTCCTGTTCCAAGTCACTTACATGCAAAAAAAACATACACGTACACACACATAGAGCTGTGCTGGAAAGTAGCCACTTACTCTTTCACCAGAGCTCTGCTCACACAGTGAACATGGCATGCTGCTAACAGACAGAGGATGGGCCTGGGAGGTCCCATGCAGACAGGTGTTAGACATCAGCCAGAGGGGAAAAGTGTGGGAGGGTCGGGAAAGGAGGGAGATATGAAAAGGGAGATAGGGAGAGTGAGAGACATAGAAGCAGAGAGAGAGAGTGATGACAGCACGATGTGGAGACCACACAGAATAGAAACTGGTTCGGTCAAATCTTTAGTAAGAGGTGTCAGAGTACAATCAGACAAACACCGGGAGGGACAAAAACAAGATTCTTTGTACAATCTTGAGCAGATTCAGTGCACTTCTGACAAGCCTGTCTATATGAGTGCAACAACATGGACTGCAGTAATCAGTTTTGTTTGGCTAACTAGAGACGAAGCTGGGTATCCTGGTTTTCATAAAGCTGGTAAAGTTCAGCCTCAAATTTGACTTTTTTTTGATGCATTAACAATATACAGCACTTATGCCTCCTTCAGACATCCACTACTGTCTTTCAGTCTGACTTAATGTGAAAGTATCTGTTTCATGTATGATTGTGCATCATAGTCACTTTTAAAAGTTAATGCTGCAGCCTTACTAGATAAGAATAAGAAACATTAGAAATATCCACAGATCCCTGAGTGCCTGCCATTACGACAGACAGGAATGTGCTTTTTAACAATTTTAGCATTTTAGCACAAACACTAGAGCACAGATGGATGGTAGTTCTCATGCCTTGCAGACAGGCTTCCAAAAATCACCTAGTTTCCCTAATTGCCCCACAGTGTTACATATATCACAGACTGAGATGTTAATAAGATTATTAAAGATTGAATCAGGAACTAACAGCACTGCGTTTTTCATTTCAGGCAGTGAGTGAACCTTTATAAGCTGCTGGTCACTGGCTGTCTGTTCCACTGGACCAGGCGTATAGCAGTTATCGGTTAAGAATAAAACCATAGCTCCCAAATTTAAAAAAAACAAACCCCAACCTAATGCATGTTTACCAAACCCAGAGTGAGCGCTGCTTTCAAAAAAGTGGGGCCAGTTTTTTCCTTATTATTATATTATTGCTGTCTTTTCAGGTGAGTTGGGTTGTGAACTTTCTGCCATTGTTACCACAAAGTTTTTTTTTGTTACCACAGAGTCACCAGTCAACAACCCTCTGGCAACTTCTTGAGAATATTTCTTGACTGTTTGGCGTGTGGTTGCTAGGGATGGGTATCGTTTAGGTTTTATCCGATACCGGTGCCAAACCGGTACTTTTGAAACGGTGCCGGTGCTTAAAGAATGGAGAACACAAAATTGGTCCAAAAACCTCTCATGTTCAGCTGTTTTTTGTAAAAAGATAACAATGTTAGCCTTTTCTGCAGCTATGGAGCATATATGGTATCACTCTTGGCTGGAAGCAGTGCTTAAACAATGGAAAAAACACAAACTTTGTCCAAAAACCTCTCATGTTTAACTGTTTTCCACTTTTTCTTTGGTCATTTTAGCCTTTTTGGCCAGGGTGAAGGGAGTATCTGCCATCAAACAAGAAGACAGCCACATGTAGCTATGATGATGTTTGCTAGTTCACCTTACATGCATTAATGTAATAACGTGGTTAGCCTACTCAACGTAAATTACACACGAACAACATTAAGCTACTCACGCAGAGAAGAACGGCTGCTGCTGCATCATCATCCTCATCATTTCTGCTACACTGGCAGGGCTAGGGGCCAGGACTCTCCTCTTCGGGTTTGTGGGGGATGTTGCTAACTCCGGGTCCGATAACAGGCACCACACCCACAGTAGATGTGCACGGTGTGAGGTCTCGCAGCAAGCTATCAAATACGGCGCATTTCTCGGCTTTTAAAAAAACCGCTGTGCGTCACCAGGTGTTTCATCAGATTTGAGGTGTTACCTCCTTTGACAGCATCACAGTATCAGCTTCAAGCACTTGTTGCTGCTGAGTTTGCATCTTTTGCTGTGAAGTACAGCCAGACTTTTGACCGCTTCGCTTTGGGCATTTTTAATCTGTAGCTCTGCTCTAAAAGAACATACATACCTGGACCCGCCTACTATCCTCGGAAACGTAAAATGATTGGCTAGAATCTAAAGTGTATGACAGCTCAGGGAAATAAAGCACCGAAATAAAGCACCGAAATGTGCGCTGCTTTTCGGTCTGGTTACTACCGTTTATGACAGAACTGATACCGGTACCCATCCCTAGTGGTTGCTGGGGGTTGCTGGGTGAAATTAGTCTCAAAGAGAGTGATTTTGACTGCTTTGCTAACAGTTTCACATGGAGGTTTTTGTTCCATATACCACTTTGGGAACAATTTCACCTGCAGACTACAAGCAACCTCCCACAAACGCTCTCCAATGAGTCAGAAAATATAAATTTAGGTGTGTGTATATGGGGCTTAGCAGTTGATTTCACAGTGACAGGAACCATTCACAAATGATCAGGGAATTTCCCTAGCAACTGGTGGTTGCCAAGCACTTGCCAACCAGTCTCTAGGCCTGTGTGACTGGGACCTAAATTGTTTCAATATTGCCTTTTTATTAAAATCTATAAAATATAACACAACCATTAGGGTAATTAATATAGGTTATTAGCCTTATCTTTAACAGTCCTTACAAGCTGGTAGAACTAAAGATGGTTAAAAAGTAAAAAGAACATTTATTTTCTCTAATCAAATTAGACAGATTCATGTGTTCATATGTTCTCTAATTACATTAGGCTAAATCAATCACCTCTGAACCCCACAGAGGCAGGACTGTGAGTGCAGAATATTCCATTGGTTGTGAATATAGCTTTGCATTCAGCATTGCTCTGGGTATAGATTGCTGCCAATGCCATTTGTGTTATTTTCAGTTTGATAGTTACAATCTCTAGTGGATAATATTATTACAATGTAGTTCATCCTCCTGCTTCTACTGTGGCTAAACAACTTACTCAACAAATCAACATTAGGATAAACTGTTTGAAGTAAAGATGGCGCCCACTGCAGCTAGACACCCTTCAAGCATGTGAATCTTTTTTGCATATTTGCTTCTTTAGCGTCATGGAGCAATATTGGTTAACACTTCGCCCTAGACCCCAAAAACAAAAGCAATTAATCAGTTAAATCTAAAAAGTATTATGAGAAAGAAGTGGAAGGTAAAACTATTCAGCCAGCCTTTCAGAGTGTTTCCTCTGTATTTGTTGACTATGTTTTAAAATTAATTTGAATTAATTTGAAGCATCATGAAGGGATGTAACCAGAACTACTTTTCCATGTATTAAAGTTTCTGTCAAACGTGAGAACTAGTTATGTTTCCTGTGTCGTATATGATACCATTACCAAATTCAATTAAGAATATTTAGAGAAAATCTTGCGTGCATATCTTAATGTTTGACATAGCATATACTCAGTCTTGCGTGACCACACCCGTGCTCATGGCGACAGACAGACCGCAACATAAACGGTGCGTAATGGAAAGTTTTAGTCTCTTAGCAAGAACATCTGTCTATTTACGCCCATGTTTCACTTTACGTTGCGCTGAAATTTACCTGGATGACTCACTGGGGGGTTGCTCAGCTGCTGATAATCAGGCCCCATCTTATCTTAATGACCTTGTAGTACCATATCACCCTATTAGAGCACTTCGCTCTCGCTCTGCAGGCCTACTTGTTGTTCCTAGAGTATTTAAAAGTAGAATGGGAGGCAGAGCCTTCAGTTTTCAGGCCCCTCTTCTGTGGAACCAGCTTCCAGTTTGGATTCGGGAGACAGACACTATCTCTACTTTCAAGATTAGGCTTCAAACTTTCCTTTTTGCTAAAGCATATAGTTAGGGCTGGACCAGGTGACCCCGGATCCTCCCTTAGTTATGCTGCAATAGACATAGGCTGCCGGGGATTCCCATGATGCATTGAGTTTTTCCTTTCCAGTCACCTTTCTCTACTCACTATATATTAACAGACCTCTCTGCATTGAATCATATCTGTTATTAACCTCTGTCTCTCTTCCACAGCATGTCTTTATCCTGTCTTCCTTCTCTCACCCCAACCGGTCGCAGCAGATGGCCCCGCCCCTCCCTGAGCCTGGTTCTGCCGGAGGTTTCTTCCTGTTAAAAGGGAGTTTTTCCTTCCCACTGTCGCCAAAGTGCTTGCTCATAGGGGGTCATATGATTGTTGGGTTTTTCTCTGTATCTATGAAGCGCCTTGAGGCGACTTTTGTTGTGATTTGGCGCTATATAAATAAAATTGAATTGAATTGAATTGATTTGTTTACAATACCATGAGATTGCAAAATTACACACATTTGTCTCCTCAGATACTGCTGTTAAAAATACTCTGCTAAAGGTTTGAGCACTAAGATTCAACTTCTTTACTCAAGTAGAAGTGTTAAAGTACAGGCTCTGGAGTGTAATCAAGCTTTGGAGGACATTGCTACCAGCTCACTGAATCTAATGCTATAATAGTATCATACAAAAATAATATTAATATAAGGGAATACACAATTTATTTAAACTTAAATACCAATTCTGATGAATATACTCACCCTGAACATAATGTTATGAAGCACACAAGTAAAGGCAATCAAAGGAAATCTAATAAATGACTCTACTTGCTGTTGCATTTATTGTAGATGGATGATTTTACTTCTTCAAGTAAGTATAGCCAGGGGTTAAAGTGGGATTTGGCAGGTGACATTGGTAGAAGTGCAGAGCATGGGAAAATTAAAAACTTAGAAATACATTTTGTGTACATTTTGTGATCAGCTGACCTGTGCTGGTGTTTTATGTTGTGATCGGCCAAATGAATTATTAAGATATAAGCAGATCTTATAAGAGCTATCGTCGCTGATTCTCCAGCTTTGACAGCATAGATCTAGTATAAAGGCAGAATTCAGTGAGTTAATCTAATCAAAAACATCACCTTAAATTTAATTTGACTTGTGCAACCTTGATGTAACATAACACTGTCCATGAACATCACAGCTGCTCCGCACATTCGATTCAGTTCAGTTCAATTTTATTCATGCAGTGCCAAATTACAACAACAGTTGTCTCAAGGCACTTTATATTGTAAGTGCCACAATAATATATTACTGTAAACTTCACCGCAATCCTGAAAACTAACCAGTTTAGCCTGCTCTCTCCCTATGCAGCCTTTGAATAATAACAAGTCAGTATACTTCAGTTTCTTTGAAGTATACTGACTAAGTTTTTTTTTCCCCTTCTTGATTTCTTACTCTTTTTCATATTTGTCACATTTAAATGTTTCAATTCATCAAAAGTAAAGATAAATGATGATTGTCCACACCTACATGGCCCTATGTGAAAGAGTAATTGCCCCATAAAGCTAATAACTAGTTGTGCCACCCTTGGCAGCAAGAACAGCATTTAAGCATATGTGATAACTGGCAATAAGTCTTTTACATCACGCTGGAGGAATTTTGGCCCACTTCTTTGCACAGTTGTTTTAATTCCATCACATTAGAGGGTTTTCAACTATACAGACGTGAATTTACTGGTGTGTTTCGAATCATTATCCTGCAGCATAAGCAAAGTGCACTTAAACTTTAGAGCATGAACTGATGGATATTCTCCTTCAAGATTTACTGGAAGAGTTCATAGTTCCATTATTAATGGCAAGTCATTCAGGTCTACACCACCATGTCTGACGGTGGGTATGATGTTCTTTTTATGAAATCCTGTGTTAGTTTCACACCAGACCGAAATAGTGCGAAAAGTTCACATTTTGAGTTTGCAAGTCCACAGAAAAGACGGACCTCCAAATATTTACCCAAATTTTTGTGCCTTTTTCTTTGTTCTTCTTATCCATAAATCATTAACACTAACTGTGAGTGCTGTTAACACATATGTAAAAGAGACATACATCTTCCCAACGGTGCATGTGTTTGTATTGATATTACAAATATTCATTTTGGAAGATGGATCAAGTCAGAGAATTTTTTAATCCTAAACCACTCTTTGCCATTTTGATTAGATAATACACATTCCCCAACTGGATGAGTAACAGCATGAGTGAAACTCTGCATAAATGGTGTTTAAGTTTTACTCTAACAATATGATCTAACTCAAGCCTGAAACTGCTGGTTTTCTGTTAAAGCTATTGAGAGAAGAGACAAAGTGATGAAACTCCACGTTTTCCTTTCTTTTGAATGCTTTGTAACTCCCCATTGCCTTTATTTCCTCCCTCTGACCCTGTCCTTGAACTCCTCTTTGTCTCAGTGTCTGTTCCACTATAAACTTGTCCTTCCTTACTTTGCTTCTCACATGCTCCTTTATGTGTGTAATTCTCTAGATATCTTATTGCCCATATGCATCCCGCCCTCCAATATTGCTGCCTCTCCCTATCCCTTGATGTATCTGATTCCTTCCTCTCCATCCTTCTGTCTTCATCGCTGTCCGTGGCCAGACAGGCATTCTTGCCTCTGGCCCTCCTCATGTCTCTGTGCTGCTGTGGGATTTTTAGATGCTCACCAGGAAGGGGGAGTTATTACCAGAGCCAAGCCAAAAGATTAAACACTTGTCACGAGAAGATTGTTGAATGTCAAGGTCATAAAAACTAGGGTTCTGGAAAACATGTTAATCATTGTGTTCATCCTGACTTCAAGGCTTGGAGGATCAGCCTCCCACATCCACTGGTCCAGTGCAGGGAGAGGGTGGGTTGATTGGGGATGGGCCCATTATGTGGAGAGAAAGAAAGGGGGTGAAAAATGGAGAGAATGGCTTTCACTAACAAAACTGTGATGCTCTGACTGAGGTTTTGAGTGACTTCCAAAAAACTGTCATGTCTTGAACTCGGCTGGAATCGAACAACCAAAATTTTTAGTAAGATTATAGAATGAAGAAGTTTGGTCAGAAACAAAGTTATAAAACTTGCTTAATACATCTCACCGACAGCTGAGAGAGTGAGTGAGCCAAGATTTTAAATCTTATTGAACAAATTCAAAGCTGTCTGGTACTTGTTATTGTGGGTTCAAGAATTGTTCTCCTCAGCGGCTGTGGTCTGAGAACACTTCGGCTTCATATTTTGCTTTCAGAAGAAGGTCCAGCAGAGTTTGGCGATTGTACATTAAGAGACAGTTGACTCTAGCAATAAAACAACAACACAAACAAACACAACAGGGGAAGAGACAGACAGCAAGCCACACACACTGGCGCCACTGTGACTTAAGTGTTCGCTTAGATGATCACATATTACTAATTGCTAAATGAACTTAAGTGACAGAGTCGAGGCCACTCTCCCTCCCATTGATCACTGGTCGGTGCCCATATACGCCATCATCCATTTGATTAAACCACTTCCACTCCTTTTAGTTCGTCCCAGTAATCTCTTCATGTTTCTCAGGGGTTTTTGGCACTGTGTGCTGGTACCCGTGATCGGCCATCAGCTCAAAGACCTCCTGGCAAACTTCTCGTTTCGGGCTGCTCCATCTAGCTCCCTCTGAATACTACCATCAGCCACTAAACACAAAAACATCTGCATCTCATGACGTCTGGTGATGTCATATTTTCATATCAACTCAGCTTACTAGGAGCAGGTACTGAAAAAGTTTCACCTAATGGAAACCGAGTGGAGTCAAGCCAGCCTAGAAGGTATAAGTGGAGGAGGGCTGCTGGTGTTCATGCTTTGTATCAGAGGCGAATCACTCATGTTGTTCATTAATAAACAGTTTTGTTGCATGCTGACATTAATCTGATATTTTCATTGACAGTGGAATAAATTTTAGCCCTGTTTGTACAAACAAACTTCGATTTGCTGCTTTTGCTTCCAAATTACTGCTGGAATGAAAGTATTGTTTATATTTTAGGTTCCTTTCACGAACGCCACAATGATTCAGTCTTTCTATTATGATGAATCAGTGTTCGACTTACTGTAAGACATCATGTGACAACAGTGGAACGGTTGACGTCGCACTGCAGCCACGTCTTTGCTTTGTCTCAGGTTTACCCGTAAATAAAACATGACTGTGGAACAAATGTTGTCAAGAGATGAAATTGAATGTGTTGCTGCACGAAGTTTCGGCAACAAAGACTTTCAGGTCCAACAGTATAGGAAGAGGCCTGGGATTCTTGGAACTGTTGTTCAGTATTTTGGTCGCCCTTAAATGCCCCGGGGCTTTGTTGCATTGTGGAAAGCTGTGACTTAAAGTCAACATAAGTATGTTATTGCGCCTATATTCTGCCGGATACACTGTCAGCTTTTATTTGTATGTATTTGTATTTGTATCCTGTTGACACAACACTTTGACATCTACTTCTCTTGAGTAGTTTAATAAAAGTGTAAAAGTGAAGCCATATGCGGACACAAAGCCCAGTTATTCCAGTTCCAAGAAAAATTCATTCCACAGGAAATGCTAATAGAAATCCTGTTGTCCTTGTGTTTGGTGAATATAAAAAAGTCAATCACTTTAAGGCTTCTGAAGCAGAACCAATATATATATTATTTTATTCCATAACAAAACAGTTATGTACGCTCTGACTTCAGCGAAAGTTGGAAAGAAGAAAGACCCTCTCCAGTTAGAGTCTATGGATTTTATCAGAAAATGGTTGCGTAATTTTCCCCAAAGACGAGAAGATAATGGTCTGACCCTGAGCTTTGCACCTGCAAAGATGCACTATAGTGCTCAGATCTGCTTGCTGTTAGGCACAGAAACAGCCATGTACTCAGGAAGTTACCTCTGGCTTTTAACTGTGAGAGTAAAGATGAACATTAGGTCAAATTCCAGGAGCAAAAAAAATAAAAAATGGAGAGACAGATAAATGAGAGACAGACGGAGAGAAACAGAAACCCAGAAAGCACGAAGCAGCAGGATGAAGATGCTGGCTCTTTGCCAGTTTGTTCCCTTTAGTTCCAACACCATGGCTCCCCTCTTCCCTGATATTCTCAAGATGCCCTCGGCAGACATACAGAAGCTTTTATTTTACAACAGCTGATGGCAAAAACAGCTGTGCAAAATAGAGTATATTCATAAAGAATCATTTAGGTGCTGTCCTTTGGATGGTTGCTTATCAATTACCATTCCCTACTGCCGTTGTCATTTACAGTCCTCTAACACTGCAGGCAAATGTAACTGAAATGTTTGCAGAAAGCCCAAAGCTGTGGTTTATTTAAGATGTTTTTTGAACTACTGAGCCAAATGTTCAGCTGATTGCCAGCATGCCTCTCTGTGGCTGCCAGTACCATTTAAATGAACGCTCGGGCTTTTGATAGCTACTCATTTGCAGAGAAATACATTTTAAAGTTGTATGTGCTGTTACCTGTGCATAGTTAAATCCTTACATATTTTATTGTTGGACATAGTAAACCGATCGAGTGAATTCAAGTTCATGTCGAGACCTCATACTTTGTTTTTCCATCCTGTAGCATTTGCCAGCTCCACATTTTGCACACCAAATGTTATTTTGTTCTCCATATCTCGCATCGTTTGTCATCCCTGCGACGAGTAAAGTACTTTAGCAGGTTATGTGTGCCTGCAAGTTTGACATTACCTGTCTCGTTCCTCCCGTGTCCTGTGGCTAAAGCAGCAAAGTTTGGTGTTTGAAGTATGTCTGATTTACAGCAGGTGCTATTGTTGTCCATGTAAATGTCTTTTTAACATAAAGACCAGGGGGCGGTGAGGAACAAGGGTGCAGAACAGTACGCCACACAGGCTTAAAAAATGGCAGCATCATAGTAAATGGAAAACTGAACTATCATTAAACTGCTCTAATATAGTTTGGTTTTTGTTTCTGTTGGTGGTGGCGGTTAAAATATATATTTTAAGTTAAACAATTAAATTCACTTGAGAAAAATGCCCCTAAAAATGGATTGAAATTTAGAAACCTTGATGGCTCTAAGGTTAAATGGCTTTATGCAGACAATTTGAATTACAAATTGGCAAAACTAATGCTTAGTTAAGACAACTTGAAAGGTAAAGGTCACATCTGGTATCAAGAATCACCAGATACAACCTGACAAACCAGGAGAGTGACAGAAAAAAGTCTGACAAACTGGGAACAAGTAATAAACAATTAATAAATAAGATAATATGGTTACACTGGTAAGATAAGTGTGAGACAGCAGTTTTTAGAGAAAGCTTTTAGCATGATGATAATCTTAAATTGGCAGCAACTGAAATCAGGAAAAGCACAAATGCCACAGAGAAAACAGAAAGAAGAAGTCAGCTTGTCAGCTGATCGAGGGTGAAATAACTCATAACAGTGCTTTGGCTGAAATATGGAAGAAATCCACACTTTTAATGCGTAAGAGAGTCCAAACATTCTTTTAATTTTGGTGACTGCTGCACGTTTGCTGTGCCAAAAAATAGGAGTTTTAACGTGTTTCCAAGAAAAGACTCAGCCTTCCAAGAACCTTTGGGGAGTGTAATTTAATTGTTATTTTAACGCTGCATGACATCATTTTACGTGACAACAACTCGTGGCAGGTTGTTGTATCGGTTTCACGTGGCAGCTAATCGAAACTGTGACGCGTGATTTTCCTTCTGTAGCTGAAACATCGTGAATGGAAGCAGTGTAAGGATTATTTCAAAGCGTTATGTTATCGGCGAGTGTGTCGCTGTGAGGAGAAAAGTTCAAACTCTCTTACAACAGTGAGTCGTGACAAAAAGACTTTCATTTCAAACTTTCTCCAAAAAGCAAAACTCGTTTAGACTGAACACGAACTAGTCCAATTTTTTAAACACTGATAACATTTTTAGAGGAAATAAATATATCTTCAGCGTTTGGATGTGTGTTAAAGGAGAGAGCACGTTGACCTGGCGGTCATCCTGCCTGATAATTATTTCCAGTGGTTGACAGCAGGAGGAACTGTGCTCCACTGGGTTGATGAAAGACACAGAAAAGCTGTTTACCTTTCTCTGTTTTGCTCTCGGCCTCTTTTCTCTCCTCCTCCCTCTATCTCTGCCGCTGTCAGTCTCTCTTTCTCACCCCCTCATAATATATGGCCGCTGTCATCGCTCTGAGAGAGCGGCGTGTGTTTGTTTGACACGCTGCTCCTGCATATCTTTTAACAAGGACATGTCACTAATAACTAATGTATCACACAGACAGGAAGACACCCTCGCTAACTGTAAACTAACCCCGGAGTGATGGCAGGCGATGCTCTCGTGCCTTCTTGTTTCACACGAGTGTGTAATGCTGTAAACTGTAGTCTGACCATTAGATCATCTTGTGGACTAGCAGAAAAAAGAAGTGTTACAAAGTCAGTACCAGTAACTGCGTGGCTGGTTTCCACTGTCTTTGGCTACATATGTGGTCTCTAAAGTCAATTTTCCCTTCCTGTTGCCCAATGATTAGTTTTCTAGGTCACAACCCGGCAGCTGTGTGACTAATGTCATCTTTTCCACTTGCTTTCATCAACTTTGGCAGTCTGGTTTGACCAGGTAGTGCCATGTGGTGCGTGGAACCCCAGCTTGTGAAAGTGATGGATGACTCAAGAGAAAATGGTCTTGATTTACAAAGCAATCAGCTTATTGTGAAAAAAGGGAAGCTCCTTATATTGATGGATGAATCATAAAAGAATATTGAACTACGGTTTTGTTTATCCACCAGTGTATTAATACAGCATGTGTAGTGTCTGGAAATATGAACCATACAGTGTCTGTCCTTTCTCTGGTTTGTGGTTTAACGGTTTTGGAATGCCTCTGTCATTACTTGGCCACAGGACTGTCTCCTTCTAGCTTTGCTGCTCTTCAAGGTACAACATTTTACTTTTTATCACTGCTGCAATGATCTTCCTTCTCTAGTGTTTGATATAGGGTGTTAGCACCTAAATCCTAAATCTAGGATTCTTTTTTCCAGGCTCAATGTGGGCGATGTTTTTAAACTCCAGTGTAAAACGCAGTAGTGCTTACACAGAATCGTAAAACAAACAGTTTAGGAAGGAGATGTAAATCCTGCTCAACGTTCAGGAGAAACACCAGCTTGTGTGTTTGTTTTTCTGTGTATTTGTGCGAGAAGGTCAGAAGGATAGTCAGTGCCGAAGTAATTCTGTAAGTCAGAGGTGTTCTGCTCTGACCTGTGTGCTCATGCTCTGCAGTGTTTACGCTCCACCAGCATTAAACATAAGCCACATATTTTTAACATGAGGATCCTTCACCATAGGCCTTGCAAATAGTGAGCGCCACATCAGCCTGGATCAATCAGCTCACTGCCTGTTTGGTCCGGCTCCACGTGTGCAGGGTGTGGGTGTTTAAGTGTGTGTATGGTTGTGTTTATTGAAGCTAAAATACAATACAAAACCAGTAGGCATGTTTTATAAAACTATGCTGTTTCCATCATTCGTGATTACTTGATTGTTTTACTGATCAGCTGCCAAACTCACTTTTTGGCAGTGTTTGAATAAGTATTAACAGAAGACGTCGTAACAATAGCACAGCGTAAAAGTATTGGATGCTTGTTAAACCCTGCATTAAAAGATTTACACAAGTAAAGGGCGTGGATCTACTTTCAAAAGCTAACAATCACAAAAACAAGAGTATATGAAAAGCTTTGTCTAACCGCAGGAAAGCTGTAGCGTTAATATCTGAGTAAAGAGCAAAACTGCACTGAATACAGTACTCGAGTACTGCATCATTACCTTTTACAAAGCCAGCAGCAGAAAACATGTTTAAAGAACATTAAAAGTCAAGGACTTTAACATTCTTAGCTTGTGGGAAAATACCTGAAGAGTGATTTAAACTCTTTTAGCTGAGCTGATATTTCTAATGGGAACAGAGCCAGTGACATTTTGATATTTTTCAGCTGTTTGAAAGGCGGACGCTGGTCTGTTCAGACGCAACACTGACCTCTGCTGGTTATAAGTGCTACACTGCAAGGATTACAGCAAAACTGGTTTTTGCAAGAAAACTGTAAAATATCACAGGGAAAAAATCAGGTTTCTTTTTTGTTGTTGTTGTTTCGCGAGGATTATCATATATCACTAATTGCTTTTTCTAATTTCCTTGTTTCTATAATCTCCTTTCAAAAGGCTCCGCCTCCCACACCAAAGCAGTAAAACATGTTAAGTTAAATATTTATAACACTAATAAACTTGTGTTCCAGCACTAAGCAAGCAAAGTGAAACACCGACACAAGTTAAAAAAAATAACAGTAATGCTGTCACACCAGCTTCCACTGACCTCTGTGACCTGCTGGGTGTTTGTCTGGAAGGAAGTGGGTGTTTTCACACACAACGCGACGCTGTGCAAACGAGCCATAAAAACAGCATTATGTGCATGTACACATACAGATGCATGGCACTATTTTCAGTGCATAGGTTCACTATGTAACGAGTAACACTGGATGAGGTGTTAAATGCCTCACATTCCAGTGTACGGAAAACGCAAGCTCTTAAAGTTAAACATGGTGAGTGTACATGGCATGAGATAAGGTTAGGTAATGATAAATTGTGTATGTCGGTAAAAAAAGGGTGGCAGGTTTGCGGGGCTGTCTAAATAAACGAAACCGCTCTGTTAAGCATGTTTACATTCCTGATTGCTCTGAATGGCTTTTATGCCCATCTTGTCCCTTTGCAGGGCACTTAGACACATACTCCTTTTGAGTCGGAGGTTTGCCTTTAAGATTACTTTTCCTTTGATTTGGTTTGATCTGAAAAACGATAGCTCCAGATGTATTTATGAAAATGTCAACGCGTATTATATCTGACTAAAATAACATTTGCACAAGTATTTAGTGTGTATTTGTGTGTCTTTTGCAGAGCTGTAGTTCACGGGGTCCAGATGGCAGGCATGAGGGGCCCGACCTGCATTGGAGTCTGGCTCTAGAGTCCACAGGGGCTCACACTTCAACTGGACACATTCCACAGGTACACTTAAACACTCACCAAGAGTAACACGTAAAAAGCAAGACATACTTGAGCAGGACCAAAGAAGTTCTCAGTGAATCAGAGCAAAAGAGTCAAACTAAGAACAGAACTAATGCCCCCTTAATGACAATGTCAATGATTCTGAATCTTAGATGTCACAAATGCACAGTAAAAGTAAAAGTGTTACATTTTGCAAGTGGGTTGCTCACTTAGAAACCATTTATCAATCCTTTCATACATTTTTAAGTGCATTTCAATTAGAAAATGTGTGAAACTTTTCACTTTAGACATTCGTGTGACATTATCTCAATTGCGTGTTTGTGTTTGGTTTAGGACGTGTGCCCATGAGGTCGTCATCACTGGTCCTGCTCCTCCTGATCGGCGTCCAGGCTGTACTGAACATGGGAGGTGGATTGGCCCGGAGTGCCGGGGCACCCAACCACAAAGTAGGACAGCAGACGGCAGCCAATCACAGAGCAAGACAACAGCACACAGTAGCCAGGGACCATCTTACTGAAGAACACACTTCGAAGCAGCATCATAGGACCAGCCACCACAGGACCAAGAGGCCTCATCGGGCAGCTTTAAATGCAAAGGATAGGAGCCCTCTTGTTGGGCGCTCTACGTTGGATTCCCTCCCTGACCCCTCCATCCCAGTGGTGGATCCCAAGCTCTTCTCCAAGAGACGTTACCGTTTCTCACCTCGTGTCGTCTTCAGTGAGGTTCCACCATCACATGATGCCCTAGAAGGTGAGGGCTATGAAATTGATGGAGTTAGAGGGGTGAGGGTAAGGCGCCGAGCAGGATCACGCACCATGCACCGAGGAGAGTACTCGGTATGTGACAGCATGAATACCTGGGTGAGCAACCTGACAAAAGCCACAGACATGTACGGAAACGAAGTGGAAGTGCTGCCCAATGTTACAATCAACAATGTGGTGAAGAAACAGTACTTCTATGAGACCACCTGTCGATCCCCTACTCAAAGGGGTTCTGGAAACGCAAATGGAGGGAAGCCGGGGGGTTGGGGTGGAAAACAAGGTTCCAAATCAGGCAACTCGGGCTGTCTCGGCATCGACAGTCGCCACTGGAACTCCTACTGCACCAACTCACATATTTTTGTAAGTGCCCTCACCACCTTCAATGAACAGACAGCCTGGCGTTACATCCGCATCAATGCCGCCTGTGTGTGCGTCCTCAGCCGGAAGTCTTGGGGAGGAAGGCGGGGGCACTGACTGAGGCGGACGCCCGACCACCAGACTATGAACCGAGCACAAACATTTCTCATTAACAGCCACTGCAGCTTTATTGCCAATACTGTAATCCTTTCCCACACATCCAGACAAACACCCCCACTGACCAAAGCATCCAAACAACACACGTACTTAATGCAAACACACACATCCACACACTCGAACATCTGTCCAGCGCCTCGGCCCCCCGACCCTACCTCAGTCAAAGAAGTCCTGGTTGTTTTAAATTATGAGGACTGCATGTCATATTTATGGTTTATACAGTCAAATATAAAATTATATACAGTATGTGTATATATACAAAATGAATTCAAGCTTTTAATGTTGATGTCATTGTTGTTTTTGTGTTGTTCATGCTGTTATTTATTAAACACCTCAGTACTTGCCCGGTTTGTTGTGTCTGTTTGAGATCATGCTGACCGTCACACATCTGCAGGTCTGATCAACTCTGGTTGTTTTAACGTCTTTTAGCTCTTTGCTTTACAACTTTAGTTTCATTGTCATCTTCTGTAAACCATTACAAAATCCAACCAGCCGTCATAAACAGGTTCGATAAACTTTAGCGTTTAGCTCATGATAAATCCAAAAGCAGTAACCTTCGGGGAAACAAACAAGACACTAAACTTTATTTGATGTACTTGTGTTTTCTTTCTTTATAATCTTTGCTTATATTAAATATTGTAAGCATATTCACATATACCAGTTAAAGTGGGGAAGAGAAATCTCAACATGTGCAGTAACACGAGGTTTCTAACAGTCATTGTCTTCTTTAAATGATTCCCACGTGCAAAAGCTAAAAGCCACAAGCCCAGACACTGAGTCACCTTAAATATTTTCCAAATATTGTTACCACATAATTATTATTATTATTCTATTTTCTTTTGTGTTCTTTTTTTTTTTATTTCCCAAATTTCTGGTGACTCATGTCTCTGCATTAAGATATTCCAGGAGAGAGAACAGCACCCAAAAGCAGAGGAGGCAGCAGAAAGACTTGTATGTGAACATCGATGCCTGAAGGAATGTGATTCATTCCATGCAGGCACGAGAGACGTGCTTTGCATTTTATACACACAGAGTTATTAGCTGTGATGTTCCCAGTGTTCCCAGCAGTAGTGGTGACTTCTCGCCAGCTTGGCATACCGGTGTAAACACTACGGGAAGTCTCTGTGCATTTGTACTTGGAAGGAATGAATATTGCATAGAGACAGGTTCACAACTAAAGAAAAATAGCAAACTGTATCTTAGCAAGGTACTAGGGCCACAATGAGTCACTACAACAGCTTTAATGTTTCTGATCTTAGAAAGTTTGGACACTGGTGGGAAAAACATGCACATTTTTTCATGAGATAAGCTAAATGCAAGCATTTTTTTCACATGTAAATGCAACATCTAATACATTATTTTTCAATACCTTGTTTGGCCTTAATCAGATTATTAGGACTTGTGCTGCAAGTCAACTACTGCTTCTATAGCATGATCAATTTCAAACATTTTGATACTCAGCAAGTGTGGCTGTGGAAATGTGAAGCTTACAAAGCCATGAAAGACTCCGTAATCATATCAAGTCAAACATGAACACCTCCAAGGCAAAATATCAATCATCTGAAATGTCAGGAAATGGCAATCAAGGGGAACTGAGGGGAAAAAGAACTAATGTGAAACATGTCTGCTAGGCTGGAAGGTTGCACAAAAACCTCATTGTGACTATAAAGAAAGTAGCTTAAGGAAGTAGCCTTGACTTGTTTACAGCAAAGGTGTAACCCTCCAACCTCATCAAAAATTCAACTCGAAATCTATTGATAAAACAATTCAGCTTTGGAGGAATGTTTGGTCAAAGAGATGAGATGCATTTGATGGTTAAACATAGACTAGAAATGTGCTTTTGATTATGTGACATAGGTGCTGATACAACAGATCAATATTTCAAGCAGCCAAGAATCCACCACAACCTAAAGCACCTTAGGTTGTCCTCACCGTTCTCTCCCACACAACAATGACTGTCCGGCTGCATTTTCAGTTTTCTATGGGGCACAATTAGTCTTGACTGAAGCTGTTGACTAAGGGATACGAAGTATTGATTATATTTGAGCTAAAGGCCCCTTGTGATGCATGAACTCCACTCACCATTTTGCATATTCCTGTGTTGTTTCTTTTTTATTTAGGAAAATATATTTATCACATTCCCTCTCTACAAGACATGTAATCATAACAATAATTCATGGGCAACAGTGAGACTTTGTCATTTGACTTGATGTTGTGTTTTGATAAGATCTGTGACATGCTAATTAAATACACTAACCACAACACACCACCTATCACTGAAATATGAGGTCTTACTGAGGGACTTGGCCCATGCACTCGCGCATTCATGGCTAAAGCCTCTGTTTAGGTGAGAATCTGCTACCCTCTTGTGGTCACATAGAGAACTGTACTTAACACTCAGATGAATAGCAGAGAACTTCTCTCACATAACTCTATTTCTTCCAAACAGCAGTTGAATTCTGCACCTCTTTTCACATCCTTGCCAGATACCTGGCTGCACTCTCACCTGCACTAACCCTGCGGGTTCACAGGTGCTTTTGAGCTCTGATCGTGTTGCCAGGAAACCTCATCACAGCAAGGCTGTCTGATCAAAGGGGGGTTTTTATGTTAAAATTGTGACCTCAAAATACCTTTCACTTTGGAAAGAGCTGCTAACAGGCGGTCTGCTAACCCTGACATATTTTCCTTTGAGTTTGCTGCAGTTGCTGTGAAGTTATACAAGACACTTGAAGCTTAAATCAGTGTCTCAAAGGAGAAGCAAAAAATCGCTTTTCTTTGATGAATCTTCTTTATGTGCACTTTTCTGAAATAGATTGAGGTCATAGAGGTGAGCGCGACTCAAAACAGTGACTCCATTACATTTCCATCACTGCACACATGCTATCAAAGAGTCTTTGAAGCCCATTGTAGCATGCATTTGGCAGGGTGCAAACTGAGTGAAGCCACAGAAAATTCATTCTTGGTGTGACCAGCAGATGGCGCTACGCTGCCAGGGATAGACAGTCCGTTTAAACGTGCCTACAAGTTTGGTGCTATGAGAGCGTTGAACATCTCTTCATTAATATGAAATAAATTACAATTTTGCGTGAGGCTGCATTGATTTTACAGCTGGCAGGTCTCACGGAAAGGGCGAAAACCTTCATCCAGACCAGGATGAAACAATGGGCAAACATCTGCTCTTGATGATCCCACACATTCAAGAAACAAGAAACAAAAGTATGATCTGCTTACAATAGAACGCCAATAACAGTGATGACAACATGCTTCCAAAAAGACTCGACTTATGCACATCGCCTTCCAAGTAAAGTCAATCAGTCACCTTGAAATACCAGAGCCATAATAGATCAACTCAATGATTGACCCATTAAGTATCTTGTTGAGCTATAAATGATCCAGCTGGTCATTTGTTATCTATTTTAGTGGAGGCTAAGACCTGCACATACTTTTCATGTTCACATGTTTGGAACTGCATAGCAACTGAGCCACTAACAGCCAACAACAGCGAACAAGCTGGGACTGAGTGGTCTTATCAGCCTTTCCACTTTTGGAGCTGCTCTGAAAAGTGTCCAGTGTAAGCTTTGTTCTGGTTTCTTCATCTTCCACAGTCCCTCTAATGGGTCTCAGAACACAAATAGGGGTTTTTAACTGATTCAGTTTTGAGACAGATGCACATGCGAATGACTGGAAACAGTTGCATGTTTTCTCTAAAATCTCTACCATGTCAGTTCGATCTGATTCTGCCTTGCCTTCAGCTTGGCAGACCACTTTGTTTCCAATATGAGGACATTTTTTGACCAGTGTCTGACTGCCACTGATAAAAAAAGACATAAATAATTTTCTTTGGCTGTTCTCCCTGCTTCCAATAGCTGTATGGAAAATATGTTGAATATGGTGCTCTGCAGTTATTACATGTCATCGATGACAAACACCCGACAGACGAGCTGCTCTTTCCATTTCATTACCTGCACATATAAGTCTGTTAATTATACAGTAATGGTTCTTTTGACCCAGTGATCCAGCTGCAATATAAAAATAAGAACACTAACAACCTGAACTGGTTACCTAACTTAGTAATTTCCATTATTATATATTATTTTGCTATAAATTATATCGTACGTAATACATTGTTTGAAAAGTGTCTTCACTTAATTATTTAAACAGATTTTAGTGACATCAATATGTTGACATATTTTATGTGAGTAGGAAGAAAATGAACTTGCATGAACTCATCCCACCAGGATTAGATTAAGCACCAGAGGCAGCTAAGGATAGAAACTGTCTGTTAGCCCCCAGGCCATTCACTGAAATTTAGAAGTAGTAACTTAGCAACGAATAAATAATAAACGTGTCAATATATTATCAGACAATTATTTTTATTTTATGTTTTTTACCCATCTCTTTCTACACCAGGCCTAAACTGGTACATACTCTTTCTGGGTTTACAAGAAGTGTTTGCCTCAGTGATTGCTGATAGGAAATGGACCAACACTATCGTGGCTGTTGCTGAAATCTTGAGTAAATCTTGTTTTCTGTTGTGATTACAACAATAAACTGATGAAACATGCTTTTAAACGTAATGGCTGCGGAGACATACTTCCTTTGTTTACTTGCTTTTCCCCATACTTCATGTGTGCATAACAAAGCTTTTGATCAGCCTAAGATGTTAAGAATAGGAATTAATGCAAACAACACAAAATTCATGTCATCACAAACATGTTTTAAGAACTGTTGAATTTATGAGTTTCAGCAAGTTTTTTTTCATCTTTTTCAAAATTATTTTTTGAAAGCACAGCGAGCTGAAAGAGTGGCCCGGTCAGAGTGGTCAAAGTGTTTCTGTGGAATGTGCTTACACACCACTCTTTATCATTAGTTATTATTCACCTCTGGCTCTCTTCCACAGTGCATTCTTTCTCTTGTCTTCCTCCCATCACTCCCAACGGTCTTGGCAGATGGCTGACCCTCCCCGAACATGATTCTGGTGGTTCTTCCTGTTAGAAAGGAGTTTTTCCTTCCCACTGTCACCAAGTGTTCCATCAAAGGGGATCATTTGAATGTTGGGGTTTTGTCTCTGTCATTGTAGTGTCTTTACCTTACAATATAAAGTGCCTTGAGGCAACTCCCGATTTGATTTAAGACTGAATCGAAAGTTTGCGCTGAACATACATTTTGAGTAATGTAGTTAATACCCATTTCTAATCACCAACCAGTTAATTTTTTTTATCTTTATCTGGGACTTTATTTTATATTTCACTTTCCACATTGAAGGTAGGCTGCCGTTATGCAGAATGAGATACATTTCAAACAAAAAACAGCAAATAAATATACAAAGCCAAAAATAAACTTAAAAACATTACAATTTTATTAAAAAATAGTAGCCTAATTCCGTTTGTGGGAAACTGATGTCTCCGTTTACAGGCAAATAATTAAAAAAAAACATGTCCCCATTGAGCAGTCTCAACCCCCCCTTCTGCCACCCTCTGCATTATTGAAAGGGGCGGTCTGGAAAGAGTCTAAGCGGATCCTGCAGTGTGTGTGTGTGTGTGTGTGTGTGTGTGTGTGTGTGTGTGTGTGTGTGTGTGTGTGTGGTAGAGAGAGAGAGAGAGAGAGAGGCTACCGTGACAGCGTCTCTTGATGCTGAAGCGCTGTCGCAGTGGGCTGAACCGCTGTTTCTTCTTTGTTCCGTCAGGGTAACCATCTGAGTATTTTACGGAGATAAACAGAATAAAGTGTCATTCAGTCGCAATGGGGAAGGTGGAGGGAGGAATGAAATGCGTGAAGTACCTGCTGTTCGTGTTCAACTTCACATTCTGGGTAAGTGGATGTTTTCGGTTCTGGTGCTGATGAGATGCAAGTTGCGCGTAAATAAACGACGAGCAAGTGCAGCAGTGCGGAATAGCAACTCTCACTCCGCGCGGCAGACTTTCGCGTCCACGTGGTGTTTTAGCGGTGATGCAAAGGCGCTTTGCAGTTTTCACCCACGAATATCTGCTTTGTTTAGTTGCTTTCCAGCACGGGTTTGGGCTGTTCTGCGTGGCGCTGAAAGGGTGACAGCTAGAGGTTTTTTAGTTTTGGCTCTCCGGTCTCAAATCAGATTTTCCACAGAGGAAAATCCCGCCCCCCTTCTTCTTCCCGGGGAAGCGTGTTTTTGAAAGGAAGACTGAATGAAAAGGCAGAGAGGGACACAGATTGAGACACAGCAGCGTGGAAAACAAGCTGAGCTCTTTGCGCTCTGTGCTGTATTTCCTCATTAACACAAACTGTCAACTGACTTGTAATCAAGAAAGCTCTACTCGCACTTCTGTTTTCTTTACAAGCAGCACTCAGAGATAAACTCATGCTACTCCAGACAGTCAGGTGGCTGCACGTCGGTGTGTTATTTTGTCTTGTGCACATGCTTTCCACACGTGAATAAACCTCACAGGTTTGGCTATTTATTCCTTACAGATTCTTTGTGTGACCGTGAGTGTTGGGCTGCACTTTGCCTTTATTTATGCCGCTGTTCACACTCACCACTCATGGACAAGTTTCTTTGTGTGTGTGTATCTTTGCGCGTGTGAAAGAGACTTTTCCAACAAGCATCTGCGGAGTGGATCAGGCGCTGAGCGCCCTGTGAAAGGATCTATTGTGACAGTGGGACAATGGCATAATTTCAGGCTGCTGCTCGAGCCCTGCTGCTCCTGCCCGGCTAAGCAGCAAAGCTTGCATGAGTCCCACTTCTCCTACGTTTGACTGGTCCCACCATTGGCAAACTCCACTATCCCTGGCTTGATGGCACCTGTGAGTGGACACTTGCATGCCGAGGGGTAAAAATGAGAGATATGACAGAGTGAGAAAGAGTTAGCCGTCCAATAGGCAAGAGTTAAAGATTTAGAGATGGAGGATGTACAGTGAGGCAGACAGTGAATGTGACAGAAGAGAAAAGGGTCACTGGGAGATTGCGAGGGATAGTGTGTGCGTGCTCACATGGTGTAAGAGGGACAGTTGGCTTGAATTTGACCCAGATAAAGACAGAAAACAGATCAGTATGAGCGTGTTGGAGTGCTCTGTGGATGAATGCCGACTGCTTGTGTTACAAATGAAAAAATGAAAACAGAAACTATTCTTCATTTGCAGTTTTTAGTCTGCTTGATTACCCACCACTCATAATCATTGCACGCCAATTCCCGCTGGGCCGCAGTCCTCTCTGTTGTTTATGGAGTGAGTGATGAAGAGAAGGGAATGATGAAAGCAAATAGGATTTCTTTGAAGTCCCCTCCTGAGCCCCAGTTGACGGTTGAACACTAATACTCTGACTGTAGACCGATAAACAGAAAATAAATCGTTTTTTTACCTCAAGTATATAAAGAGTGATATTACTGTAGTTATACACATGAAACACACACAGACACACTCCAGCTCCCACCATTCGGGTGAGATGAGATTCCCGCAGAACCCTGCTAAAGAAAAGGCCACTGATTAAACGCAGGCCAAGCTATTGTGTATATTTCACCATATTTCTTCTGTAAACAGACCATCAGTACCTCGCTGCCTTGTCTGCTCTGTGTTCTTTGCCCTATTTAGTAAAAAATTAAGCCAGCAAGGTAAACAGAAGGCTACAAGGCAAACACTGTCTCAGAGTGTTGTGCACAAAAGGTGCAGTAGGAAACTTTAGTTTACCGGTTATCAGTCCAACAGAAAATAATGTCCTTGTTCTTGTGCAGAGATTATCATCTTAAAAAGGTCACACATGTGCTTGTAATCTTTTCTTCCACCGTTTCTCAATTTGTTACAAATGATACCATTTATCTGATGCACAGAGTCAAACTGCAAGCAACGTTGTTACTTATGAGTCAGCTATAGTGACACTGGGTATCACATTGAGGGAAAGTTTTGTTCTCCTGTTTTTACATCTAAAGAGCATCCGATGCAATTTCTAAATAGAGTAGGATCTAAGTATGCGCCAGCTGCTTTTTCACGGATCAAACATATCAAACATTTTAATCTGCATTCTGTAAATCGTGGTATAAATTAATACAAAAACATATTTTTCCCACAATCAATTAGAAAGGAAGATTTACTTTCTTTCTAATTGAAAATGAAAGCGCCTGCTGGGGAGAGTACCAAGTCTTTCACAGAAATGAAATGACCTTATCCAAAGCAAATGAAAGCCACAAGACTCATAAAGTCAAGATGTAACAGTACAAAGAGAACTGAAACAGAACTGAAAAAACCCTGCATGAATACAGTATTTTATGCAACCAAACCAACCAACTAAAAGACAAACAAAACAGAGCACTGGGGTCATCTTTACATGTAGGACTTTTAACACGCATGCAGCAGAACAGGGTAAGAGTACGCTAAAGGGACATCACTTCAGGAAACATTCAAATGTCAGCTGGGATAGTTTGCAACTCTTCAAGCCACCCTATTCTCAAACTGCTGAAGTGATTAAGAAAATTGATGGATGGATGGAAAGTAAGTGGCTTATGATCCTAAAGGACACGAGATCAAGAAAAACTGGTATGCCATGTTGACACGTTGAGTAATTAATTCCCTTGTAAATGTCAGACTCCACTGGCTCCAGCTCACATAATTCTTGTATGGCATCATGTTATTTGACATTTTTTGTTTGCTTTCCTGCTGCCACTTCAGCTGGAGCAGGTTACTCATACTTTGACCGCTGTCTGGATACATTTAGAAGACATTGTTTTGAAGATTTCTGGTAAAAAGCCTAAAAAAACACTTTTTGTAGATGTGTTTCACTCCACCAGTCCCGCCTGTGGCTGAGTACAATAGCATTTACTCCACCCATAATTATGTCGCTCCTATTTACACTTTGCTGCTGCCCATCATTTTTAATGTGCCCTTGCTTCTGTTTTTTCCTAAACATGTACCAGACAAAAGACTATTTTAAAAAAAGCTTAACCAATTACTGCTGGATTTGAATTGTTTGAAAGGGATTTTCTTGTTACTTTTATAAACTATTTTTGGTTTAATATACAGTAAAGCTCTTTTTTTGTCTGAACTAGAAAGTGGATAATGCCACAGACTGTCTCTGACCAAGACCACAGCCCTGTGTCAGCTCAGCCCCTGTTTTCATGGAAATTCCCCTCACAAAAACACTATGTAACGGCACTTTTAAAAAGCAGGCCTTAAACTGTAAAAGAACCTCAATAAAGCTCCAATACCAAGATTTCCATCCGTTCCTGCAAATATCCAGACATAACAGGCATTGGTACTGAAGGGGGGACACAGGGAAAAACTGGTGTTTTGGAGACTTAGGCTATACAGAACACACCCGAGAGATTTTAATACTCTGAACAAAATGTGTCCGTACTCTGTGCATGCAAGCAGAGGAGTCTTCTAATGACTTACTCCCTCCTTTTCTCTCTCCCATCCCTATTCCAGTCTCTCTTTCATTGTGTCTGTCAGTTTCCATCCTATTGTGCACTAATGCATATAGTCACAGGGAGACAGTGGGTCTTTGTCCTTTGGTGAGATTGGGAGGGCGAGGCTGCGATGAGGTGGGGTTAAAGAAGGGGGGCTACATGGGGATAATCAGGGGGCGGTAGCACAAAACAAGGGAGGGGTGTGGCAGGGGAGTTGAGGGGGGGGGGGGGGGGTAAACCAGGGGGATATGAAAGCAGAGAGGGTATTAATGGGACCTTTGGGATAGTCCGGCTCATGATGGGAATGCATTTAGCGTGGCAGCTACTGACTGCAGTGTTTTGAAATGTGATTTGGAAAAAGGCTTTTAAATGCAATCACAGCAGTAATGAGCACAAACCTCGTTCAACCTCAGAACCACCTGCTCTTCAAAACAGCCGCAGCACGATCTACAGCAGCCCGAGACGGCCTTGCTCTTCCAACAGCACTGTGTGCATATCCACAAAATCCAGTAGGAAGCAGTAATCGCTTCACATTTTGCACCAACACCATCGCACCAGGTGTTCTGACAAATACCACCGTTAAATAGATCCAGAGCCCCTCTCCACGCTAATCCAGCCTGGTTCAGTAAGACTGCAGATCTACAGCCTTTACTTCGCTGTGCTTTATCACTTTGGACCTGCTAATCCTGAAACCCCAAGAGCTCAGCTGTCCCATACATCACCACGCATCACACTAAATCCTCGATTCGGGAGGAAACCGGCTTCCCAGCACCTGTCCCATTCCGATGCTTTACAGCTGAGCTGCTGGCTTCACTTTAAACCAACACTGTAAAATACAACCTGTGGAAAGAAAGAGGCACAGGAGTCAGCAGAATAAGGGGAAAGATTAGATATACAAAGCAAAGAAATGGAAAAAAGAGAGAGCAAAGTAAACAAAAGCAGCATTAAGATGGAAAAGTTTGTTTTTGTCTGAATTTGGCAGCAGAGCTTCTTTCTCCAAATAAATTCACCTAACAGAGCTTGAGGACACATAAACAGACACACAAACATCGGTCTACCTAAATTCTAGAACTAGGATGCCAAGAAACCATGTGACTCCTAAATACTCACAATTTAGACGAGTCGTTTTATTTCTCCGTGCACACAAACACACACACGTATCGGTGCTGTTGTTTTGAAGCTCAACATGAAGGTTTTTAGACCGGATTATCCTCAGGGGGCCTCAGGGGGCCGAGCGATCATTAAAACCTCTCTATACTGATCTGTAAGTGGAGCATCCACAGTGACCCCTGCTACTCACATCTCTGTAGAAAGGGGAAAATACATACAGTTGAAGGTCTTTACAGCACTTATGGAACACGTTCTTGCTGTGTAACGCTCCCTGAAAGTAAGAGGCTTGAGTATGATTTTGTTTAATGCATAGTAACAGAGGTTTAGATGAAGGAAAATATGAGCGACATGTAACCACATTTCCAAACAAACAGGAGAGCCTGTTTAAACTCAAGGTGCCACAGTGCTGCACACAGCCAAGCTGGTCATTTTCTCCCCACTGGGAAGCCAGTGGTCGTTAAAGGGTGTTTCCGTGTTACGTAAGATGGATTTGCTCTGCTCCAGGGCTAAAATGCTCAGATGATCCACCCTTAATGTGGACAGACATTTTCACACAAAAGTGTGACACGTTCGCCTGTCTACTCCTTTAAACTGAATCTATAAAGAGGGTGAAGGGATTGTTGTGTCTTTCAGGAACACCAGCAGGAGGAAGGAGAGAGCCGGTTTGCAAATGGAAAAAAAAGTGCTTTTGTGATCCTGGCTTAAAACAGTGACCAAGATCAGGAGAAAAGATAGTATTTGTATGAAAAACATAGTTCAGTGTAAAATCTATCCAAGAGTCTGCTTATTTTTGCAACTCAGTGCATTAAATGCATCTGGTATTTTTGAGGGTTTGGTTACTATTAAAGCAGCACATCATTGTCAGCTATTTTTTATCATTTATTTATATAGAGAGTATGTCTCCTCTCGTTCTTTCTCCACCCAGCTGATGGGCTCCTTCGTTCTGGCGGTGGGACTGTGGCTCCGTTTCGACCCAGAAACTGTTTCTCTGCTCAGCGGCGATAAGGCACCAGATACCTTCTTCATTGGTGAGCACCACAGCGCACCTTCGCTCATCTTTACAGCCAAGTCTGGCACGTTATAATTGTGTAACAATACGCTGAACCACATCCAGCACAATGCTGTTGATTTAACACATGTGTGGGTTAATTCACCGCAGGTTTTGGTAAAAGCTCTGTAAAACGCTTGTTGTCAACTGAATGTGATGAATTGTGTTTTCGTCACCACTGGGAGTTGTTTTTCTAGTAAAGTCCGGTTTGGGTTTGGGTTTTAAAGAAACGCAGCTGGGAAATCACTTTAAATGGGTCAAGGGAAGGTCTGCTGTTTCTGTTAACAATTAAGCTGAATATTAGGAATAGAAATGGAGAAGTAAGGCAGGAATTGTGCCAGTTGAGTGCCCTTGTTTGATAAATGTGCATTAACTTATTAAAGCATCAAATGTTCTCTCACACTTTTTAAATGAGCAAACTTTCATGCTGGCGATGAGTGGGAATAACAGGAAGTGACTGTGGTGCAGTGTGAATACATTAGTGGACTCGCACGGGTGTGCACCACCTTTTAATCGGTCAATCTGCCCAGATGGAAAGAAAGAGGAGGAGGGGAGAAATATATGGACAATTAAAGAGAGTTACATCATGCAAATGGCAAACCTTTGAAGCAAAAATTGGACATAGCATAATAATAAAGTGCTGAATGTTGAAGGGGGGGAGAGGAGTGGATTTACAAGGGTTATCATGAGCTGAACGCATAGTTTGTGTCATACTTAAGATATTGGCGGTTTCTTTTTAGGAAAAGAGATGCTTCTACTCTTGACTCCAGTCCAGCTAAACTGCTTTGGGGGATAACACGGTGTAATGGTAGACTACCTCTGGGAGAAATATTTGCTTACAGAATCCTGTAACACTGTTAAGGCATTTCAACACTTCTGCGAGAGTGCCTGTGAACTGAAGTCAGACGTCCATTGGAATTAACTGAGTGGGTGGCCCCTGTCGGGTCCTCTGAGCGTCTAGTGCTACACATGGGTTTGACAGCGAGCGCTGTACCCACAGCTGAGCACCCTCAACAGTTGCTAGGGCTTGTTTCCATAGCATCAAACCCACACAAAACTTTCTTTTTAGTTGAAAATTATTTTTAAGATGGAAGATAAAATAACTTGGGACACAGAGGAAAATAGGAAAATCTGATTTCCAGTATTTTCTTTCTTTCTTTCTTTATTTTCCAAACAACAGTTTTGTTTAGCTTGTGGCGCAGTGCGAGCAGCAACATCACTTGTCACCAGATGGAAGAAGTTAAAAGCTAATTAGCCATCCTTAACTGACAGCACATTTAACACCTCCTGCTGTCAAAACTCTTTACAGGCAACTAAAGAAAAACCTGCAGGGTTACTGTATTGCACTTTGAGAAACCAGACCTCTCTGTCTCACTCTGACCTGACCCCATATAACATGAGAGCACCCTGCCTTAAACCACCCTCTGTGGAGCTGTTGCCTCACAACAGACCCCACTTGCATGAGATTACATGGAGCGGATCTGTTGAGTTCCTCCCTACAGACCAGCCCATGATGCACTGTGTGTTCCCTAATGAGACACTGAATGGTTAGCCAAGGGGCATGACATGAAGCATCCACTCAGACCTCCCTCTAAGTCAGGCTTTTGCTATTAAGGGTATTTACTGAGGACGCCATTAAAGGGCACAACAAGAAGGGCTACTCTTAAAAAGGGATGTGGCCAAGCACCAATTTACACAGCAAACAGTACAATCAGAAATTATAATGCCTCTGTTTGTTTTCCTTGGCTCTACGACTAACTCAGATTACAATCCTAGTCCTATGCTGCCCCCTTGTGGTGACTCTGTAACATAACCTAATCACCATAAGAACAAGATGTGGGGAAAAAGCTGAGCGTGTTGACATGAACACAAGAAATCTTTTGTATACCATTCCTGTTCATATTAACAAGAACCTTTTATGTTCCTCCAGGTGTGTACATACTTATTGGTGCCGGCGGTCTGGTGATGCTGGTCGGTTTCTTTGGCTGCTGTGGAGCCGTTAGAGAATCACAGTGCCTGCTGGGTTCAGTGAGTAAAAATGCACACAGATCATAAGCAAAACTCCAACTGGAATGCACTTTTGGTATTTTATACTTCTGAGTAGTAAACGCTTAATCCCTTTTTCCAGTTCTTTGCCTGTCTGCTGATCATCTTTGGGTCTGAGGTGGCAGCAGGAGTGTTTGGATTCTTAAACAAAGACAAGGTACGTTCATTTTTTCACTGTTTTTGAAAACTGCAAGCAGTACCAATAGTCCAAATTCACTTTTCTTGTCTTACACAGATAATTGAAGATGTCCAGAACTTCTACGCAAAAGCCTACAATGAAAACAGCAACGGCACTTTGATCCTCTCTTACCAGAAAGTGGTACATATAGAAGAAAACAATTATGATCAACTACATATATGAGGAATCATTGCTTTTTTTTAATGCTCCCTATAATAGGCCTTGTCTTCTCATATTTTTTCTCCCATTTTAAGCTGAGCTGTTGTGGAACTATAGAAAACCGATGCCCCGATGCTGAAAAAGACACCCGGGTAAGACCTCGAGCAGCTCTATACAATCAGCAGAAATTAAATTGGTTGATGTCAAATGAATGAGTCTGGTGCCTTACGAAACATCTCCTCTGCAGGACTGCGAGACGGGCATCAAAGACTTCTTCAACAGTAAACTCTTCATCGTCGGATACGTGGGCATAGGAATTGCTGGTGTCATGGTGAGCAGGGAGAAGAGAAAAGTCAGGAATGCACATACGTACGTGATGGCGGATAATAAGATGATTTGTGTTTGCTGCTCTACAGATCATTGGGATGATTTTCAGCATGGTGCTCTGCTGTGCCATTCGCAACAGCAGGGAGGTCATCTAAGACGGATCCTTGGCCTCTGCTCTGACCTGCTTCTGTATCCAGCCCGTAAAGACTGTACAGCAATTCCTATTAAATGTCATCTCCTGTCTGTCAACCACCTGGGGAGCCAGGAAGTAGAACATGTTCGAAACAATCCCTTTCCACTGCAGTGCTCATCCCCTCCCTTGTGCAATGATCTTTTGGTTTGGTTTGTGGCTTATTTATTTCCAGTCCAAAGCAAAGAACCACAGTCGACCTTTCACAGCATTCTGGGAAGACTTTCACATATCAAGTGGGAACAGTACAAATTCTATTGCGGAGCAGACGACCTGTCAAATAGCTTTTCCTAATGGCCACAAATTTTGAACCCACATACTATCACAGCAGTGTCAAAGCTTTTTCACACAGCCTTGACACTGACCCCTGGGCTGTGGGAAACTTAAGCCTGAGAAAGCAATCTGAGGTGAAAGCTGCTGAGTTTGCTTATCTGTGCGCACACACACACACACACAGACACGCAAATACAGCTATGTTGTGCTACGTGAGCCCACGATCTTAAAAAAGATTTCTGCATCTCAGAGACCGTTTTGATTGGTTGGATCGGTGTGGAGCGTTACTCATGCGCGCTGTATTTCGATCCGGCAGGCATCCATCGGGATGCCCCATCACAGTGTGAGCGGACACTCCGTGAACCACTCAAACCACACAGGTTACACTAAATGACCAAAATCCAATGATCTTATTAAAGAACTCGTTCATATTCAGGGAAATCCACCTATTTGATTTATTTTTCGAGTTAAGTGAACAGATTGAGGCCCAGTAAACATACATTATAGCCAGTGGCCAGTTAGCTTAACTTAAGACAGTCAACATGTCGTCTCGTAGAAGAAGGAAAAATGTGTTCGCACTTTTTTTGTTACCTTTGGAAGGATTCAGTTTTTTTTCCATGTGTTCAGTATTTACTCTCAAACAATTAAGTTTGGATGTAACTTCCTATTTAACAAATATGAAAGCAGCATTCATCCTGTCATGTGGCTCATGGACAGAAAGTGAGTGTATTTCTCAGAACTCTGTTCTCATATCTTTGCAGAACTAGGTTACTTTGCATGATAATGTACATATACGAGCATATTATGTTGTCTAATTTAAGTAGTACATTTCCAAGCTGGTGTGTGCTGATGAGTTAGGCAGATCACCAAACTCCAAATTCCTCTATTGAGCAGGAATGAGCATGAAGGCTACCTGAAGAGTTACACAAATGTGCTTTTGCAAATCCAAAAGAATATATATTAACTTCATTTAAAAGCATCTTGTGTGGTCCAATGAAAATAATCTGTTATGTAATAAAGCGTCCCATCAGACACTGTATAGAAGACCCAGACCCAGCGGTCATGTTTACAGGCTAAACTATCCAGTCAGCTGAGAACAGGCGCAGGTGGTGGTTAAATGTGCTCATCTAAGCCAGGCCTCTGATGTCTTCTCACTTGCGTCAGTTTTCTCTCGGTGCCTTAAAATTACACCACCCTCAAAAAGAAGCAGTAGAATAGTCTCTATATTTGACTCAGTTCATTAACCTCAGCGTGTAGGAGGGAAGGATAGACGACTCAGTCTGGATTGTTTCCACCTATCCAGCTTAAATCAGGCCATTGTTTATTCTATAGGACGTTTTCCAGCAGGCAGGACAGTAGGATGTAAATATGTTTCTTTTTCTATTGTACATTGTTTGTGCTAAATGTGATAGTTACTATTTAACATGCTGTGTTTAGACAGATGTTGGCAGTAGCTGTACAGTGTAATAGTGGCGAGATTGTTTGTAAAGGTCAAAGCAAATCCACACAGCTCGAACAGCGTCTGATTGATGTGCCTTTCTTTAAGCTGGTCGGTGAGCTGAACGTAGTGAATAAATGTAGCAACAGCGTGCACGTTTGTAGACTTGGACTGCAGTTAGCTGTCAAATGTATTCGACGAGTAGCAGACGGGGCTCGACTCGCCATTTTATGGCGTGTTTCACAGTGTTGCGTTCAACTCGAGCTCAGCCAAGGAAGCTGACGTGGTGCGAGCAACGACTTTCCTGCCAAATATTTCAAAAGGCTTTTGGTACCAAGGAATCCTGTAACGAGGACTCAAAACAATCATTTTAATGCTGATTAAGTTCCAACAATCAAGCTGCGTCAGACATGCTGGTCAATATTACTATTCTTTGTTTTTTCCAGTGCATTGTAATGTGGCACAAGCGATGACAACAAGTGAGACTTGATAACCACTTCAAGGTGCCAGTAGGCAGTGTTTACTCTGAAGACTGAAGCAACACAGGACTATCACCAGACTGTCACTTCAGAGGCACAGTTTACTGCTACCAAAGCCACCAATCTGTTGCTGTCTTCCTCATTTCTATTTGTTAGAGCAAATCTGGAGATGTAACACACTGTGCACCTCAAAAACAAAAACTCTGTACACAGTCAAGCCTTTCATAGATGATTGTGTGTTAATTTATTTTGATACCATTCCAGGCCTCTCAGGAATATAGGTGTTTGAAGTTTAATAAAGCTTTTTGAAGGTTTTGTAGAGCTTCACGTGTCTGTCCTTCCATTATTGCATCACAGACATTTGCACAAGTCCACACAGGGAGGACATGCTGGTCTTTATTGGCCATTTCCTTTTGGAAAAGTGTTCAGTGGTAGTAGATTTACAATTGTATGTGGATGATTAAAGCAGATACAAGTTTATATATAAACTCTAAAAGCATTGACGTTTCTTTTTGCACATACACAGATTTAAAGTGTGTGAGATTGTTGTTTAATGTCTTGGGATCGGTCCACACGTTCACGCAGGATGTCAGTGACACACTCACGGCACACTTCTAGCAATTTCCATTAATGAAATCCATCTGCAGCATTTTCCTGGATGCGCTCTAAATGTAGCGATATTTTTACCTCACATCATGAGAAGTGCTGACACAGCAAAGCTCCTTTAGAAAGTAAAATGCAAATAATTTAGTAGTTTCTAAATGCAGCACTGCACAATTTAGAAGCAATGGTGATCCCCAGGAAAACCAGTGAAATCTCCAGTGACTAAGTAGGTTTCCAGATTTAGTTGCATGAGTTTCATGTCAGAGGTTCACATTTCTGCACTTGATCTGTAAGGACAGCTGGATATTAAGTTAAAGGTATAGTTATGTGTGCAATCCAGCTGGCTCAAGGACTGCCCGGGGTGAAATTACCTCAGCACTGCAGCACGAGCACTTTTACTGCCAAAATCTGAACCACGCTTGTGGTGCATGTGTAAAGGAGCAGGGTAACACCTTTCAGGCCTACATAAAAACAAAATATTAAATCATCTGAAGTTAATTTGCTGCCTGTTTCCCATCAGCGAGTGATTACAGACTATAACGTTCAACACTTCAAGCCACACACACTCAACACAAACAACAGAAATAAACGCTGTATTTACAGACATTTATTCAGCATTTATGTATTTACAAAAAACTGCTCTAATTTAGCTCCACTTTGCACAGTTTGAGAAAACTGAAGAAAAAACCTGCATATTTACATCGGTAGAACAGTTTAAATGACTTTAACCCATGAAAAGGTCGAGCAGGCAGACAGTGCAATCTATCATTACACTGTTTACTGCCTCTGAATGCCTAACATGTCATTTTTGTGTGTGTGCTCCTGCATCTCTGACAGCTAGAAATCAGACAACCACAACAGACTAAGAGAACGTGGCTACATGTAGGTCATGTAGCACCTTTTTTCTTCCACAAGTTTGGTCCCAAATGCCAAAATGAATCCATCAATAAAGTCTTTACCATTAAACAACATTTCCTTTACCACAAAAATGTGGTTCTCTAAAGTCAGCTGCAGGTGGCCTTGTTGGGCTTTATTTGCAGAGTTAAAAAACACAAACAAAAAATACACAGAGTTGTGTAGAAGAGATTCACAGTGCGCGCTCAAAACTAAAATTCACTTTAGATCAATCACAGTTGTGTATGTGGTGCGAGAATGGGGAACAGGAGACCTCTTGACCAAACATTTCTTCTTCATCTTTTCTAAACCATCATCCCTAGATGGCAGAATTTGGGACGAGGTTATGCCCCTTTTTTATTTATCCTCTTAAAACAGGACAGAAGTGAAGTAAAAATGTTCTACCACTATTGTTTTATGCTAATTGCACAGTTATGTCTCTTCATAACATTAAATACCATCACCTCATAGTTGCCAAGACAGAGCAGTTAGATGGAAAACCAGATTAGGGTTGCAATGAAAGGCAGGTGATGGAGTAAAGCTAAGAAAGTCTGGTGCCCCCGAAGCAGAGCTCTGGGCAAGTGAGGAAAGCTCTCTCTCCCAGAAAGATCCAGTGAAGCACATAGGCTGGTAAACTTCAACCTCAGTCTCTTAAAAAAAGAGATCTTCATGCTAAAGTCATATTTTTAGACCATTTTAAAATGAATGGCATATCTATGATCCATTTAGCATTTTACTCGAAACCTCCAACAATAAAGAAGGTACACAAAGAGCTGGATCCATTGCTACGCTCAGGGCATAGCTGCTGTAATTTAATAAACCAGCAAAGGTTGGAAACAGCTTTTTTTTTATGCAGAGCAGATGTTGTAGGGTGTGTACCCCAGCAGGAACTCTCCAACACCCACAAAGTACACAACCTGTGCAATGCCAAAGAGCGGGGCTATGACAAGGGCCCGGCAAGTAGCTCCCTTGAGGAAAGCTCCAGGACCCTCTTTTCTCAGGATCTTCCTGCAATTAACAAGACGAGCCCAGAATTAGTCTTTGATTTATGCTATCGAGGCCAAGCCAAGCAGAATGTTTGTTGGTGATGCTGAGAATCCAAAGCTATGATTTAAGCTATGTTCACCTGATACAGTCCACCACGCCACTGTACGTTTCTTCATTAGTTCCTTTTCTGAGTGACTGGAGCCTTGTTTTGACAACTGCATGAGACAGAAAATTATAAATTATGCAAATAATAAAAGGATGTTTTTCTTTAAAATGTCACTTTACTTCGTAGTGCACCAAATGAGTCTCTCACCATCACAAGGACTGACAGCCACAGCGGCGATGGATCCAGCCAAGCAGCCAGACAAAAAGGACCAATAGAAAGGGACGGATGGGTCGTCAGATGAATGCTGGCCAAGCTGGTGCACATGTGCAAAAAGAGGAAAGTACACAACAGAGAACGGGATGTCCCTGAAAAGATAAAATACAAACAAACATGTTTGGATTGATAGACAGAAAGATGTAAAACTGGTTGATTAAACATATGTGATATGGCAAAACATTTGCACATCTCACCTCATCAATGTGGCCCCAAGACCCCTGTATAGTCCTGTAACACCCTTGGTCCTCAGCAGCTCTCTGGTGATCTGTATGGCAGAAGTTCGCATGGCTTGAGGCCCAGGGACGGTGTTATAGGAACGGCTAAGAACTGCGCTGGTCCTGCCCATCTTCAGAGTTGTTACAACAGCGGGCATCACTCTCTGCTGGGCAGCTGGCAGAAACAGGAAATCTAAGTATTTTAGAGCTGAAACACCCCCAAACACCAGTTTTGTTTGGGGGTTTTTGCAAATGATTTGCAGATGTAGATGGTTTTACCTATCCTGCCTGCATCCTGCAGCTGGATCTTGAGCATCTCCATGGGTGTGGTGACAATGACCTGGCACATCCCCGCACAGCATCCCGCCAACATCTCCTTGAACACTGTCAACTTACCACTAAGGACCCAAACACGTCGATTAGATAAAAAAAGAAATAAATAAGAATGACACTGGATGTTAATATGTTCTTAATTAAGTGCTACTCACCCATCTTTGCTCAACATGTGGCGAAAGAAATCATTAGCAGCTAGTTTGATGGCTTTCTCTGGGGTTACCAGGGTTAGATTTACTGCAGCACCTGCAACAACAAACCTGCTTGTGACAAACTCCTAATGAAGCAAAGGTGCAGACTTGCTGAAACATATTAACTCATCAGTCTGACAGCACATTTTCCAGTGCAGGAAAACAGGAGTATAGAAACTATCCTGACTGTAGGAATGTGCAAAGCAAAACGGAAATGTTTAGCAACAGAACAATTTAGCCTGCCACTAAGCTACTGTGACACAACTGACTGCATTTTTCGCTGCCTTGCACCAAACCATTAATGGGCCAGTTTACTCAGGCTTTGATCCAACACTGAATGTGACTCAGCATCTGCGCGTCTTATTAAATTACCCAGTCTGGTTGTATTGGTTCCACTAATTTCAAATAAGGTCAGGCAATTAAAATATGTCATAGATCTCTTTGCTTTTACATATATCTGCCAATGTAGGTGATGGCAGTTCTTGCAAAACTAGATAAAGGACTTTGGGGCAAACAATCACTTATAAAAACTGCAAGTATGGGCAAGTATTACCTCTGTACATGCCAAAGTAGCCCTCAGATTTAACTGTCTTCACTAGGCAGTCCATCCTGGTGAGAAACATGAGATTCACAGTGAAGGTTGTTATCATTCAGTGTAGCAGAATGGTGTCATTACAGCATAAGTGTCACTGAAACATAATGATGGCACAGCAACAAGAACAAGAACTTGCATAGTAGAAACAATAATGTATTCACATGCATTTTTAAGAAGAAGAAGCACTGGATTATGAAGATACAAACTATACTAGTGTTGTCTCAAACTATCAGTGAGTTTTCATTTGCAGGTGCCGGTCTTACATGTTCTTGTAGATTTGCTGCCCACTGCGCTGGTTCTGCAAGCGCGTCTTGGCCAAGTCGATTGGGAACACACAGGTGACTCCTACCATGCCTGCAATCCCTCCATTGATCAGTTTGGCTGGTAGACTGTACAAAGGCAAGTTGCAACAGACAAGGACATAACAATCATTCTTTTTCCCACCATTTCTGCAGTTACACAAAGAAGGGCGTTGACAGGCGAGGCGAGAAAACCTGCTCAAACTAAGCTGAAGTAATATGAAAGCAACTCATTATGCTTCTTGGTGTGTGACCCATACTAGTGTATCTCTTTGTAGAAGCTATAGAAAATAACTTGTTGACAAAGCAAAGCAAACAACTCACATATAACTGTAATAAAGTGCTACACATCGGCACAAGAGCAAAAAACAGGTGGCAAATTCTGTGTTTATTGTATAAAACTATTGGATTGACAAAAAAAACAATTAGAACATGCCTCGTTCCTATTATCTCATCTAACTTGGTGCACAGGTCCGTACCTTATCTGTTGTTGCTGGGCCATGGTGAGTGCAGAAGTTGTTTTAGCACAGAGGGAGAGCAGGCTGAGAGTCCCTGAGAGACACTGAGCAAGGCAAGAGCAGAAATAAGCTCAAGGTGATATATATAGAGGAAAGTCCGGCCCTGCAGATACAAGGATAAATTTGACTCTCCACCCACTGCATTACCAGCCAAGTTAAAATCAGGGTCAGTTACCCACCAACATCAAAGCACAATCCTAATATCCAAATCAAGGCAGGCATACACCCATCTGCAGTGTGTCGTTTCAGATGAATCCAGCTCTTGTCTCGAGGCGTCTTGATTGCAAACATACACTCATACAATGGATAAAGTCATAAATAAAAAAAACAAACAGCTACTGCGTCTCATAATAACGTGTGATCTGGATTAGAAAGTTAACTACATCTGCTCTGCCTAATTACAAAGGCTTTACAGTTTTTTGCTTTTTGGTTGTTTTTTTTAACCCGTCCTGCAACTTTTTCCCCGAGTTGTTAAATTTATTTAGATGTGAAAGACATAGTAAAACATCGGAGCTGTATTCGAAAGAATCGTGGTTACTTACGGAAAAGAGCTGGGACAGCACGCCTTAAAATAAAGGTAAAGACTTTAACGCTGCTTCATATCCACCATCGTCTTCGGTTAATAAATTAATGAATGAGTAGAAAGAGGAAGGAGACGAGCTACAGCTAGGTGCGCCTCAGACCTGACTTGGGAACCAATAAAAATAGATTCTCTAAAAACTGGGCGGGACAAACAGACCATGATGCAACATTTATAACCGTTTCTCTCAGACATCAGCCGAGTAATCCTGATATCTCTGATGTGGTTCGTGCTGGCTCACAGCAGGAACCCATTTCCTGGAACCATCATTCTTGTTATTGTTAGGTATTGTACTGGCTCTGTTCATGGTCCATTTTATTATTATCGCCACCCAACCCCCTAAGCTAAGCAGTAACCAAATTAGCCTTTTTTTAATTTAATTTATTTTTTATTTGTTTATTTCAATGTATTTATTATAATTTCACACTTTTAGTCATAAAAGACAAAAATAAAATCACAACTGTATTGCATGAACAGACTGTTTTATTGCAATATCATAATAAACTAGAGAACAGAACATGAGATGCACTACAATAACATCAACACACACACACACGTAGTCATTTTCATTAATAGCTGAATCACTTCCGTACAAGCGCGCTGCTGCTTGTATTGGAATATTGTGAGATCTCCACAGCAGACTGGTTCTGTTTCTTCACACTGTCAAGTGTCGTGAAGCACTGATCATAAGGGATACGGCTGGTCCGGACGCAACGGTGTGTGCGTGTGTCACAGCGCCTACAGCTGCAGCAGTGGGCTGCGGGATAATACAGCTGTGGGTTGACATCCTTGGGACAACCAGGAATATGGGCAGCCCGGTACACCAAGGAAAGAGGAACACAGCTACGCTGGATCAAGAAAGTCCTCCCAAATCGTCCCCTCAAATTAGTGTCCTGGAAATGAGGAAACAAGGCTGATGACGACAATATTCAATGAGAACAGAACAAGGTGCCATTAAGATTTTTATATGATTAATATGTGAAAAATCCGCAGAATGTGTTACAGTTTGATATGTCATCATTACCTTCATCACACTTATTGTTGTCTCAAATATTCTCATAATGTCCATCATACAGTTTGCTTAACTTTTACATCATTGAGTTTCCATGAAAAGTGTAACTGTGTGCAGAAGTTGTCACCTGGGTGTAACAATAGCCACTGCAGATGGTAGTGTTGATGGCCACGCACTGGGTGCAGTCTTGCTTCTCAATCCATAAAGTGTAATTCTTCAGCATACAGGTATACACCGCACCAACCATCAGCACACACAACAGCAAGGATTTCAATGCAAACGGAGGCATGCTAAATCTGTAAACACATATGAATGTAACAACAAAATAAACAGATGCAATCAGAACACTATCAATGCAACGTTTGCTTAGTTTCACGCAAACCTAAACTGAAGAGAAAACAAACTGTGACATATGACCTTAGTGATATCTTGGAACTACAGAAGTGTCAGTTCATTGCAGAATCTGTTATGATGAGACGAGTTTGGTTCCCTCCTGTTCCCCTGGAAGTATCTGAAACTATAAAGGATGCCCATCCGCTTTTATGGAAACCTTAATCCACCCTGAGTGCCCCAGTAGACTTTGGTATACATCTTTATTCCAATAATCGTGTCAATATCACTGCAGGTTGAAAATGCTGCCACAACATCTGTGCAAACCACAAACAACAAGTTATGCAACTCCAGCCCCGACCCTCAAACGTGTATGGCTGGGCAAAACTGATCCATGTGACTGATTCCACACGTTTTAGGTCGTGAGACGCGAAAGAGTCAAAGAATATTCCTCAAACTCAGTCTCCGTTTAAAAGTGCATTCAAACTTGTGTCAGTAAAACACATTGTAAGCTCCTCATTTAGCAGAGTGAACGCTCACTCGTTGTACTTAATGATGATGGTGTTTGAGCAAACAAATCGTTTATAAAATGTGGAACTAGAGAAACAGATTCCTCTGTCTTTATGTTAAAAACAATTAAAGAAAAGTATAAAAGTTCCAAATAGAATCAAATGGAGACAAAATCAGAAATAATCTCATTTTACTTATGAATTCTGCTGTAAGTGTAACTGCTAATATTGGTTTGGCCTGGCTGATGCTGGGTCAGCCCGTGTCCTACAAGTAAGGTAAAAAGGGTATAGCCTCTTTAGCTAAGCCATTAATGCTCCCATAATTCCCATCTGTTCTTAATAGAGGTGGCCATGTGCCCTCAGATTTTTCCTCACTAAATGTTGTAAATAAACACGTTCAGCCAACACATGTAGGAGAGGCCTTTAAATCTGCAGGCATTTTAAAGAACTGCACATGTATAAATTTAAAAATTCAAACTTCATTAATCTTTACATAATAACCGAGATATAAAATTTAAATGAAAAATATGCAATTTTGTGTATAATTCTAAAAATCTGAGAAACCCCCAAATGCAGCTTCTTTTTCTTACAGGTTAAATCTCTCAACAGTAAATGTATTTCTAACTTTGATTAGATTAAGCTTCCATTTTTCTGATGATAAACCATATAAATACATTAACTACGCTTTTATTAAATTATTCATCTTATACTCACCATGCAGTCTGACAATTAAAACTTCTTTATTCTTGCGACCTGGTCCCTGATGTTGTCACTCTGTTTTCGCTCTACATTTAACATGACGGTCGCAGTTATATACTGCAGCCATCAGATAATTACAGCAAACTGGGTCGTGGACAGTTCACCAATTATCTGTGCCGACACACATCCCGCTTTTTTGAGACCAGCGGATTATTATTTGTATGAGGTATGAGAGAAGAGAACAATCAAACTGATTCATATCTCTCTCCAGACATTACTGTGTCAGTTTAATACTACACGGTACATATTCTGATTAGTGAAGATCAGGGTTAACTTACTTAAGTAGCAATATTAATTACATAAATATTTACATTTTTTGACTACTTGCAATAATCCTTCCATAGTATATGGAACTGGCACACAAAGCTACTATTTCATTTAGAAAGAAAACAGGTTTGCACACTTTCAAGTAGCACGCAGAAAAATCAGAAAGTATGCATGTTAAACAATTTAAAATATATGATACTTACAGGTTAACCTGTAGGTTACAATGGGAATCTTAAAGATGTTTTGAGATTTAGCAGATGCTGCTGGGCTGGTTTGCTGTTCTGTGCTTAACTGCAGTAGTCAGTCACACAGATAGAAGGATCCAGAACTCATCTTGGAGTAGGCCAACTAAATAGACATCATTTCATTTGCCTCCTGTTCAACCCACTCTGTGAATGTGTTATCACCGTGGCATCATCAGATGATGTTCGAGGTTTAACTCTGTGGCTCTGTGTTTCAAGATCGTGCAGGGCAACACTTCGTGTTCCAATAAGGCTAAAAAGTGGGGCAGAAACATGAACTGGTTTTGTTTGGGGGCAAAACTGAAGCTGTGCACCAAGGACAGTAGGACACAATATGATCACGGAGTTGTTTTCTGAAAGTTTAGTTAAGTGGTTACATGTTAAACAAAAAAGCAGTATTAAATAAAGATCCACAGTAAACACTTTACATACAGGTGCATCATCCGTAAAGACACCTAAATTACAATGCCAGTATTTTTCAGCATTGTGCACTGTGCACCTCAAGTGTTCCACTGAAAATGCATTATTTTTGTATGATAACTTGCACATGTAAGCAGTATGTCATAAAAACAGGTTCTTGGCACTTCTTGTGTCTCACCAATGTCATATGCACAAACTGCATGTGAATATAGGCCAATGCAAGACCAAACAAGCGTATTAAGAAACATTAACATTCATGGTTCATCATTAACATACATGAGGAAACAGATGCTTTCAGTGTCTAAATCCAGAAGCATTTCCTTTTAACCTTGTGTTTACATTGCCCTCTCTCACAGAGAGATGTGAATATTTGAATATTTCCTACAAGCATTTCATGTGAGATGCAGATTTATGATTTGCATTCACAATGTTGTCTTATGCGTGTGCCACAGTCCAGAAGGGTCTACTGTCATCAAGAGGACATAAATGACCCTCCAGTCACATGATCCTTGATGGTTTAATATTTGTGCAAAACGTGGGGGGAGAGTAGTCTGAATTGGGTTGTGGAGATCTGCCCCAACTCATTCATCGCACTCAATCGCCAGCCGCGAGCGCTTCCAAGTCATCAGAGAGATGCATCCACCTGCCAACCGGCTTCTCCTGCTACACCTGCTCTCATTGACTCACGCTTTCTGTTCACTCGCTCACCCGGATTCAGGTGATGCCCTGCAAGGACAACGATTGGCTCTTCTCTCAGACCTTCCCCAAGGTGATTGGTAGAGTGACAAGCACTCGGCACGTGACCTCTTCAATGAGCTTCCTCCCACGGATTAGCACGCGCTGCACACCAGGTATAACTACGGTCAAAAAGGCGCGTGGAATCCTTATCACGGTTTGTTGCTTTAACGAGTATTTTGGGAGGGTTAGAATTTGAGCTATCCCAGAGGGAAACATAATTCACAAATATGTTTAGATTGTTTTTAATTTTATTTTAATTAATTTCAATAAAAGAACGTGCTGAACGCCCCGTTGCATTCTGGGCCGTTCAGTACACGCCTTTCATTGCGATTATTGTTATTTCGATCAAGAAGACTTTTTAAAATGTATTTTATAGCGCAGAGAAAAAATATATATAAGCAGGAAAACTTCAGCTAATGTGTGAGTACAACCTGTTGGTTGTTTTTCGTGTTGTTAGTGACTTTATAGGAAACCTTTGTCAAGATAAGGAATTTAACAAATAACATTTCAGCCAGTGCTTTCAGAAGATCTACATCAAAGACTGATGTTTGCTCCATTATGAAGCTGTTGCAATCACGACTACATCGCTGAAATCGGCTACAATAGAAGACGAGCAGCCAAACCCAGACGTGTAAATAAAGCTGTGCTTGTATCCAAACACTAGATGGCAGGCAAGCACAGTATCAGACTTGTCTTCTCAGCTGTGAGGAACTCGTGTGTTCCTGCATCTTGTGATTTTATCAGCTTGTTTAACTCTCCCCCACAGGCAGCTGTAAGGTGAAGAGTATAATTCACACAAGCAGAAATGTTTTATGAAGCTCCCAGACCCCAAGGAGATATAATTAACTCAATGCTCAGAGGAACAGGTGTAAAATGAATATGGCCAGATCACAGATGGCATGCAGGGAAATTTGGTTCTGAGCCCACAGAAAAGGTATTTATTGTGTTTTCGTACGAAGGAAATGAGGCTGAGTCGCTGTTAAACGGCATAGCTTTCCTAAACACGTGCACAGAGAAAGCTCCGTAGGCGGCAGTGAACATCCTGCTTCCTCAGTCATATAATAAATGGTCAAGGCAAGGTCCTCTTCACACAGCGAGACAGCCACAAATAAAGAGTGGATGTACATCTTGATGGGGGGGGGACAGTCCAGATTTCCAATGAATGAAATCAGAAAATACAGCATCACCAAGGACAACATGTAATAATCTGTTTTCTGGGGCTTTTCCATCTATAAATGATTCGTTTCTCACCAGCTGCTAACACCTTTGAATTGCCACCCAATATGGAAAAGAAAGGTGCCATAACGATGATTTAAGAACGATTTGTGTTTTCTGAGAATATCGAACAGCTCAATATGTTCTGTCATCTGAGGCTTTTGCTCCCTACAATCAGCCTATTTTAAGTTGGGTAACAGAGAGATTTTTAGTACTAGGGCCATTTTTGGAAGGAAGAAGAGAAACTACTTTGACCCAAATCATCTCTGGTGTCCTTGAAGACACTTATTAAGAACCTCGGGAGTCTGGAGAACACCTCTAGACAGCTCTTCTCCACTTCTCCTCTACTCTCCTTTGTGATCTTCCCTGTCCTAACTTTTATTCCACCTTCCCTTTTTGTCTGTGTGCACCTTCACTTTCACTCACACAGACCCACAAGGCTCCCACAGGGGCTCAAAATCAATCTCACGGTGCTTAAAATAATCAACCTAGTTGAGGCAGAGGGCTTACCAGTAACATGTACAGTAGCTCACGTCCTCACTCCTTATTTTTACCTCCACCCCACCTCCCTGATTGTGAGTGACTGGCAGCCATCTCAGGATTTATTTTGCTTTCTTTTCATTTTAATATTTACCCAGGCTGCCATCATTTCATTTGGAGTTCAATTTTTTTGTCATATAGTTCATATAAATGATTGTATTGTAAGCTGTACTACATCTCTTGTCGAGTGACAGCTGGGGAAGGCTCTTGCTCCTTACCATCATGAACTGGATTAGCACTGGTCTGATGACTGGATGATAGATAGGTGGCTGGATGGGTGAAGTCATGTATGGGCAGGGATTCTTATATTTAGATCTGATTCCACATGAGTACCAATTATTTTATTTTTCTTTTTTTTAATCTTGTAATGTCACTGCTGTAATTTTCATCATAATCTAAATAAATATTTTCGTAAAAACGTGCAAATCTACTCTATGTACAGTTGCGGTCAACAGTTTGCATGCACTCATCATGGGCATGAAAGTCGTGGTAATTTGGGGCTTTTAATGATAGATTTTTCTGGAATGATTGTACAGAATTCATCTTTAATGACTAAAAGAATATTGCTTGTGTGCTCAAGTTTGAATTTAGTTTGGATTTTCTCTCTTCCACACGAGGTCAAATGTATATACACAACCTTAAAACAGTATATTGAGTTTATGCATCCCACTAATATTTTTGGTAACCATCAACAAGCTTCTGTCATAGCCTGTCTGATATTTTGGGGGAAAAGCCTAATGTTACCCTGCTTTATCTGTTGCAAAAGCAGTTTTGATGTATGTTTGACATAAATTTCCTGTTGGGACTCCCAATCATGTCAAACCATCCAGCTGTTTATTTGAGCTGAAGTTGAAGAATTTAGAGGTAGTTCACGTTTCCATGCATCTTCTGCAATGTACCAGTGCCACAGGCAACAAAACAGCCCCAGAGCATGACGCTACCACCATCATGCTTGACAGTTGGAGCACTGTTCTTAGGTTGGAAAGCCGCACCTTTCTTTCTTTGGCCCATTTGACCATAAAACCATCTCCAAAGGCATTTATCTCGTCCACGTGGGCAGCTCAGAATTTCAGTTGAGTTTGAGTTGAGCTGAAGCTTCTTTCTTGGTCAACACCCTCTCAATCTGTGACAATGTAAAACTCACCTCACTGTGGACATTGACACTGGTGTTCCAGCAATTTCCATATCATGGCAAACACTGAGGTGTTACTGAACATCCTAACCAACCGCTCATCTTTCAGATCTTGTCAAAGTAGAGATGCATTAAAAAAAAAAACCTTATACTTAATATACGATTGTTTGGTCAGTCCAACGAGTGCTGTCATGCAAATCCTTTTTATGCTGCAAAGAGAAACTCGCAATTTGCGTCACTCAGTATCACTAATGATAATTAAATAGGCTTTAATTTTTTTCAAGTTCAAAGGCACTGTAAATCCTTCAGCACCACCACTAAAAGAATGACGTGACTGCATGTATGTATTTGAGCCTGTATATGTTATTATAGCCTCTGTGGATTAGAAATCCTAAATGAATTCAAGATTGTGCTCCCAAGTGTTCTATTTGAAAGTAATTAAAGATAAATGCTGTACAGTCAAAAAAGAACAGATTAAAGAAACTAACGGCCCCAAATTACCAAGACATTCATGCTCATGATGAGTGGATGTAAACTTCTGACCACAACTGTACGCGTATGTATGAATTTAAGTAATTCACACCATAAATGTGTGGGTGCAAGATGACTCACTTACTGTACACGTGTGTGAAAACCTGCCTATTTACTGAAAAAAGAAGGGAGATAAAGGTTGCTGGCTCCACCTAATTGGTGGCACCTGTCACAGTAAGTTTTGACCCCCAGAGAAATATCATCGATCACCCGGGACAAAAATAGCATCTGGAGCCCAGCTTCCAGCCAACAATGAAACTTTCTCCTCCTCACTCGTTCTGGTAATTAACAAAATCATCCACACAGATGAATCTAGCTGACGATCTTCAAACAATACCCATTCATACCTGTTACAACCTTTAACTAATGAGCTCTCCTTCTGTTTAAGATGCTACTTTGAGGAAAACATTTGAAAACTGCAGCATGGCTCAGGTCAGATCCCAGAGACACGTTCAGTGAAAAAATTCATGCTTTGTTTTCCTTTTTCTTTTCTTGTCTCATATTATTGATTTTTAAAGATATGCAAATTTGTCCCAACACAGTGCTCAAGTCAAGGAGGCAATGCCCGCCCTACATCACAACTCAAATATAGCTACACCAATTAAGGCCAGTTCTTGTATGCTACACTGGGCATGTGGAAGAAATCATTCTCCATTACTGTATTATAAGTCTCTTGATGTCTGATTGTGCAGCAAGTCAGTGGATGAAAAAGACGGAGACTTTGGGGAGGAGTAGCACGCTTAATTGGATTCTGCATTATTGTGAACAGGACTGTAGAGATGACAGAAATGCTCCTGATTCAGAATCGTTCGTTAGTGGGCAAAATAAATGGATCAGGGTGTTAAGTTTAGCCCTAATTATTCTGTTTATCTTTTTGTTTAGTCCCTTTATCTCCCTTCCTTGCTTCACTACAGCTGTCAGAGTAGGAGTAAAGTAATTGCAACCTGTCTCTGGTCTACACTGGCCATCAGCCCAACATAGAGAGCCAGAGGAGGGCCGCAAAAAGAAAAGAAGTGGGAAAAAAAGATGCGTTAACAAATAAACTGAAGGGGGAGGGTGGGGTGAGTAGACAATGTAGAATCTATAACAGCGAGAAATGGAAAATATAAAGGAGAGTGACCAAGTGAACAATGCTGATGAAGATGAGAACGAGAGGAGAGAGGGCCGGCGAGATGAAAGGATGGAGGGTGAGCAGAATGGCAGAGGGAGAAGGGGAGGGTAAGCTTCCGACAAAAGGAAGTGGGAGACAATCCAGTAAGGCACATGGTGTGTGTGTGTGTGTGTGTGTGTGTGTGTGTGTGTGTGTGTGTGTGTGTGTGTGTGTGTGTGTGTGTGTGTGTGTGTGTGTGTGTGCGTGTTGGTTTGTTTGTTTCTCACACATGTTTGAGCACCAACATGGTAAAGGAGTGCAAGCAGTAGCTGGTCACAGCCCCTAATAGCATTATATTACTTGGTGCCAAATCTGAAAGGCTAGATTGCAGGCTGTTAGGGATTTAATTCTAAATTAAGCCTGTAAGGAGAATGTTTGCATGTAAATCCATGTACCAAACCATTACTCTGTGTGTGAACACAACAGCTAGAAACATGAAATTAGAGTACTGAGACAACTAAGAGAATGCCGAGCTTGGCTCATAAAGCTGTCAGATGTGCGCACGCATATGGATGTGTGGTCAGGTAAGGCTAATAATTACTAAGATGCTAAATGCACATTTTTCAACCTTTCATTCAAGCCTGTGAAGTTTATATCAGCTGTTAAGCCTCCAAACTCACACACATGCAAAGATTCACATTCAAAAACGATTGGAGTGCAGCTAAAGCGTGAGGAGTGGAGGAACAAAGGGGAAGCAGAATGTGACAGAGTGAGTGAAGAAAGGCCAGAGCACTGACTCTCCTCCTCCATGGCTGCTGGCCTTGAAGCCTGCTGACTCCGAATGGCACGTTTGGCAAAGGAGTGTTTACTGTGAGTCCTCAGAGCTATGATGCATTTTAATCTAAATATAAGGAAGCATGTTTTATTGTTTGCTTTGATTGCACAATTTGGCTCAGCTCCCTTTTCAAACATGTTTTTGTCCAAAAGTGGCAGATCTTTAAAGTGAGTGGGGGTTTGGCTCAGTGTTGATGCACTTATCGAGGTGAAGGTCAGTGCTTATCATTACAAATCCTATGACTCAAAATGATGGTTCGCAATAAAGCATAGTGGTCACATCACACATCTGTACCAACAATTACAAACCCTACTCCTGTGCCCTCTTAACCATACTATATTTATTAGAATGCACAGCAGTATCATTGAACAGCATCTTTTTGAGCAGACCTGCTTATTTTCTGATCGTATATATTATTTGAACTTGTGGAAAATGTTCACTTATTCATATATCTCAGCAAGAAGCCTACTTAAAAGATGGTATACTTGAAAAAAACCACAAGGTCACTCATTTATTCAACAAAATATCAAGCTGTAATTTTATTCTATTGAACAAACATAATATCAAAGTTGGCATCATAGGCTACAGTGTCCCCTTTAGCAACAATAACTTTATTGAAACATATGCAAACATACATGGAAATCCAGTATAAAGAGCAAAAAAAGATATTTGAAATTTGAAAGGCAATATCTGACATGACCTCCTTTATTCTTAAACACAGACTGAATTCTCTTAGACAAACTTTCTTGTAATTTCTTGAAGTAGTCTTCAGAAAAAGTTCTCCAGGCTTCTTGAAGGATATTCAAAGCTCTTCTTTGGATGTTGGCTGCCTTTTGTTCTGTTGTCTGTCAAGATGATCCCACACTGCTCCAATGATGTTGAGGTCATGGCTCTGAGGAGGCCAGTCCCCAGAGCTCGTACCTGTGATGGTGACTGATAAGTCTTCTGTGTTTTTCTATCCAGGGAGGATTTCCCTGCAGTGGCAGTGTGTTTGAGGATGCCATGCTGACAAATGAAGCATTTGGCACTCAGGTGCTTTCCAATAGGTCAAAATGTGACAGTACTTTTCCTTAAACCAAAACCAACAGAAATGCATGGCCCATCACGGAGCCTCCATCATCTTTTACTGACGGCTGTCGACACTCACTGTTGTAGCTCTCCTAACCTCGGTGATTTGAACCAGAAATTAGACATTTGTATGGATGGATGGATTCATCACTCCATAAGAGATATCGCCCCTCTGTTTCAGCCCAGTTCTTGTGTAATTTAGCATAACCCCAACCTTTTCTGCCTGTTTTCCTTCCTTAAGAATGGTTCAAAAGCGACCCTTTCACCATTTGATGAGGCTTCAATAACAGTGCATGGATCAACTGAAGATCCAGCTACAGAAAACCAGGAGAACTGTTGCTCAAGGCCACTTTAAAAAATACACAAAGCAAACTGTAAAGAAACGAGAGGTGGCTCAAATATGTTGCACAGCTCTGTATTTTGAGGAAATAATAATCAGTCGTTGACATCACCTTGCTGGCTTCCTGTAGCCACTGCTTGTGCATAAGAGAGCGGCTGAAAGTAGCTTCTACCTCCTGCTTTAAATTCCTTCACTGCATCGCTATCATGACTACGGTCATTCTATTACTCCCACCATTTTTCTTTTTGTAAGGTCCAATTCAACTTCAATTTTAAGCCAGTTGTCCTCACATTGTCTTCAAGCACTGTTTGATTTGATGTAGAACTCATAGTTGAGTCAATGACTGCAAGCTGCCCCTGAGGCAGTGAAGAAACCGAGAATCACAAAATTCCCACCACTGTTTTGCAGTTTGTGCAGCTCTTGGCATGATCCTCACTGATGTGACTGTATGCTTACATTTCTCCTGTTCCTTGAGATTTGACTGTATCTCTCTGTGTGTACGTGTGTGTGTGTGTGTTACACAAACACACCTATACACTCCTTTGTATGTCTGTATCCACAGCAAATGGAAGCGGCAGTAGACTCAAGGTCTCTTGTGAAAGAAAAGACTGCAAACACCTGGACAAAAAAACCAAAAGCATAATGCCACACACTGCATAGGTGTGTGTGTGTGTGTGTGTGTGTGTGTGTGTGTGTGTGTGTGTGTGTGTGTGTGTGTGTGTGTGTGTGTGTGTGTGTGTGTGTGAGTGAGTGAGTGAAGGCTGCAGGAACAAAAAAGGAGATATCTGTTGCCTCTGCATCAAGCTCAACTTGCTAACTCTTTCTCCTTCACACACACGCACACACACACACACACACACACACACACACACACATGCACACACACATGCAGTTCTTTTTTTTCTTTTTCCCCCTCAAACACACACATGCACAAACACACATATACGAGCAGGCGACCTCACAGACGCATAGAAACCCAGTATTTAGTTCCTGCGTCATTACAGTAGCCATCTGTCAGTATGCAGGCACACATACACGGACTTGGCTGTGTGTATGCATCCACTACTCACTCACACACACATGCACACTAGCCAGAGGAATACACTCACCCCAGGAATATCTCACCCTGGTGACCCTCTGTGCCCCGCACGCCCCGTTGCTTTGATTGATTTTCTATAAAGCTTCATATTCTTGGCTCAATCTGAGAGGTGAAAGGCTTTCTTTCCCTAGTTTTCTCATCCATTGTTCTGTTTTTCTCCTTTCCCTTGTCTTTCTCTCCATCCCTACCCACGTGAATCTGTCTGTTTGTTTGAGTCTGCCAAAGGCTGATGTCATTGTCCACCAGCGTACTTCCAGTGCGTGAGATGAAATGAATGTTAGATATAATCCCACGGTTTTAATCCCGGCCACTCCCAATCCGCTGCCTGCACACACCGGACAGCCGGAGAAAAATCTTATGATCAGCACAGTTTTGTTTAACCGTGAAAGCACGCAGTGTTTGGAGAGGAGTGCGGGACACACAGTTGGGCCTCGAGCAGCCTTTAAAAATGATCTCACATTATTCAAAGATGCCCACCTGCTGTGCTCATAGAGAGAGAGAAGGAGAGAGAGAGATGAAAGATTATTTATTTCTCATGGGTGGGAGACAGTGAGTGAGCGAGCGAGCGAGTGGGAGGGAGGGCGGCAGTCAGAAGCAAGCAAACTAATTCTCAGACAGTCGTGCCAGAGCAGGAGCTGCAGTTCACCTCGCTGACTCTGTTGGTTTAAAAGCCATTTTAAGTGTTATTCAACCATTAATTTATTCCCAAGTAACAAGTAGGACGATACTTTCCATTTTGGACAGGGGGCTTCAAACACGCGCACCCGCACTTCTTCCGAGCCGCGACAACTCAAGGTAAGGCTTCAAACTTCAAATGACAAACGCGAATTAATTTCATGTCTCCGTATTGTATCCTGCGTGGCTGCTAGGAAGCAGTAATTAAATAAAAGATTAGATAAAAGAGACGCTTTCTTTCCTTTTCTCCTGGCGCGCTGCTTCTTCGGTTACTGCCGATGTGCGCGGTGCAGCCAGCGTGCGTAAAGCAGCTGCAGCGATAATCTCCAAAGTGGCAACCAGCAGGACTCATACAGTGTTACTGGCTTCTTCTCGTCCCATAACGAAAACAGAAGGAACAGATTACATCTAACAAGTAACAACGACTTTTTTAAAAGAGTAATAACAAACGACGGTGTTGGACGTTTGTAACTTGCTGCATTAAGTTTTCGTCCTCATGCTACTGAACCTTAAACAGTTCTACAACAAAAGTCTGGAAAATACGCTTAAGGAAAAGTGAGAGCGTTCAAAGCTCTTCGTCAGAGAGGTATTTTACAAGTGCAGCTCATCCTGTTCACGCTCCCAGCACAGCAGCTGTATTAGTTTTGAGTAAAATTAAGAGACCCCCTTAGAAGAAAAACAACCTAAAACCTTCACATATTCATCCTCACATCCTTTCTCTCTCTGCTAAACCGTATCCAGCTTTAGGTTTACCAGGTTTTTTTCTTTTTTTTAACCATGCATTTCTACACTTACTAAGTCAGCATTATGAGTTTTATGCTGAATCAAGGCGGCTGATTACGTTTAAAGTGGGCTTTTGTGATTATGCTCAAATGCTTTGAGAGTGACTGCAGAAATCATTTAATGTAGTGGCCAGTCACAGCCTTCACAGAGCACCACTTTTTCATAAAAGGGGCAGCAAATGCAAATGTACTGTTTGAATAATTTTATTCAAATATATTGAAACCGATAAAGAGTTTATTAAAGACACAATGGATAGTACATCATATTTAATTTTTTTTTTTTTATGAGGCCACCCCCTGCTGGCCTCATTAACTTCATTAATGTGAGCTCCTGCAGTTTGATAAAGTGGGCTGGCAGAGTGGAGAAAACATGAGAGAAATCCATGTATATGCTGCTACACTACTGCACCCCAGAGAGAGAGAGTAAAAGAGGTTGCTGAGCTGAGAAAGCAAACACAGTGGCCAAGGAAAAAAATGTGGATGTTTACATATTCATCTCATTTGACTTGTAGGGCTGCTGTGTTTTCCCAACACAGTTTCTTTTACTCTCTAGATTTAGCGCACTTTGATTTTATGTAACAAGGCAAAAAATAACGTTTCAAGCATCACATCTCACACAGTTCACACCTGCATGCTGAGCTGTCAGCTTCACAATATGCACTGTCGGTATAGTTATATATATATAGTTATAGTTATTTCTTTATTCATTCATCCTTCCAAGCCTTCATTTCACCACCCGCTGCTCTTTCATTTGTGGCCACTGTCCCTTAAACCTGTAAATTTTTTTAATGCATCTCTTGAGACCTCGTTTAGAGTTTGTAGAGAAAAGCTCCAGCCTAAAGCACAAAAGGCTTTCACATCGCCTGTGAGTTTTGTCATTGTATTGTTCATCGTGAAAAGGCAGCCGTGCTCGGATTTAGCTGGACAAGCCAAAAAGCTGACAAGCCAACACTTCACGTTCCCAACCAAACAAAGGTGGTTTCACTGATACACGGGATGTGTGTAATCAGGTGTATCTGTGTGCATTTACTTTTTTTCGTTGTTGTTTTTTGTCAGTCACCAACCTGCTTTTTTGATAATGGAAGCTGCGGCTCAGGTTGTGCCCTGCATCCAGACAACAGCGAACGCTGCCTTTTAAAAGTCAGGTTTCATTTTGAAGCTTTTCATCCGGCGGACCTGTGACATGCAGTCAGAAATGTTTGCAGAACCAAGGACGACGAGTTGCGTACAATCCAGCTTACTGTAACACAAAAACTGAGATATAACATTTAGTCATGTGCAGTTTATGTGGCACGTAACTGTCGGGGACACAGTTTAGATCTGAGTGCTGACCTGCTTTACCTCCACTGAGCCTTTTTATAATTTGATCACATTTGTTTGGCTGTGAGCTTCTTTTTTTATCTTCAGAATATATGAAAACGAGTATTTTTATGTTGTTTTTTAAATATTTTAGCATTTCTTCAATGAGAAACTGATTGTTTAAAATTGGTGCACTTTGCTGGTGGGTTATAAACAGTGTTACACAACACATACTGTATGTTTCGCTACCTTAAACCAGAAGAAAGCATTGCTTGAAATACCGACACTGGTGGTACCCATCAGCCCAAGTATTTCTTTATGAAGCAAAAGGTTAAAGGAAATGTGCAACTAAAAAGGAAAATCCTTAAATATAGAAAAAGTAAATGTTGTTTATTAATAAGGGTGGAGAATGTTGGGGAGAGAGCGCCGCATATCCGGTTTCATCTTCCCCTGCAGGCAATTTTACAGATTTATGATTTTATCAATAGCTGACCTAATAGGTAGATGCTGGTGTACTGTGGGCATCAATATCCCATTATAAAGTAATGGTATGCCATAATAGTAGCTGATAACTGTGGATGCTGTAAACACCCTCTGATTCTGGTTGATTCTGAATGTTTCCCTCTGAGTCTGCTGCTCAGAATAGAGTCGCAGACTTTGGTGCAATCTGTAACGGCCATGTCCATGACCACAGAGCTTTTCCATCACGGCAGCCCTCACAGATTATATATGGTGGTTGCAGGAGATCCATCAACATGACTTTAAGGACCCTTCGTGTTCGCTCTCTGTCACTATATTTGGTAGGCAGTAATGATCCTTACGTGCCCCCCGGGACTTGTTGTCATCAAGAATTTGGCAGCTCGTGGCAAACACCGGGCTACTGGAAAGTTGAATAGATAGAAAAAAGTTTGACAGCAAATACAGAAGTGCCAAAAGTCAAATCAAAAACTTGTTTTTTTTCCTGCACACATGCTACCTATGTTACATAAGCATGAGCTTCAGGATAAACTGCACACACAGCATATGCTTGTGTTTTTTCTCCTTTACTGAGTTTGGTGCCAGAGGTTTCTAATGTCCTGCCATCCTTGCTCATCTTCTGCCATCCTGCTCTCTCATACTCCCATGTCATCTGCTCTCTGAGTCTGCAGCTGAGCCTTCTGTCCCTTGCTGAACTCTAAATGTCTGTCTGTCTGTCTAGTTATATATATAGCATTACTAACATATGATAACGGTGTCAAAAGTACATATTATAATATATGGCTAATGCAGCAGAATACAGGACTGGAAAATGAACCAGAAAAAAGCTTTTGGCCATTATGGAAAGTTACCTCTGAAAATTTTATAACTTATCCTGGAGTTCTACTGGTCAGCGTGAAGTTCGAGGGCAGGCTGCCTTGATTGACGGGTTTGCAGACACACAGAGTTCTAGGGAGAGCGAGACAGACTCTGTGCAAGGAACACGTTTTGTTGCACTTGGCTGAACACAGCACAAAATATGTAAAAACAAAGAAAAAGATGTCAATTTGCTAAATATTTTCAATTTAATAAAATATGCAGCAGCAAAAAAAACTACTATAAAAGTGGTCTGTGTAATATAATACAGAAACATGGTATCAGTAGCAGTTGTTTCCAGTAGCCTAGCTTACTTTAGCCTCAAACAGGTCACCAAGCTGGACCTCTCTTCTGCATTTGTCGCCTTTTAGAACAGTTTCAATGGGATTAGCTGACATATGCATATAACATGAACTTCTGTGTAATACAACCTATGCACAATGTTACTTCAGTTATCTAGTTTACTTCATGCTAATTAGCCCGTGCGATGTGCCCATGTGGTTTATAGATGTGGTTTGCTAACCAAGCTTGCCAGGTTCAACTAATAACCTAGCACCTCACCTTTTTATCCAGATATGGTAACTTAAGCCAACACTGCAGCTTCAGAATGCCCAATGTCTGATGCCATGGTGCAACCTGATATCACAGCAAAGCATTTAATAGACACACCGGTCCACCATGCCCATTTCACACTTTGCCTCTCCCAAACATGAAATGTACACACGTGCAGAAGAGACACTTTATTTCAAGCCAACATGAAAATAATCACAGGAAAATGTTTAAACAGACATTATTAACACATTTACATATATGGACATATTAGCCGACTAGCTTATTCATTTCTCACAATTACCATGGACTGTATTTAATATGTTTTTAGCTCACTACCAGCTTCGTGGCTTTACATATATTATATCTCCTTGCTGGAAATACGTCTTCTCCATGTTTTGGAGAGGCAAAGTGTGAAATGGACATGGTGGACCGGTGTTTCTATTACACGTTTTGCCGTGATACTGGGTTGCACGGTGACTGCATATTCTAGTCTTACATTCATTCGTTAATGTACAGCTAACGCAGGTGATCCAAATGAAATGCCTGATGTTTCATCAGATGCAGTTCCCCTTGTGAGATTAATATTCTAGTTATTGTGCATGACAATTAATAAACTGATGCTCAAATAGACCAGACCACAAATTTCATCAGAATTTAAGTTCAATTCATAAAAATGTATGTAGTATATGCTGTACTAAAGTATATACAGTATTATATGATATAATAGGGCACTGTCTATACTAAAATCACAGATGTCATCTACAACCTGAGATCTGCTGCTGTCAACTGGATTGGATGGCTGAACCTTTCTCAGAATATTTGTCCTTAACAGAGAAAGGCTTAATATTAATATTCCAGCCTGTTGTTAACAAGTGGTAAGCTCAAGGCTGACAAATAAAGCCATTGTAGAAGTGCCAAAATCAGTTATTTTAATGGCCACTCGAGTGACTCCAATGACCCACATCGTTGTAATGCCAAACTTCTGCATGTCCACGCAGCATTTTTACAGCCAGGTGCAAAAAATAGACTCATCTCTATAGTTAATTTCCCCTTTAATAACAACTCTCTGTTGTTAATATTTTCTATAACCTATCCTGTGCAATACTTAAAATTTGGTTTTGATTGACAGGTGTGCTGACACTGGCAGCTGTAGCTGAGCTGTCACCGCCACTGAACTGGACCTGTCAGCTGTGTTTGTGCTGCTGGCACCCTATGGAGGATTTTTATTTAAAGGAATTATCTCATAAATAATATGGTCGGCTATGAGATAAAGAAAGCCTTTTATTTGGACTCCAGTGTCTGTGAGGGAGATTCTAGTATTTTCTTAAAGCGTTTTCACATCTATAGGTTGTTTACTCTGGACCAAATCAGTTAAAGTTTGTAAACTTATAGCTTTTCCCAGTGAGTTGGTTTCTTTTCACATAGAGAGGGAGAGTAGTTTGCCACTACGAACCATGTGAGAATGTTGAGTCCGCTCATTGGACAGATGTGTCTGGGTGGGAGCAGCAAACATAAATGCAGGAAAAAGCTGCTGTGGACTACTGGAGAAAATGAAGAATGAAGTTTACTTTACAGCTAGTTGCCAGCCTGTGCACACCTTTGCACATCTATAGTAGACATCCCAGAATACAAAGCATACGTGGCTATGGGATGTTCTTTATCTCAGACTTGCAGCATACACCGTGCAGTTAGTTTGGATCGAGGTCAGATCACATTCACACCATAAACTTAGTAATTCTGGAGTTTATTTGCAGTTGTTTCGGGCCACATCCTAGTGTGATTACTGTGTTCATATCTGCACAAATGAACCTCAGCAAGGGGGAAAACAAACCACAGTTGTAGAACTTTAATTATCAGCTAGACTATCTCTGCCTGTGTGACAGTTTATGGATGTTACGTCTGTATCTTATATGTAATCTATGACTGTCAATCGATATGGCTGCTGCAAGTTGGAAAGGGAAGTGCTTGAAGTGGGAAGTGAGAAGCAGCTTCACCCAAACTTGCTGTCCGTCACATTGAATGGCAATGAGATATTTTTCTTGAAATCTAATTCCTTCCTAGCCAATAAAAGGGGGCAGTTATAAACAGCAGAACCGGGAGATGTCATTCTAAAAGAAACAAGCAAACAAACTGCTAACCTGCAAATGGAAGAAGCTGAGGCACTTTCTCTCCTTTCTCTTCTTTCGGCCGCTCCCTTTAGGGCTCACCAGAGCGGCTCATATGCCTCCATCTCGCCCCGGCATCCTCTTCTGTTACACCAACTCTCTGCATTTTCTTCTGTTGTATCCCTTTTTCCTTCCTGCCTGCGAGTGCATTACTCAATATCCTCTGTCCAGTATCTTCTATCCCTCTGTGTATGTCCAAACCATCTCAGCCTTGCCTCTCAAACTTTGTCTCAACCTCAGCTGTCCCTCTGATATTCTCATTTTTAATGCTGTCCTTCATCCTCACTCCCAGTGGAGCTAAGAAACACATTGAATAGTTTTCAGTAGTCTGCTTGATCTTACTTAACTGCAGAAAATAAAAAAATAAAGTGCCTGCTGTATAGATTGTCATGCTGCGCATTTGTAAATCAAACCCTGCAAAAACAAAAAAAGTGGATAAACTGCAGCCAAAATATTTATGCCAAAACCAAATCCTTGGCCCAGCAACGTGTTCGCCAAATCTGAGCCAAATTCCTCTGGAAATATCTAAAATGTAGATTCAGAGATAATAAAAGAGTTTCACCACATTTTACCAATCCAAAACTCCAAGGAAGGAACAGCTGTCTTCCCCACATAAACAGACGCACCTACACACACACACATAGATGTGTTTTCCTCTCTGCAGTGGTAAAAAACATCAGAAAAACAGAGAAAACACAACATTTAAAACTCTGACTGAAAGAATCAATAAAATTCTACCAATGCGTCTGATACCTTCTGTCAACCTGTGCCAGCGTAACACTGCAAAATCCTCACTGACCCATCAGGACAGAACGAGATGGATAAGCTCTCGTAAATGTGACCAATTTACTGCAATGTTGCGCTGATGAAATTAAGTCCAAGGTTTACTTATAGAGAGGGTCAAACAGAGAAAGTGTATACTTCCTGAAATGTTACACAATAACACTGTAAATATGCTTTCTCATTACTCTGGTGTTTTATGCATGGTGTTGTTTTATGGCTTATATATGACTTCATTTCATTTTAATAAAGTCTATTCATTTTACCCAAGGCGATAGCAACACATCTAATTTACACTGCTTTCTTCTCAGTGTTTCAAAAGTTCGCTAAGAATTACCCTCAGTAAGAAAACACAGCATGTTTGCTGACCTTTCTCAAAGATATCTGACTTTTGCACTAAAATATACCAACTTGAAAAGACAAGCAAGAGACCCTCTCAAGGCTGGGTGTTTGCAGGCAGCTTAATCATACAGATAAAAGATGGGTTTTTCTTCACTTTGTTGTGGGATACTTAATTAACCAGTATTCAAGGCCTTGTAATATATGGAGAGAAACTATGAATTAGTAATGAGTTATCCAGTCCCCGGTGCTCTCCAGTGTTGGAGGGGAAAGAGAGAGAGGGATTTGAAGTGACAGGGAAAAAGGGGGACATGGAAAGAAAAAGATAGATTAGAGCGAAGGGTAATACAGACAGAATGGAGACAGACAGAGAGAGTAGTTCATTAGAGCGGCTTTCATTACAAGATCCTGTGTATATTGTCCTCTCTGTCTTCATCTGTCATTTTTCCATCTCCTCTTCCCCTCACTTTTTTTCTTTTCGCTTTTCCTAATATTTCCTTTCTCAGCTTCTCTTCGATCATCTTTCTCTTCAACCTCAGGCCTGCTCTCACTTTCCTCTGTCTTATATTTTCTCCACTTCTTCATATTTATCTATGTCATTACACTGCTGTGAGAAGAACTGCACCGGCCTTGTGGGACGAAGTGGGGAGACAATGAAACTCGTGTAGTTTTCCCTCCACCAAATAGCCCTCTGGAGGCCAAGCAGCAATCTCTAACATACATCACGTGGCCCAATTTTGCCTCATCTGAGCCCACTCACCTGTTCGTCGGGGTTTTACTCGTGCTAGTGAAGACTGAACAGAGCTAAAACCGGGGCCCAACATTTTCTTTGAGTTCAGCAAAAAAAGAGTCAAAACTGGGCTAGAATGTGGGCCAGCAAACAGGCACAGATCAGAAAATGACACAAAGGGTGCAAATGGAAAACAGAAAGTTCCCCACCTCACCGACTGCAGTCCTTCACCGCTGTAAAGATGAGACTATAAAGAAAATCCAGAAGTACAATCAAACTTGCCCATAAGTGTCATTTACTACTTCCTCGTCATCATAAGGAACACTCATTTATTGCTTGCCCTATTTGGGATTCATCACTTGTTCTTCCTTCACCAGCCCTGTCTGCATCACCCCTTATGTAACACCCCAAGCTGTCGTAACGATGGATCCAACAAGCCACTGCATCATCAGGCCTTCAACTGTTGCTCCCCATCTGATCGTAATGATGGCTGCCAGTGCTACTACCCCTCACATTCTGGTAACTGTCCCCCTGAATAGCACTATAGCTCGAGCAGGCTAAGGACAGCTGCAGCACAGCACATTTTAATTGAAAACAATTATGTTAGGGACTTTGAACCAGAGGGAACGGTTGGCGTAGAGGGAGACAGATGCAGGCAATTAAGCATACTGGGAAAATAAGGTAAATTTGAAGTGCTGATTTCATTACACCAGAGGGGACACACTGAGTGTCTCCACTTTCTGCACTGTGGCCGAATGCATGGATGCATGTAATGTATAGTGTTTAGTTTCAAGGCAGCTTCAAGAAGAATTACAAATAAAGAAATTAGGAATCGCTTTTGGATCGTTCAGCAGCCGACAGACAACTACGGGCACGGTGGGATGGTGGGGGGAGTTCAGAACTGATCCAGATTTATTGGCTCAGCTGGCCATAAAAGAGGGTTTATCCTCACATTGCATTATGCAAGCCAAAGTCTCTGCTAGCTACAGGTGAAAGATGACTGCTCGGCAGACGCAGATTCTCCCAGTATCTCGCTCCTCCTCCCTCCTCTCTTTTCTCTATATTGCCCTCTCTTAGGATGGATGAGTTTAATACTGAGGTGGTTAGAAACAGAGGCAGATTTCCTCAGTGAAGTTCATTCTTTATATTCTGAATGACTCATGGGATGAAAATCAAGCCTTCTCCTCATCCTCTTGTCACCCAACCATATCTCCTTCCTTTCCTTACCCTTTGGCTTTTACTTTTTCTTGGCTTCCCCTCTTTGTTGTCTGTGCTCCTGCTATGCTCTCTCACTCTGCTCCATTACAGAGGCTCCCCGGTGATTACTTTAATGCATCTAGCCTTCAGTAAGAGACACTCAGATTTTGAAAGGTATTGATGGTAACAGATATGCCTGGCCTTAAAATCTTCTACTCATTCCTTTCACATATGCACTCACTTTAAGCAGGTGCATCTACATGATTTACAATCCAAGCTTGGAAGTATTTTTCTATCCTAGACAGGATGGAAAAATACTTATAGAATTGTTGTTTTTGTAATTATTATGTTGGAAAATCCAGTTTAAAGGTTAGTGTGAAATAGAGCACATTGGTGCTTTGTTTGTGCCAATGATACACAACCAAGCTCATCAAAGAAAATGTAGTTTATATTAATGATACATTGGCAACATCCTGCTTCCAGCTATTTATCTCCACGCTGTCCTTATCCAGAGAGAAAGCACTGTTAGTGCTCTTGTTATGTAAAGAGGAAAAAAAGAGAAAAGTGTATATCGTCTAATGGCTGAATAATTGAACATGTCAGTATGCATGCTGCATAATCCATTCACAAAATTGAAAACCCTCACAAATATTGACAAGTGGTCTCTTGCTTGCCTTTAAAGAGACATGGCACTGAGCGAAGAAACAAGTAGCTGCGGGGGAGCAGGAGATAACTATTGCAGTCTGGCTCATCAAAAACACAGCAATAGCAAGAAAAATGGTGAGAAAGCAGCTAAATTGGAGAAAAGCTAGAGCATACTCTGCCTTTGCTCTGACCTGGTTCCAGTTAATCCGCCTACTTTACAAGATGAACATTACCTCCTCACTGTATTTATAGAGCCTGTGTGTGTGTGTGTGTGTGTGTGTGTGTGTGTGTGTTTAAGCTGTGGGTATGTGAATGTGATTCTTTTGTTCTAGGTGTGTCCATGATTGTAGAGTAAATGCATTCACTCTACATTCATGGAAAGTCTGTTTAATTTTGGGGCAGCAGGTCTGACAGGGAAAAGACCCACTGTGAAGTCACTGCTTGCTTCCTTAATGCTGAGTTTCTATAGTTGTTAAATACCTCCTCCAACAAATTTCTTTAATTAACAGAATTAAAGTTGCTGTTAAAACGCAATGTGAGAAACTAACACTGGCTGAAGACCCTTCCTGGGCCTTCTTATACAACAGCTTATTTGTTATCCTTTTCTCAGAAAAAAGGTAGAACTTGATGGAACAATCGAACTTGACTCTGAAGCAGCCTGACGGTCTTTCCAGTTAAAGCCAAGGAGATGGTTCAGTCAGCACTTGTTCTTTTTTCCTTCTCATCCATGTCACACGTTTGCGTTGCAGATGTCAATAAAGGTGCAGTCATGGTGCTTATATATATAGTTAGCTCTGATGAGGAGGATCAAGGGTGTTTGTTTTAAGTGGTGAAATATGGCAATGCATGAGTGCCAGCTAAAGACAGACTTGGTGTATTTCCCAGAAAAAGAAGTCAGTCTGGTATAAGTTCATTTTCTAGCTATAAGCAAGAAAGTACAGGCGAGGAGGAAGAGATCCAGAGTGTTCAGGGGTCAGGACAGCAAGTGCTATTCAATAAACGGAAAAGGCACATTCATGTTAGGCTATTATTATGTGTCTTATTCCCATGCAGTACCTCCCTAGAGCAGAATACAGGATTCACCCACCTGTCAAATTCCACTTTAACTTTTAGCTCCCATAATAACCACTGTTAGCCAGAGATGTCGTTGTTTCTGTTAGCTTTAAACAAAAGGATATGTAAAGAGGGAAGGAATGCTCTTAGACTTGATGGCTTGATTTCCATCATGTGTATACTTTAAAGGAGATCTGTCCCCCAACACAGCATCTAGTTTTAAAGCCATGACACCTTACATGCCAAACTGAGCCTCTTCTCAAACTATCAGCTGAATAAAGGTGCTATCACAGTACTAGCGAAAGCCCTCACTGAAAGACAACTCACAAAACTGGATCGTAGTAAAATGATTCAAATACTAGCAGTGTCGTCATCACAGGTAGGCTATTTTCATTCTTTGGTCCAACTGTTTTGCTTGCTGGCGAGTGCCAGGCTGTCACCGTGGCCTTCACGAGGTGTTATGATTTTATTTTCAGTTTGTTTGTACTGCTGCCTGTAAGAGTGAATTAATGTAATGGTAATCGTTGCCAATTTCAGCAAAATAATACAGTACCTAAGTCTTTATGCCACCACAATGTTTCTGGCTGCGCTACAGCTGGCAAACGAAGTATGACGCTTTCAAAGCTCAGTTTTGGCAACTTAAAGCACTTCGTTTAGATGGATCATGAAATTATTATTGTTCTGAAGCAACATAAGTTACAGCTCAGGCTGATGACAATTACATAAATTTTTTTTTGTCCAGAACAAGGGAACAGACCAATTTATTGACTCTACCGTGCCAGGAGTTAGATTATTCTTTGAATTCAGCTGTTTTCAGTCCCGTTGCCACATGTGTGTGAAATTAAACACCGAGCCACGCAGGCTGCTTTTACCAACATTTTTGTTATAGAATGACTTGCTCTGAAAAGCTCACAGAGTTTGAGTATGGTATTGTAATACGATCCCACTTTTGCAGCCAGTCAGTTTGTGAAATGTCTTTTAGATACTTCGTGATCTGTAAGCAGTAGAATTGCAAATGTTTAGGAACCACAGCAGCTCAGCAAGTGGCAGTTTGTGTAAGGCTGTAGAGCAGGGTTGCCAGCTGCAGTGCTACAAACCTCCTCTGGCATTAACATCAGCACAAAGACTGTGCACAGAGAGCTGGTAGCTTGGTTTCTCATGGCTAAGCAGCTCCTGTATGTGTGTTTTTGTCCATATAGTGTACACTGCAAGTGTATCTTACTCAGATCCCAAAACAAGACATGTTGCTTTTATAATGCTTTTATAATATTTTATAATTATATATAATATCTTCACAAAAAAAGGATGGCAGTGACCTTGACCTTTGAACACCAAAAATCATTCTGTTCATGTCAATATTTGTGTCCAAAATGCTTTAAGGTATCCCTAAAGAACTGCATCCATGAGAAGGAGACTTACATTCTGAGAGATGGATGGACTGACACTACACAGCTTTCAGCCATGGCTGCTGCAATCACAGAGACTTGCCAATAAACCTGATCCGAAAAGCAATTCCTCTGACATATTCGACCAAACACATATATAATTCCCAGTTTCCTAAAGCTGTATGTTGAGACAGGGAACCTCAGTGTGTGAACTGCGGTTGTATTTGCACTTTTGTCTCCCTGAGAAAATAGTGCCAGTGAAAACACAAAGAGCTCATTATTATTTAACTGGAAGTTGTTTTCTCCACAAAAACTATCATCTAGCAGCAAATTTCTACATGAAGTTACCTCCAGTAAGCTCGACAGGTATACTGATGCTATAAGGTGTGAGCAGGATACCCACTCACTGTTTAAAAATAGAGAAGGCCCTGACAGTCCTACACAAAGCTTCACAGCCGAGACCTCTGTTGAAATGGTCTCCAGCCTTATGACTCTTATCCAAAACTTCAATCACTGCTCCCTTCTCCTCCTCTTCTCTGCTCCTCCTCCCCTTTCTTCCTCTCCTTTCTCTCTCTCGGGGGAGCGGATTTTGCTTCTATAAGTCTTTTATCGCACTGAATATTTCACAAAAGTGTTTTTCTTTTTTCCTCCTTGCACACATACGCACATTCCTGACTTTCTCACGGAAGAGTTCTCGCTTTGACTCCCTCACACTTTTCACATCTGTCATCTTCCATGTTTGCCTCCATCCTTCATTCTTCCTTTTTCTTGTCATCTTTATCACAATCGTGTTTTATCCCCCGAATGCTAGTGTAGCACGAATGTTTATTCTTTTTTCCCACTAGAGTTGTTTCCTTCTCGCTTCCTTTCGCACTCAATTAACCCTCTTTGCTTCTTCCTCCCTCATTTCAACAAACATCTCCTTCAGGTACTTTATAACATCTTTTCTGACTATTCCAGGAATGCATTTGAATATATGGGCCTTAAAAGGATTTAGCACCTTGTGGTCAATACATTCTTCTGTTTGGCATCTATACCAGCTTCCTGCTTCATTTATTCATAACGTGTGCTTACATGGATAAAGCGAATAGTGCATCTGGTTGAGTTAATTCAGTTCTACGGCTGGAAATGAGTTGCAATATGTTTGGCTAAACTTGAATTATTAATTCCCTAGTTCAAAAGAATCCTTTTAAACAGGATTGGCTGCGTACGTCACTGCTACAGGAAACCAGCAGCCAGCTTCATTTGGTCTCCATTTTTACTCTGGTAACTTGTACAGCACGTTATGAGCACCTTTGCACTTTGTTGAATGCACTTTAACTAGAACTTTAATTAGCACCGCACTTTAAGCATAGATTTGCACATCTACAACCATTTGCACACAAGAAGTTCAATTATTTATTGGATATTTATTGAGTATTTTAATCATTAGCAGGTAGCCTTTTGTTCCAGGACCTGCACAGCTGCTCCTCATTAAGAAGTGTGGCGGTTCCCTGTGAGGAGGAAAGAATCGTTACCGGGAGCAAATACAGTCTGCTGTTGTCTCTCTGGGGAATATTTATGTGTAAAGAAGTTTCTTGTTGAGATGTGATTACTCACCTGTCTTTTTGGTGTCCTGTCCAGGCTGTTTGACCAAATGAAACCTTTTAAAGGTTGCAGAGAGGCCACGAGTTAAGAGAGCGTGGGGAACGTCTGTACATGGGTTTTTGGTGTTTTTGGTGTAAGGTTAAGAAATAAAATATGTAATTGTTAATAAATAGTAGTAAAATATATATGTTTATTTAAGAGAGTGCTTGTTGTATATAGATGGTGTAATGTTGGAATTTGGTAAACTCACCTGTGAGTAAATAATGGTTTCGTCCTTTAATAGCTGGCTGCCATTTGTCATTAGACAGAGTGTGGTTTGTGCTGCTGTTGAAGGCTTGAGCTGTCATTAATAGTCCATGGAGTTGTGTCATATGTGGACAAATAACCCTCTCTTGCCTCAGTTCAATTGGGGCAACCGTGGCTCAGGGGTGTTGGGAAGCGCATCTGTAACCGGAAGGTCGCTGGTTTGATCCCCGGGCTCTCTGTCCTGGTCGTTGTGTCTTTGGGCAAGACTCTTTACCCTACTGCTGTTGGCCAGAGGGGCCGGTGGCACGATATGGCAGCCTCGGTTCTGTCAGTCTGCTCCAGGGCAGCTGTGGCTACAACCGTAGCTGCCTCCACCAGTGTGTGAATGAATAGTGGCATTGTAAAGCGCTTTGGGTGCCTTTGCCTTTGGGTGAAAAGTGGCCATATAAATCCAATCTATTATTATTCAATTTTATTTATACAGGACCAAATCACAACAACAGTCACTCTAAGGTGCTTTATATTGCAAGGAAGACCCTACAATAATACCTACAGAGAAAACCCAACAATCACATGACCCCCTATGAGCAGCACTTTGGCGACAGTGGGAAGGAAAAACTCCCTTTTAACAGGAAGAAACCTCCAGCAGAACCAGGCTCAGGGAGGGGCGGGGCCATCTGCTGTGATTGGTTGGGGTGAGAGAAGGAAGACAGGATAGAAGATGTGCTGTGGAAGAGAGACAGAGGTTAATAACAAGTATGACTCAATGCAGAGAGGTGTACTAACATATAGTGAGTGAGAAAGGTTCAATTCAATTCAATTTTATTTATATAGCGCCAAATCACAACAAAAGTCGCCTCAAGGCGCTTCATAAGGTGACTGAAGAAGAAATACTCAGTGCATCATGGGAGTCCCCCAGCAGTCTACACCTATCGCAGCGTAACTAAGTGAGGATTCAGGGTCACCTGAATCCTCAGCCTTCAGCTACACTGTAAATCTAACCACAAAAGACCGCCTTGTGACAGGTCTGCAGAATTAGTCTATTTTACACCATTTGTGTCTGTTTGTCTCATCAATTCAGGCCTCATTGTTTTGTGTGCTTTTTCTGTCTTGAAAATAAGAAATTAAAGCTTGTGAATAATTTCAGTAAAGGCTCTTATCCAATACCAGAGTACAATCACTTCTCAAACTTTTCCAAAATTAATTTGGAGGCATCTCAAGTGGATCGCTGTCATTCTGACCACAATAGCCCACCTCCCATTTCCCTCTCTATCTTTTCTTTCCCATTCATCGTCATCCGCTTCTGATTGTGGTGACAAGCGTACAAGTCAAACATTATTTTGAATACAATGTATATCCAGATTTTCAAATGAAATCCCATTAGAGGATGTGGTTAATATTTCATACAGATGCACAAAGCTAAGGATGTACATGAGCCTGCATTAGCCTCAAGCTAATTCTACCAGTCATCACTTACTGTGAATCCTATGAACAAGTTGAAGCTTAAAAGGTACAATAAAAGTCTGCCAGCCTGAGAGACACCACTTTTTAAAAAATCTATTTCAGTCTATTATATCCTTACATGACTTGGGAAGATATGCAGTAACAGAAGAAAAAATGTGCCAGGCATCAACACAATACAAAATAAAATGAATGTAATAAATTTACAGACAAATTCTGTAGAACTTTTTTATTATGTGTGTATATATATATATATATATATATATATATATATATATATATATATATATATATATATATATATATATATATATATGGCTGATGTGGTCTAACTATGAGTGCAATACAAGTACAAAAGTGCTGGTTCTCTGACCTGTGTCTGTGTGTGTGGGGAGGAGCCATCTGTGTGCAGTTACGTATCTGTCCTGAATATATGCCCAAACTGGATCATGCTAGCAGCCATATATCATCCTCATCATCCTCTCCCTTGCTGCCTCTTATTTCTCTTTTTTTCCCATCTTGATTATCTTTTTTTATCCCATCGCTTAACCCCTGTCTCACCCACTCAAACCTTGAGACCAAGCAACCGCAAGTCTTGTGCTTGTCCAAGTCACACACAGACATGCACGTGTGCAAGTGGTTGTGCATTTGCATTCAGATGGTACATAATAGGTGCCTCTATTATAGCAAAAGTATGGTGTTTGGTTCTCTTTCTGCTTAAACCCATTTCTGATATAATATTTTCATATCTTCACATCACAAATCAGCTATCACCATTTCCATTTGCAAAAAATAATAAATAAATTTTAAATGTAACAGCTGCATCCTTTGTCCTTTTAATTATAAATGCCCCTTGTTTAGAATTCAATTATGTAGCTATGCGTGTTTGTGTGAGGGATAAGCCTTCGGGATGCAGATTACTGCAGAAGTGGAGAAATGTTACGGCCACCTCGCACAAACTAAGAATCTGAAAACTCACAGACAACCCATGGGAAGATAATGAGAAGCCAAATTTGGCTGAGAGGAAAAGCTGAACAGATTGTTTCAGGTTATCATGCACTGGAATATTCAGAAATGTGAGGCTTAACATACCATCAACTGTATTATTTAGCAAAAATAAATAAATAAAAGGCTACTGTAATGAAAGCAAGCTCCCATCTACAGCCACAAGATGTTTTGTTCCTGTCTAATAACTGATGAAATGAAGTCACCATATTAGAGCGCTGCTTGGAACCTTTTTTTAAAAACATCTTGCAGTCGATCCAGGAGTTACAGCTCACGACAGGCTGTATTTCATATTCCCTGCTGAAGTTTTTATTGATCGAGGTTTGGCTCAAAACAGTCAAGAAGAATCTTTGTATAACTGTATGAGACACACGGGCTATTTTGATGCACAACAGCAAAGTGACCTTCTGTTCTTGGTCGTACAGGCACATTTACTTCAATCTATCACTATCTGGCATCATAGTCAGTAGACATGCAACACGTGATGTAAACAGAGGAGGAGAAAGCGAGGGGAGTGAGCAAAAGGAGTGAGTTGCTTTGATGAAAATTAGCAGAACAGCCGGGTTGGGAAAACCAGCAAGAAATGTTTGATTTTTCACTCGATTTTGTGCACATCTTTACGTGTCTCTTTTACTGTGTCTTAGTTTGTTTACTGTATGTGTGCATTGTGTGTGGGTGTGTATGTGCGCGTGTGTGCCTGCAAAGCGAGGTGTGGATTGAGCCTCTCATTTGAAGTCCAGGTTTTTGGAGAGGCACTCTGTGCGGTGCGTCCAAAGGCCATGTTTGGTCACAAAAGGAATGAATTAATGCAGTCGTGATCAATGGAGATACCCACAAAAACATTAACGTCCGCATTGACACATACACCGATGGATGCTGGGAAAGAAGGTTTTGCAGTTTAATTTATTCACCTGAGAATAATAACAAGTCCAGTGGCAAAGTACGTGTGCATGCGTGTTTCTTTTGTGTGTCTGAGTGCGTGTAGGTGGTGTTTGGGTAGGTACATTTGTGGTTCTGTATGTGTTGTCAAAGACTGAAGAGGGATTTGTGTGTGTGTGTGTGTGTGTGTGTGCGCACATGTGTATGACAGCTCTCTCTCCACATAAGCATCTCTTGAGCATCTGAAAGTGGATTAAGTGTAACCAAAAGTGCCCCAAACACACGCAGAGAATTCACGTTGGTTGATAAAAGTTGCATCAGCTCATGGCCCTAGAGGGAGCTGCGTTTTGACACATTGTGTATTTTTTAGAGGAAAACCACTTGACAGAAGTTGTTGCTCCTCCCTGGTGACCCAGTCACAAACACACATGTACAGTACACACTTGCACACTGCCTAAAAGATCGTCACGTAAGCTTCCTGCATGTCTTCCTATGAGTATTACAGCATCCCTTCATGATCCCAAACTCATGAAACATATCCTCTCTCTGTCCTTTTGGCTTGATCGAGCATTTCATGTCGACACGGTGTGACGGGGTGAGGAGCTGACAGGCGACGTTTAATTCTTGGTTCTGTGTTTGGCACTGGAGCATTTTGCAAATGTTTCCTAGCAGGGAAGCGTGAACATTAAGCGTGTGATTCCACACTGGCATGCATTACTGAAACCCTTAATAAAACATTTTGGCTTGTTGTTGATTTTTCATTTCTGTAATTGCTGTTCTGAGGTTATTGCTCTGACAAAGATACAGACACAGCACAATCAAGAGGAAGCGTTGTATAGTAGCTCCAATTAATAACACACTTGAAGAATGTGTCACACACTTTTATTGTTACATTGTAAGCTCTGATTAATGCTGGAAAACACAGAAGTGAAGTTCAACAAGCCACTTGGTCTCAACAGAGACTCTGACTCTGATTTAGTTTTTGTGTCGATGCGTTTTAGTGAGTGCACAAATGTAATAAACTGATGATAAAATGCTTGATGCCCCAAGAGTGCTGCCGGCCGAGCTTTGGTAATGGTTGATGTTTTTCATTTGTGCAGATGTCCTATTGTAGAATCAGAAAATTTACTGACAAAATAAGAGCAGACAAATGGAGCCCACAGCTTCTAAACATTGCTTGTAATGCTCTTGTGTTAATGTCAGGCTGACAGAATTACAATTACAAATCAGTGTTGTCTGAAAGGTCCTTTTCCCTGTGCTCATTATAGTGTAAGGCTGGCAATTTCCAAGCACTAATCCCCACATGGGTGAGCATTTTTAGACATCTCGACTTCCTGGGAAAGAAATACGAGATTAGTGGGAAAACAAGGCCAAAATTCTCAGAAAAAAATAAACATTTGACTTTGATTTCATACAACCAACACCTGGCCCTGGAAAGAAGGCTATTGCATTCACTTCTGGTGATGAGTCAGATAGTAACTGATTATTTGGGAAAGTCAAGAATTTCAGTCCATTATAATACCGATTAATATACGCCGGTTTAAGCAGCCAAGAAACAGATCTACATTGAGGTGGCTCAGGCATATGACTAGGATGCCTCCTGGATGCCTGATATGTGAGTCGTTCCCACGGGCAGGAGGTTCATGGCAGAACCAGTAGACACTGGAGAGGTTAATTCTTTCAGTTTGCTTGGGAACACCTCAGTGTTTCCCTGGAATGGCTGGTGGAGGTAATTCTGCTTTAGCAGAAAAAGATGGATGGATGGATAAAATGGTACTATAATGTACACCTATTACAACACACAGTTTAAGCTTCACATATAAGTTATACTCGACATCCTTATCAATGACACAAAACCTTAGGTGAACCTTTAATACAGGGGTGGGCAACTCCAGGCCTCGAGGGCCGGTGTCCTGCAGGATTTAGATCTTGAGGCCGATCGTGGCTCAAGAGTCGGGCGTTCGTCTTGTAATCGGAAGGTTGCCGGTTTGAGCCCCAGCTCCGACAGTCTCGGTCGTTGTGTCCTCGGGCAAGACACTTCACCCGTTGCCTACTGGTGGTGGTCAGAGGGCCCGGTGGCGCCAGTGTCCGGCAGCCTCGCCTCTGTCAGTGCGCCCCAGGGTGGCTGTGGCTACAATGTAGCTGCCATCACCAGTGTGTGGATGTGTGGATGACTGGATGTGTGAAGCGCTTTGGGGTCCTTAGGGACTAGTAAAGCGCTAAATACAAGCCATTTACCATTTACCCTGGGTCAGCACACCTGAATCACATGATTAGTTCATTACCAGGCCTCTGGAGAACTACAAGACATGGTGAGGAGGTCATTTACCCATTTGAATCAGCTGTGTTGGATCAAGGACACATCTAAAACCTGCAGGACACCGGCCCTGGAGGCCTGGAGTTGCCCACCTTGTTTTAATATTATGCAATCAACTGCATCAAAACCACAGATGAATTTGTCATATCTGCATCTTTGCGAAACAGTATCCAAAGATTAAACACGTAGGATTTTTTGAATGTAGCATTTGTTTTGACCTTGGTCACAGCAAACAGCTGAGCAATCGATTAGGGTAACCAAATGTCAAGCAAAGTACAAGATGCACCACCAAGTTGTTTGCCAGCTAAACTAACAGTTGGTCTGTCAGCTGGTCCTCCGACTCGATCTACACTGGTGTGTCAACAGCTATCGATGTCCATGAGATCTTTTACAGACATTTGCAGTTCAGAAAAACTGACTCATGCACATAATGTAAATGTTATAATGTTAAAATCCATAGAAAACACGTCACCGCAGCGTTTATGCATCCAGCTCAAATCTAGACACGTTACCTTTAAACTTTGTTTACCGTATTTCTGAACAGCAGTGATTTTATTAACTCCAGCTCCCAATTTTCCCGTTACCATCAGGCCTTCGGGTTTTCTTTAACAAGACTAGCAACGTTTTTGCATCGTAATACTTGTATTTATATAAAGAGGAAGGCATTAAAACAGACAAGGCAACACAACATGAATAAAACCACAATTTGGAGTGAATGAATAGAGGGCGAGGGAGAGCGAACGGGGGAGGTGGGGGCTCAGGCTTTTGTTGATATAAATGTATTTTTTACAGTTCCTCTTTTATGAGAGAGAAGAAACTATAAACGTGTAAATGCACCAACATGTTTTATGCAATAGATTTGCATAATATATTCATGAAGTCTACTTTTTCACTTGCTTATGATCCTCTACTCACCTCCCTTTACTCTGTCTCGCTCTCACTTACTGTCATGTGGAGCTCTGTTATGATTTTCCATTCCGCTCTGGAGGAAGTGCTCGCTCCTCGTCTGTGTGTGATTTTGTATGCCACAGTATGTGTCCGACTCATGGATGAAGTCAGTTTTTGTCAGAAAGTTACTTACACAAACACAAACACACACACACACACACACACACACTTGGAAAAAGCTATCACTAACCATCATTCGGTCTGACAGTTGTATAGTTGTATAGGCACAGTGTGTGTACGTGTGTGTGTGTATGCCTGCAGGTCCTGCCTCGGGCTGCTCTGGTGTCAGAAAGAACAAGCCTGTCAGCCAGGTATTGCATCATTCTGTGTAAGCTACAGGCAAACACACAGACACACACACAGACACACACACACACTTTTGTCAAAAGGTACTCTGTGGCCCCTCTCCCTGAGGATGCACTTACTGTGCAAGACCTGCACAGATCCACTCATCCACTCTCTTAATGAGGGGACAGAAAACAGAGGACAGACAGTGGGGTGGGGGTTGAAGCTGACAGTATTACTATTACTGACAGAGTCGTAAAACGTTTAGAAACACACAATGTGTGTATATATATACATATATATATATATATATATATATATATATATATGATTGTACTTTAACACTATCAGACTGAAGATATTTAGGAAAGAAGGAACATTTCGGCCGGTTCTCATCTGTTCACATTTCATTTCAAGTGTCAGGTTAGAATCAGGTTTAGGTTTGAGAAAAGTCTGAGTGTGATAGTTAACTTTAAGGGCAAGAGCCCAACAAATGCTTTATGTCAGCAAATGTCTTTACAGAAATAGCAGTAAAAGCGACTGTGTGCAGCAACATGAATTTGGCTAAATTTCCTATGTCTGCATTTGGAAAGAGGTTCCTGTCTCCGTCTCTCTCTGGGCCGATGTGATGAATTTTCATCAGTGTGTTTCCTTATTAAGCCTGTTTCTGCCATGCCTCGCAGTCACACAAACACATTAACTGTCTCTCTCCCTCACACAGACATCGATACACACACGTGCACACACACACACACACACATAGGCAGGCCTTAGATGAGAGCCACTCTATGAGAAATGAGGGAATTAGTGCTTATAACAAGCTCGAAGAAGACCCCTTACTGGGAGCGCAGTGGAAGAAACAAATGTAATAGATCGTGATGCGACACAGGAATCATATCCATGCATAACAGCCATTATGTGACATTTAGACACACATAACTCTTCATATTATAAGTTTACTGTCCCAATGTGTGTGTGTGTGTGTGTGTCCATATTTCAGATGATACTCCATTCACCGTCTGTTGTTCATGCTTGTGTGCTACAAGTAAATGTACTACATTTGATTTTTATCAAGCGCAGTAATGATCTGATAATTGGCCCTTCATCTGCTTCTCTTCCTCATACCTCTCATCCTTCTCTCCTGTGTACGCTGTCATGTCCTCACAACTCTTTTATTTGTCCCACTTTCATGTTGCAGCATCCTGATAAGGTCTGGGACCAACCTCTGCTGTGTGCTCTGCTCAATATGGGGCACACACTTGTCTACTCAGGCAATGAGCCTAGTAGGAATTGGTGGACTAATTTCTGCTTAATGGCATTATATTCTTACTGGGGATGTGCTTTGTGGACCAAAATGACATAAATGGCTATATGAAAGGGCTTATTTCCTAATTGCACCTGACGCAATTCTTACATAATGTTGTGGACTTGATGTGAAGGATTTTTAAACCCCCAAGCGTTCCATGATGAAAAGTCAATTTCAGCCTTGTTTTCTTTTCTCTGTGTTAAGTCAAGTAAATAACAGGAGCTCCTGACTGATCAATAAGGAACAGGCTGCAGCTGTCATGTCTCGTTATACATGGATGAAGAGGCACACGCTGATTTGCACACACAAAAACAAGCACATGAATATCAAGGCGAGGGCAGAAAAAAACAAAGATATGGTTATTATTTTTAATCGTATTAAAAGTATGAAACACGGAGGTAATGATTTGCTTAATAACCCTCTCAAGGCCTTTTAGGGACTCAGAAAATTACCTCCTGTCACATAATAGGTTTGTTTGTACATTTTAAATATATTTAATCGTCTTACTCTCGCACACACACACCAGTTTGCTCCGTGGTGTTGTGGTCACGTTCATCTACAAAGCAAAAGATCCCAGTTTGGTCCTGAGGGAGACATGAATCCTTTTGGGGGCACCTGGTGCAAAAATCTGTCAAATCAAATATGTGGAGCGACCTTCAGCGGTGACCCTTGTGAAAAGGGGAGGGGGGGGGGTCACAACAGGATAGATTTCTTTTCTTTCTCCAAATTCTTCCTGCACATCAGTGGCTGCTGTATCAGTATTAACCTCCGGTGTCGCCTCTCCCTATCCCGGCTCCTCCATTTCTCAGCCTGGCTTTGAAATGATCACCTTTACAGGTTGACTAAGTCAAGGATTTGGAAACAATAATGACACAAAAGCTTTCAGGACAAGTGAAAGACTGAGAGAAGAAAGCAGGAGAGGCAGGGAAAGACAGATGAAATGGTGAAAACATGCTATTCCTGGGGAAGACGCGCCTGTGTTGATGCTGTGAGGTGGGCAGAGTGCATGTCTAACACTAACGAGGGGCCGATATATTCAGCATGCTGCTCTGCCAAGGACAGTTGTAGCGAAGCTCTGAAAAATATACTGTCTCTGCGTATGGAGGCGTATGCAACCTGACATGCGAGGCCTGTCATGTTTCGTTCAAGTAAATCTGCTGCTCTCATTCTTCTCCGGAGGCAAACATCGACATACTTGTTAATATTTTCCTTCACAAACACACACACATGCAGACACATACACTTTGGTGCCGTTTATCTTATTATACTGTGCATCTCCAGTCACCTCTTAACAAAGGCAGTGCAGCATGACTTAATCGAATTGTGTGGATATCAGGATTTGCATTGTGGTGATGAAGATAATGACAATGTTGTCGATTTGCAAGCAGCATCAGTCTGACAGTGACAAGGACACACTGACACAACTAAGCACTTGACTGACAACACAAAAAGCAGCCTCACACAGCAGTGGGTGAAATATTTACATAACATCCATTTGCAATTATTCTCAGCTTTCTAAAACTGGAAGCACATCCAAAGGGAAAGTAGACATAGCGCCTCGTCACACACAGCGCATGCCTACTGCGTTTCTTCGTGTCTGTTATTCTGTTTGTGTTTAGCCCTGAGACAGCGTCGATTTGCCGATAAGAAAGAGACCGTTTCCTTTTTTTCCAGAGAGGCCGACTGAGCCTGTGCCAAGTGGGACAGAATGGCTAAAGACATGAGTGGCGTTAAATAGCAGAATCATAACCTTGACGCCAAGAACCTCTGAAACACTTCCTGTATGAGCCGATAAAAAGCTATTCTGTTCCATTTCATTCTTTTTTTTAGCCTAAACACAGCACTTGTGAACAGCCACACAGACACCCACAAACGCAGAGCTGTGCACCGGCAATTTGATTTAGGGGTGCCGAAGATGAAGTGTGATGTCTCGGATAGCTCGGTGCGGCTTCACACCTAAGTGTGCGTGTGCCTGTGTGTGTTAATGGGTGTGCATTTTATAAGAATATAAGGAAAGTACGCAGCAAACTCTGCAGTTGTTACAAGGCTGCCTTTTTTGTTCCCTGCCAGCGTTTCCTGAATTCTACATTATTAAGTAATGTCGATGGACTCTTATTTAAAATTTCAAAAGTTCAGCTGAAGTGAGTTAAGATCCATGTAAATCATGTTATTCCCATTTGTGTTACAGTTTTGTTTAATTATAGGAGACTCAGTGCTTATTTTGACCACGTTTGACAGTGTGAGCTGAATTGAGTCTCCTGAGCTCTGCGCTTGTTACGTTTTCTGGTCTAATTAGAGGCAGTATGAAGGGACAGTTAGTTGCTCATCCCTCAGAAGCACTGACTTATTTTGTAAGTACTGAAATCATACATTAGTTAATCCCTTCTTATTAAAATGAAAAATATAAAAATACATTTTCCCACCTGCAGGTGCTCAGTCATGTCTCCACCAGAGATGGGCAGTACTGTAATCCGATTACTTTTTTCAAGTAACGAGTAAAGTGAGGGATTACTATTGCAAAACGGTAATTAGATTACTGTTACTTTCCTGTAGGAACGCTGCGTTACTGCGTTACTAAAACCGTGATTTTTTGCGAGAATGTCTCATGACAGTGACGTAAGCGAGTGTGACGTTCGTGACAACAGCTGTGTGCAGATCAACAGTGGATCATATATCGAGTGCAGAGAGAGTATGAGGTGCAGCGTTTAAAGCGTGGAAGTACTGACCTTACTTTGAGTTTGATTCCATAAAAAGTGACAAAAACATTAGTGTCCGCTGTGCGTGGGAAGAAAACTTCTTTTTACAGCGAAAAAAACCCCTAAACTTCCAAACAAGCACCGAGTGCGCAACGACGTAATGGGAAACTCACAGAGAAACTCGCGGATTCTTCCACTGACCGCGGCACACCTGCACCAGGGTAAACCTCCGCCTGCTTTAGAGGTGAAAATAGAGCAACAGGACCGCTAGTCTTTGACTTTATTTACTTTCTGCTGTGTTTTACTTGCATCTATTTGAAAGACTGAGTGTAAACACACACAAAAAAAAAAATTATGTGCTGGAATGTGCAGAAAATAGGTTTAAATATTAAACAAATTTCTTCCAGTCAGTGAATGCTGCAGATAATTAAATTTTTGCTTGATGCATAAAGTTAAAAGATTAAAACTAACAAAACAAGTTTAAAAAATAGACGTTTCCATCTGATTACATTTTGTATGATGGATTATGTAGAAAAAGTAGAATTGGGCTGAAAGATCTATCACTTTATCACCTCTCCAGGTTGTAAATCGTGTTTTTAAAAAGTAACTAAGTAACTAAGTAATTAATTACTTTTGAAAATAAGTAATCAGTAAAGTAATGGGATTACTTTTGGGGGGAGGTAATCAGTAATTAGTTACTGATTACTTTTTTCAAGTAACTTGACCAACACTGGTCTCCACATAGCGAGTTTGAACCGCAGCCTGACAATTAGCAAAAAAACAAAAAGGCATGAATGAAAAAATCTGAAAATGTTAAAAGGAAACATTTTTTGTGATGCTGAGACTCCCACATCACACAGCAGTCAGACCTGCTGATTCAAAGTCGAACCTGCTACTGAGAGATCAGTGATGGCATCGCTTAGAAAGGCTGGAATGTTGCACTGCACTTCAATGCTTTCATTTTATCCCTGATATCGTGCTACCTGCAAATCTGTGGCACATATTCAGGCTGGTGGCTGTAAATGTTTCTTGCAGAGAGGTTGCCCTGTCATGCCTTCAAGTGCTTTCTGACTCCGGGGACATCCTTTCATACCCTTACCAAACACCGTGAGTCTGACAAAGCCTGTTAACATATACACACATACAGCCACATGTGCCCACACTTACACTCGCAAAGAAACACACTCACCTGTGCAAACATTTGCACACAGATAGCTGTGAAGCTGTGAGGTTGATAGGTACTCTCAGTCTGCCTCTGCAGTTCTGTGTTTCACACTTTGTTCTGTTCTCATGTACACTATTTTCTCTATCCACCTTTCCACTTAGTCACAGTGCACTTTTCACTTTGCTTTTCTGTTCCCATTATTTCTCACCTTTTCCCTCGTCTTCCATCTTTTCCAGTCCTTCCCTCTCATCTCCATTCTCCTCATATCCTCCATATATCTCCTCCTACTCCTCGTCAACTTCAAGGCTCGCACTGACTCAGTATTCTGCAGGTACGGTGTTTTTATGGCAGTCTGAGAAACATTCTCTGTTGGCACAAGGAGAGAAAAGGTGAAATACACTGTAACTGAAAGAAAGTACCCTGGACTGATTACATCCCTCCAAATCGAAAGCACAGACAGTTATTTAGTGTTCTTTTTAAGGCCATCCACATTTCAAACCCTCTGGGAATTTGTACTTCACACAAAGAAGTGAAGTGCTTCATTTTAAGTTTCAACTACACCGACACCAACTGTTAAACAAACTGGAGGAAAAGTTTTTAAAAACGTTAACGCCAGTGTAAAGGCAGAAACAGATTTATTTTAATAGTGTGTATAGTGTCTGCAGATGGGGACAGAGCAAGAAAGGGATGGGCTGAAAACGTAGCATCTCAAAGTTCTTGGCAAACCCATTTCCTGACCCTTCTGAAGAATAATACTTGGGGCTTGGCAGCCTTTACTTTATTTCAGCGGGTACACTTTGTTCCCAGAGGGATGGATGTGCTCCACTCATGCCAGCTTCACCTTCACCGTCCTGGACCTTGTCATGGGATTGCTGTTGCGCTTACATAATCTTCTGGCAGTACTGTGCATTTTCACCACTAAATACCTCCCATCTCACCGGGGCATTACACTCACACAAGGATGGACATATGGATGCATACGTACACACAGGCATGCACCCTCCTGCTCAAACCTCTATCTGTACTTGCGACTTACCCGCATCAGCCTTTATACTTGCTCAGGCACACACTTTTATACGCCTGCACATACACACATTGTATCCCAGCACTCTGGATTAGGGGTACAGATTAAAGATTACGGCCAGCACTGGGATTACACAGTACTTTCCTGCCCCTCCTCCATCACAGGACAGACCCACCTCTGGCCCTATCATCTACACTGGTGATGTCATGCACACAAAGAGAAGAGAGAGGATTTTATGTCACTGATATTCATTCCTTAATCCTAAATTAGCACCCACAAAATGGCATTTCTGCTAAGGATTGTCTTCTCTTCTGTTATATATATCTGGCTATTCCTCTCTCTCTCTCTCTCTGTTACACAATAAACAATGAAGTCATCTTTACATTACTGGCTCTCTCAATGCAATTACTCACATTAATCAAAGCTCCTTCTCAAATGTCCCATTCCCTCCCTACTGCGTCATTTCCTAACTCAATTGAAGAGACTCGTAGATAGAAACAATAGAAATTATACGACAAATGGGAATAGGTTCGATATTAAGGCTCAGGTAACAGTACGTGATGGAGGAGAAGGACCTTGAGGATGCATGAGTGAAGTTTCCAGGGAATCTGTCTCCTACAGTAGATGGTGTGCTTAAAAGGTGTGGGTGAGGATTGCCTGAGGACTGTGGTGAGATGGTATATCGATTGCTGATTCACTATCTAGATCCTTCATATTCTACCTGGGCGTTTGGAACCTCCTGTGGGGTCACAAGCTATTTTAAGGTAGACATGATAAGAAGGTTTTATATATAAATATACAGTATTACATACAGTATGTGCAGTGTTAACAGTATGAGTTACTATCAGGTGAAAAGACCAGTGCAGTATTATATACAGTATATGCGAGGCTAGCAGCAGGAGTTACGATGAGATAAAAAGGAAGTATTAAAAGTCATTCTGTGTCATATCAAGACTGACAGACTGTGAACAAAAGAAATTATGTCATTAAAATCTAGCGGTGTCAGTGTTACCCGGCAGTCCAGCGATTGGTGAAGAAACCAGCTGCTTCAGGGATGCAGGGACACTGCCCTTTAGAAATAAAGTTTAACTTGAACTTGACAGACGTTGCACTGAATCTGCAGACTTTAGCAGAGTAAAGAGAAGCTTAGTGGGTAGCTTAGTGTCTGTTGACAAGGCTGGCATAAACCAGGCTGCCAGAAGCATCGGCATTCACATTTGTTCCGACACTGACACGGTTGTATCTGTGGCGCTCCATCGTACTGTATATTTTAAAGACTAATAGTAATGACGCTCCTTCAGTCTCTTCTGACTTCAACAACTGGGAAGCTTTCACAGTGTTTCATCAGTAACTCTGTTCCTCTTTAGTACGCTGGTTTTTGCCTCTCCGTTTCCTTTTATCTGTCTGTCACCTGAAGGTATCTTCAGAATAATTTATTTGACCCCAATAGTGAAGTGACTCAAAGACCTTTCTCTTCGTTTTTCATTTTTGTTTCTTTTTAGGTGAATGCCGTCATGCCATTTGGGTGCCTTGCCCTGCGAGATGGGCGAACGTATGACACGATATCTGATGTCACAGACAAGTATGAGTTCGGACAAGTCCTGCGAGCGTAAGTGCTATAAAGCTTTATGCACGGATTTCTTTTCCCTCCTCTCCATTGTAAACATTTCACAGGCACAAGGTTTTCATTCACCTCATGAGTTATTTTCTGAACTGGACAGTTCTCACCACAGACTTGGTTTGTCATATTAGAAGGTTTCACTGCAGGAATGACAGAAGGTAATAGCGCGAGGCTGGTGTGTAACAGACAAATGTGACAAATTTGTCCGTTTTAGCCAATTGTCTCAATATTTTTGATTGTAAAAGTTCAGGAAACACATTGTTCGAAGGCTATTGTTTATTCACTGGATCTATTGTTTATTCAAAAAATATTTAGACATATTGCGTAAAACCTCTGAAAATCAGTTTGCTGCTCAACTGGCTGAAAACGAACCATTTTCTTCTGCGCACCCCTTCGAGAAACACAAACTCACGCACACACAGGCAGGCATGCAAACCATACACACAAATACCAATCAGTGTAAAAGGCCATATGGCAACATCAGCATCTGGCCTCAGAGATTTCTGCTCATCTTTTATATAACACACACACGCGTGCATGTACACACACACAAACTTAAAAACACATTAAGTCAGAATTAAGTGCAAAGCTTTTGCTGTAGGCCTGTACATGTGCTTCTTAAAATTGTGTTTATCGCTTTTTCTTTTTCATTCTCATTGTGAAACATTGCAGTTTAATTTTCCATCACGAAGCTTCCCTGAATCCATTTGGGTGAAGTACTGAATGCCCCAAAGGCTCAAAACCTAATGCCGCCCAGCTGATGGGAGCTGTAAGACCCATTTCAACCCTTCTATCCGAAGCTTCACCTCCTAATTAAATTATTTCACTGAGTTTCACCAAAGCAGCCAGTGTACTCTTTGTGCCCCTAATTTGAATATTATTCTGTCTCTCCTGGACCGCGCTCTCATACAAAAAATATCAGAAACTTTCATCCTTCTTCCAGCATTTACTCTTTCTGCTGTTCTCAGTCTGTCTGTCTTTCTGTCCATTTCTTTTTCTTATCGCGTAGGAAGGAGTTCTGCGAGCTGTGCCTGGCAAAGGACAGACAAACAGACAAGGTGTTTGTCTGCAAGAAATTCCTCAAGAAAGATGGCAGGAAAGTCCGCAAGGCTGCCAAGAACGAAATCATGATTCTGAAACTGTACGCAATCAGTTTGTGAACAGATGGATGTATGATTGAGCAATGGAGAAAGGCGGAGAGGAGGAGAAGGAGAGAATGTTTGGATATACAAATTTTTAAGTGAAATGAATTGTGCAATAATTCTTGTTGATATTGTAAGCTGAGATGTGAATTATGCTTTTTGCTTTCTTTGAGCTATTTAGTCACCTGACAGACTCCTTAGCACCTTACGTTTGCACGTAGCGTCCTACAGTCTGTGACTTCTTTTGCCTCTTCCAGGGTAAACCATCCAAACATCCTTCAGCTGATAGATACGTTTGAGACTCGGAAGGAATATTTCATCATCCAGGAGCTGTGAGCATTTCTTTGAACTTTTCCACCGATTGTCTTTCTCGCGTTAACATCATTGTCAGTATCTGTTTGAGTGTCGTTTTTGTGCATGTGCCGTAACACAAATCCAGCAGCTCGAGGGTAGGAGTTGAGTCTATCCTCTTATTACTGTGTGCTCTGTTGTTCCCCTCAGACACAGGGGAAGGTGTTAGATTTGATGAGATATTTGCTCTTAGTAACACTCAGCATTACTCAGTGCTCCTGAAGCACTGCTCTGCTACAAGAGAGTCTCTGTGGAGAGCTTGGGATCGATACACTAGAACTCACCTAATCCACATCACTTGTGACTTGCGCATTTTGATATTTGCAGCTTTATTTGAAAGCAATAATAATGACTGGAGCAGAGTGGACACATTATTTATGCCGTGTTACTGAAACAGAGAAAGACAAACTGCACTTGCAGTCATTTGTGTGTACATCGGGCTATTTATGTGTAGCTCACACATTAGCCCAGGCACCAGACCTCCTGCTGGAAGCATTACATGATAATCATTGTCATCATTCATCTCAAAATGTAACTAAGTATGTTAGAGTAATGACTAATAGTATCGTTTTTAATTGCTCAGCAGTGCTGGCTCCAGCCTAGTAGAGAAGGTTGTTTATCCTTCGTAAATAAAAGGAAGCTGTGCTGCAAAAAGACTGAAAGTGGTTTACAGTGTTTCAAAATAGCCTTTTACATGTCATGGGATTTTTAGTAATATGTGTACTTGTGCCTGTGTGCACGCGTGTGTGTGTGTGTGTGTGTGTGTGTGTGTGTGTGTGTGTGTGTGTGTGTGTGTGTGTGTGTGTGTGTGTGTGTGTGTGTGCGACTGCACGCAGTGCCACAGGAGGAGATGTTTTTGACTGGATTCTGGACCAAGGGAACTACACAGAGAGAGATGCTTCCAATGTCATCAGACAAGTCCTGGAGGCTGTGGCATACTTACACTCCCTCAACATAGTTCACAGGAACCTGAAGGTACATGCTGACTGCCTTTCTGTGTCTTATGGCGTGTGTGTGTGTGTGTGTGTGTGTGTGTGTGTGTGTGTGTGTGTGTGTGTGTGTGTGTGTGTGTGTGTGTGTGTGTGTGTGTGTGTGTGTGTGTGTGTAGTGAGTGCCACTACCATAAAAAGATAAAAATAGATTAGTGACTAACTAACTTTGTCCAGTGAGCGCCGTCACACTCCAGCAAGCAATATTAAGTATTTAGTCAGCACAAAATCTTTGGAGACACATAAAAGCATACTTCTGCCATCCCGGTAATGACTGAACGTTTGATAACATTGTTACCACGGGAGTAAACACTGTCTTTATGGCTTGAAACAATCTCTAGTGACAGACACACATGCAGAGAGATTCGTATCTTTAGCAGACATCATCAAACCATTAGGAATGAGCTACAGCATCTCGTGGGCTTCAGACTCCCTCTACTGGTAAAAGATGAAATTTAATTTTGCTTAAACCTAGGAGCAGAAATCAGATTATAAACCAATCAAACCAAATCAAAATCGAATAAAAGTGAAATTGAAATAAATGCAGGACTAGAAATTACTTCTTACAGGGAAACCAATACTTGTGTTAGTGTGTTTGGGTTTGGCTTCGTCATGGTCCAGAAACAACATGATAATTTGTTGCACATATTCCAGCTACATTGCTAAATCTGCTGGTTCATTACATCTTAATTTTGCTTGTCTTGCTAACAGGTTGACTTATCAGTGTTATTGTTCTGACTTATGCATGCCTGATGTGAAAAAAACTAAATTGCCTCTTAATCTGGCCTAATCCCTCTATTGTGATCATAACACAAACATTCAGGTGAATAGAGCAGCGTTGCTGTGAACTTTTCTTTTATCTAAGGTTCTAGAGAAAGTCTTTTCATTTTAGTGAATATCTTTGTGATGTCTGCTCACTGCTAGTGCTGTTAGCTACATTTGGCAGAGTCAACTACTTTATTTTGCTGGACCATCTTGAAACCTAGATTGGGATTAAGGGATCGTCTTTACATTGTTTTCATTCTTACTTATTTAACAAAATCTTCTCTGTGGCCAAAGCTAATACTTGATCCTGTGCAGACCATTTGAATTAGTGTCCCTCGTGGCTCAGTACTGGGACCACTTTTGTCTTCTATATGCATGCTGCCTCTGAGACAGATCCCTCACAGCCACATGCCCCATCACAGCTATTTAGATGACACACAGTTATTTGTCTCTTTGCAATCAAAGGTCTACACACCTCTATAAGTGACATCAAATGATGATTACTCTTGTACTGATGATTTGCACTGGAAGGCTGTCAGTTTTGCCTTGATTAGCCTACTAATGACTTTTAAGTAAATGGCCTTGAGCTATATGATATCAAGGACTTATTAACCCCTTATGTGTTATTATTACCTTACTGGAACTGTTTCCGACATATCAGGATAACATTTAATGCTACAGTTCCTACAAAATAAAAGTTAAGTAGATTAAAATCATCACCTTTTGGATTGTTAAGAATTTTCACCATTGTTTTGTCCAAAGGTCTTTTAGTTGTGAGATGTTTGAGGGCTCTCTTGCATGCACTGCATGTTTCACATCCCTCCCATCTGAATAGATTTTTCTCCTGAAAAGCTTTCTTTGCTCTACACAAACACACTGTTCCTAAAGGCATCTATCTTCACTGGCAAACTAGTTTTGCTCCAGTACTCATTTTCGACAGGAGAGATTTGCTTCCTGAGCTGCTGATTACATACAAGAGTTACCTGCAGTCATAGTTTCTTGCACGCATGAAGTTTTGTAGTCTCACCTCTTTGAACTTGAATATACTGGAGTTTATGCAGCTGTTAAATTATTTGGAGATCCATTTTCACGGAAATGTGTGAGCCAACAGTTTTCATGAGACTCACTAAATTTATTACCTCTTTGTGCAAAAAGTACAAAAATGTACATTTACCATCGTTCATTGTAAGTTATTGTTCCTGTTAAGTCCAATAGGACAGAGCATACAGACTGACAGTTCCTTGGATTTGTACAAGTACAAGAGTTGTTTTGACAAATTTGATGGACGTTCACTTTGTCCTGATCTGTTAAAATACCCACCATCAGATGTTTAAACCAGTAGCCCGTTTCCTTGACTCCATGGTTGTCGTTTAGTATGTGTGAAATTGTGTAGGAATGCTATTTCGTTTCTCATTCTCTTTAGCTGGAAAACCTGATGTACTACACAGAAAACAACCATAACAAAGTAGTTTTGCGAGATTTCTACCTGTCCAGATTTGAGAACGGACCAATCACGGAGCCATGTGGAACACCGGAATACCTGGGTAAGTAACTCTAGACATCACTTTACAGTGTGTGGCTTCGTTTTGGGACCAAATTTGCTTTTCAGTTCTTCTCCATCTATTATCCTGTTTTGTTTTTTCCCATCTTTGTTTTCTTCTGTTGTGTAAATATGACTGAGGACTTGTGCTACTGAGCATTCAGAGTTCAACCCCAACAACCAGCCATTACACCGACAGAAAACATAAGCAGAACTGCAAACAATCAAACTCTTCTATTCTATTCATCTCATTTCATGTGCGCTGTCTCTCCTCTCTGTGTCACTGAGATTTATGTGAGGGCAACTTGAAGTACACGACTGGGCCTTGGCCTGATTCTCTCACCGAAATGCCAGGACAGTTATTCATAATGCTGAACTGAGTAATTACACTAATAAATAAGGGAAGCGAATAGTGGCCCTGGTGGGAAAATGATGCAAAGAAATAAAAAGAGGGAATTAAAACTGGAGATAGCCTTCGGAGGTAAGTTGCCCGTGCAGCTTAGAGGCATAAATATGGTGTGAAGGCTTGTAAATAAAATCCTCGGACATTTCTCTGCCTCTTACACACATTCTGTATCTGCTTCATTCATTGCTGTTTCTCAGCTCCTGAAGTGGTGGCTCGTCACCGATATGGCCGTCCTGTGGACTGCTGGGCTGTGGGTGTCATCATGTTCATACTGTGAGTCTCACTGCTAATTACAAACACTGTGATGTAACGCTCACTAGGCTTTAACGGGATTACTTTGTTTGATATATATATATATATATATAAGGTCTGTCCATGGGATAGTTACACTTCTTCTGTCTCTTTCTGTGTTTTTTTTGTTGGTTTTTTGTTTTTTTGCAGCTTGTCGGGTAACCCTCCCTTTTACGATGAAACAGAGGAAGAAAACACCGATCTGCATAATCGCATCATTTTCTGCCGGATTGTTGCTGGGGAGTTTGAGTTTGATTCTCCTTACTGGGATGACATTTCACCTGCAGGTATAAAACTCCACCACATGGTGGCAGTGGATACTTCACTTTCTTTCTTAATAAGACAGTTTATCAGTAAACTTAATGTAGAGCATCAGTAGGTAAAACATTTTGTGGCACTTTTTATCAAAATTGCCATCGTCATGAAATATTTTGCAGAGCAAAACTGAAAACAGCACAGAATGTTTTAACGTTTTCGCTTTTTAAAGACTGCATATATGATTTCTTAAGATGCCTCGTTTGCCTTTTCATTGCTCTTTCAGCTAAGGAGCTTGTCTGTCGCCTGATGGAAGTGGACCAGATGCTGAGAATCACAGCGCAAGATGCACTTTTCCATGAGTGGTAATCATGTGTACATGCTGACAATAGCAACAGGAATCTTGGCACACAGCTACATTTACTTGTATGTTGTGTCTCAGGATTGCAGGGAACGGTGCATCAGAAAAGAACCTGAAGGATGGCGTGTGTGCCCAGTTTGAAAAGAACTTTGCAAAGGCCAAATGGCGGGTATGTATTCACTCCTGCTCTGTAAATGTGAGATTAAATGAAGTTGGAAATAATAGCAGCAGAGGCATATTGGAGGAGAAACCAGGTGAAGACCAGGGTGTTAATGTGCTTTTAGCTCCTAACACAACTCAGCAGAGGTATGTTTAAAGTCTGTGAATGACATGGTGGAACTGATAAGGCGATCCAGGGATGAGACTGGTGAAGACAAAGAAGGAAAATGGTGGCAATGCTAACCTAACAGCTTAAGTAACAGCAACAATCCTCTTCTCTCTTTCTCCATGTGGTTCCCAGGAATTAAAGGTATTGTTTTTCATTCTGAAGGACAGTGGAAGGGCAGAGCATGGGGAGAAACTCACATTTAGTCCAGAATGACTCATGATAGCCAAATATGCTTTTAAATTAAAAAGAGGTTTTTATCAGAAGCTATCTCTATAAAAATCACTTTGGAAAAAAGGTTATATTAAATGTTAAACCCAAGTCAGCTTTGAGATGTATTGATCACGTCAGGGGCCGTTGAAACTCTTCCCAAGCTCTGTTCCTGCCCACTGTCACTCTGCCTGTCCCAGAAGAGATCCATCCACTCTGCCCCACTTTTGTCATTGGATTACACCCAGATGTTCAAAGTGGCCTGCTCTACTCCTTTCCTTCTCCTCATCTGCACTGGTTTATGAATCCAGATCTATAAATGTGAGATAAGCAGCAGAGAAGCAAGGTTTTTTTTCTTCACTACGTTTGTAGTATTTAAATTAGTGTAGATAAGGAGAGGGTTAAATGGAAAGGACATAAGGGTTCTTAGCCACTGTGAACTTATGAACTGCCGTGATTTATACTGTAAGGCCCTCTGGCATTCCTCTTACGTGAATCCTGGCCCATTGTCCCATACTGTTGTTACATTTAAATCATTTTTGAAGCAATACAAAAAAAATCTCAATTAAGAGATATTGTTCTCAGTAGCATTTTTGTGTCCTAGTGGCTTTTCACTTCCAGAGAATTCAAGGGAATTCGTTTCCCTGGTTTATTAGCAGTTATTAAGCTCACACGTTCCCCCCTGACTCCTTCAGTGTTTGTAGAGCAGAAGGAATCAGATCGGTGTAACATTTATAAGAAGGGGATTTATACACATTTGCTTGATTACTTTTTCCAGTCAGCAAGCACTCAAGGAGTTTCTTGGGGAGGGTGAGACTTGAGATTGATTTAAACCAGGGCACAATATGTCATAGCCTTCTGGAAGTAAACAACCGGCACTAATCTTCCTTCATGTCACACAAATCATATCTCAGCTCTTAGTACGAAGTTGCAAAAATCATGGTGTGTTGACAGGCTTTTTTCTCAAATGCTTGTACTTGAAGCTTATTTTTTAAGCTTTTCCATAACTATGTTATCAAAATATTTTTTATTAGCAGGGGGGGAAGAGGAAGTATATTTTAACGAAAATGAAATGTGCTGCAAATCTAATTCTTTTCATCCTAACCATCCTTCTCTTGTTTTTCTTCTACTTCTGTCTGTTCCGCAGAAAGCAATCCGTGTCACCACCTTCATGCAACGCCTGAAGAATTCAGAAGCATTGATTGATAGCTCTGCTGAGGTTCAGGGCAGTGAGGAGGCAGGGGATGGTGAAGGGGGTGCTTCACAGGGAACAAGTGATGAGGGAGAGAAAGGGATGAGTGATGGTGGGGTAACATCAAGTAGTGTGTCTTTAGAAGTTACCATTGAGAGTATGCCCTCTGGTATGGACCAGAGTAAAGAGACAGTTAAGGCTGGAGAAAAACAAGAGGAGGTAAAGATGCATATAGGCCCATCTGTAGGAACTTCGCCATCAGGTGTAGAGGACCTTTTCTGTCAGCCAAATGCAGTCCCCAACTGTACCCAGGAACAGCCTGACAAGGTTGGTGCAAAGAAAGGCGCAGGTGAGGGAACCAGGAAAATGGCTGCAAATTTGGGCCAAAATAAAGTCGTTCCAGAACTCAAACAGACGCCTGCGGTGAGCCCTGAGGCCTCGAAGCTATTAGACAGCACTTCGGGCATTAATCTTGACAAAAAACACATATCGTCCTCCCCCGACCCCAGCAGCAAACGTAAAATGGCTGCAACACTTCATGCACCTTCACACACAGCATCAGCCTCACCGCTGAAGAGACCAGTCACACAAAGCGAGCAAAAGGATGAGACTGATGGAAGTTGGTGTCAGACACAAGTACCTGAAGCGGTGGCAGAGAAGTCTGTGGTGGCGCCAGTTACTCCAGCAGTGGGGCCAGGTACAGGGGTGGATGGAGGACTAGAAGTTAGGCTAAGGGGCGATGAGAGTCCAGTAGATAGGCAGGACAGGAATGCCAGAAGAACAGATAGATACAGCGCTGAGTTTAGTATACCAAGAGCAGGTGCTACACCGGGACAGGCTTGCTATGCAGTTGGAAGCTCTGCTAGTTTGGGCCGTCATGCCACACCATACAATCCAGAGGTTGGGGCTATGGGGATGGGGATGGCTGGGAGCTATGGGAGTCCATACAGTTCCCTGTATACGAGTGGAGGAGGTGTAGGGAGGTATGGAACTGGGCTACAGCACAGTGGGGGGACTTCAAGCGATTGGCAAATGGACAGTGTGATCGAGCAGATAGAAAAGCAAATGGCTGCTGTGCTGGAGAAGATCGAGGGAGACATGCCATCGCTCCTAGAGCAAATCAGTGACTGTCCTGCTGAGCAACCTCGAGCTCGGAGCACACACGCCTCTCCCGCCACCTCTCGTGCACGCCCCTCACAGCGGTCCACATCTGCAACCACCGGCACCCCACCACCACTTCCTACCTCTCCCAGACCTGTGCTGCCATCTCTTCCTCACATTAGCATTCCTCCTCCTGCCTATCCCCCACCATCTCCACCCACAGAAGCCTCACCCCAGGCGCTGGGAGAGCAGGAAGACAGAGATGGACAGGCGGCTCCTGCTCATTCCAGCCAGTCACCAAGACCTGGGATAGGCAGGGGACTATGAGGCAGGTGTGCATGATGCAATACACAAAGGCAAAAATACCTGGAACACTGTATTCATAGTTAAACTTAAGGATTTAATGACTGTCTCACCCAGAAGGACTGCCTAATTGTGAAAAAGAGAAGTTATTACACTGTTGTTTGGTTTGGCTGCATATACCAGATGACCCTACTCCCCTCTGACATTCCAAACACTTTCGTCACTGGAGTCTAGAGGGATTAGAGTACAATATATCTCTGTATGGCCGCTTCACAGATCAAGATCTTAAAAGTTTGTTATGCTAAATCCAGATTGTGTGCCTAAATGTTTACCACACAACCACCTCATATGGAAATCCAAGCACTCAACAAATTTGCAAATTATGAAGCTGCACAAATAAGAATGGCAAAATCCTCAACTAACAGTGAAAGAAAAGCTCTAAATAAAGTATTATCCCCTAAAAACTGTAAATAAACAGAATCAAACTAGGTTCCTAAGTCATATTTTTCTTCCATGGTGTGAACTTCCTCATGTCCAAAGTGACATTTACTCTTTTTTTTCTTTTTGTTCAAAGCAGATTGTCCCATGATTTTTTTTTCAGTTACTATGTATTTATGTGGCTAGTTATTCTGTTGTGATGGTTGGTGTCACAAAGTTGTACAGAAATATGTGAAACTGATCTGATAAAGCCATTCCCCTGGTTGCAGGAAATTATAATTTGTTTTATTAAACAGTATATTTAAACTTAAACTGTCACTTAAAATTATGAGTTGTTCCACATCTGTTGGAGAGCTGGGGGAAACATACTGTATAAAGGCTTTGCAATAACACAGTAACACTTACATTTTCTCTCCTTTTTCCCCCCAAACATTTCCAGATAGTTTGTTTTCATTTGCTCCAGTTTTGTCAGCACATTCATTTGGTACCGTTAACTGGACAGTCCTGCCTATTTTATCCTTTTCATCATAAAACTGTTCTGACTTTTGTTCTGCTATTGGGTGTATGTAATACCAGATTCTGTGCTTTTCTCCTGAACAAGTCTAGATCTCCACTATTCTGTCCCTATGTAAAATGTGCACTGTTTGCAAGTCTTTCAATAAAAGTAAGTCAGTAAATACATGCATATATAATGAGTTGTTTAAAATCATTTGATCACTCTTCAAAAAAAAACATTTTAGAATTACAGCCCAGTTTTGTTTTGTTTTTTACGTGCTTAATCAACATTTATCCAAAAGGCAGATTTCTGACAGGCGTTCTATTATGTTATCCTATATGCCTACAAGTCCCATAAGGCACTGCGTGAACTTCGGTTTAGTCCATGCTTGTAAGGGTACGGGGGTGGCAAAAGTAGTCTTGTTTCTAAATAAACAACTAAACCACAAAGCAGTGTAATATTCAGTACGCTTTATCTTCTAGATGGGATGTGTGAGCGTTAACGATTAATTAAAAGACAGAGCAGACACAAAACAATCATATTCATTTTCAATTAACCCCAAGACCCAGAATGATGGTTGTGCCTGTAACGTGCACATGTTGCTGCTTTGCTTTGCTTTCAACTGAAATAGAGTGAGGGGAAACGGTTTGGGAACAGCCGGACAGGCAGCCGTCCAGCGGAAAAAACTCACACAGAGCCCGCCACCGTGACACACTTTTCACTTTGCAGTCAGTGGCGGTGTTGAATTGTCACCTTGGTTGTTGTTTTTCTTTGCTTAAGCAGAAGCCGATTTTTAATACTCCAGATCAGGCCGAGTAAATATCGGATGTGGTAAGTTCTGCACACTTGTGTAAGCTCTCGTCCTGGTTATGTTAGCCTCAGCTAGTTTGCTAATGTTAGCTAGTTAGCTAACATAGCGGTACAAGACGGGGAAAAAGTCGCTGGGTGGCTAGATAGCTCGAAAGCTAGCCGCACACAAGCTAACAACTACGCAGTCTTTTGATGTGCGTTATCGATAGTCGTTAATATTAGTTGCAGACGGCTGAGCGAACCATTTAAGCTCCTTGCTCCGCTAACGGTAGCTAACACGGCACTGACACGTAACTGTTAACGGCAAATTAGCATTTGTACGTTTTTATGTGCACGGGGTTGCTGTTTTAATTAATGTTAGGCGATAAATAACGTTAATGGTAGCTAGAAGGCTAGTTGCTTCAAACATTTGATGGATACTACGTTGAAAGACAGACACGAGCTAACTGGCATCACGAGCGTACATGCTGGCACTATTTTTTTTCCTCGTATATCCGTTTGTATATGTAGGGTTCCCGTTTCGATAGCACGTTTATCGGCGTTATCACAGTAACCTAACACTGGCTAGTCTCTCTGTTTAGCTTGTCAAGTTAGGCAGCCTATTATTCGGGCATCATTGATATTCGTATGCTTCAGTTCAAAACATTTTCTAGTTGGAAGATGAAAATAGGGGATCACCTCGACATGTGTACCCGAGTATATGCGGCCCACTCTTTTTTTTTTTTTTTTTTTTTTCCTGGGCCTTTGTCATTTACTAGGCACCCCCTCCCCCAATACTCTTCTGCAAGGAATGCTCACCCCTAACCTTAGTGTGACTAAAAGGCCCAGACGCTCAGCATCACTAGCTAATAAGGATCGTACACTATCCGACTTGAGTAGTGATGATAATTGCTGAATTCATAAAATAGTCAAAACAATCGGTGTGTTAAGTGGAATGTAGCAAATTGTGCTCCAGTGAGAGTATATCTAATGGGGTTTAACTGTGAAATGTGTTCTTTCTGATGGTGCATTGTTGCAAGTTTGGTGTTCAGCTTTGTTTATGGAGTTCACATGAAGATGACTGGTCCTTGCTAATCTGCCTCTGAAACAAAGGTGTTGTTACTGATGAGTTACATTCAGCTCCGTTAAGGGGGAATCCTTTCATCCAATGGTCTCAGACATACCCGCAATTATTTTTCTCATTAAGTGTTGTTTTTTTCACTAGATTATTGGAGATCCTACTGTTCATTGTACAGTAAGATACTTGGCATGCATCCTCTCGTAGCGAGGGCGGGATCAACGCGCTTTAGCTCGGGCTTGAAGAGCCAATGAGCCGAGGACCTGGATGAGCAGCGTGCTTGCAGCCACCCTTTCCTGTTGAATATTTCAGCCCCTGCGTCACAGCTCCTCCGCCCCTTTCTCCCCATCTGCCATTTTGGTTTTGTTCCTGTCTGCAGTCGCAAAGCCAGCAGCGCAATTACATAGGAGAGACTATCGGCACAACGACATAGTGACTCGACAATATAGTGCAGACCACCCCAATCCCGCATCGCGTTTCTTTTCTCTGTACAAATCGTCGAATATACAATCAGCGTTTTTACTGACAGCTACACACAGCAGGAGAGGAGCGGGTTCGCATTGGGAAGGGACCGAGAAGGATTATTGGTAAGGAAAGGGAAATCAATGGAGCACGAGTGTAGTGGCTTGGCTTGTATTCGCGATGTTTATGTTAAGTGACAAAGTTAAATTGTCTTTTTGTTAGATGCCTAGACATTTACCCATATCCACATAGGAGCTGTGGTAGACTACTGTCAAATCCGCTGCTCTCCAGTGCGAGGTCGGTTGGAGTGTAGCCACAGCTGCTAGCTTGTAAAATTGTGTTCCGCACTGAGGGTAATGCAGGCCTAGGCCGAGCTGCTAATGGATAAGCTGACAAGCTGGTGTTTTCTTCCCTCTAAGTTATTAATGTTTAGACTCTGTCCACTTGCCAAATCACTTAACCGATTAGTTGCTCGGAACCTACTTAGTTTTCTATTGGTGCTGTTATCTGACAGTTAATTAATATTTTTCCACACGTTGAGATCTTTAAATCGACTGCTACCCGCTAACGTTTTCTAGTAGGATTGGCAAACTACAGTAACAGCCGGGCGGCTTTGCTGTATCATGCCGGACGCCTTCATTTTCGGTTTTGACAAGCGCGACCGTTCAGTTAACGGTGATATGAAGGCTATTTTAGGCTGGTTGCAGACGTATGAAAATTTGCCCAGGCCTCGTCATAATTTAAAGTCGTAGAGAGGGTTATAAACTGATACGTGTGCCTTGGGAAATGCACGGAAGTTGGCGCCGCAATGGATGCGGAAATTGTGCCCGACCTTTTTTTTTTTTTTTTTTTTTTTTTTTTTGTGCACCTAGATTGTATTTGAAAAACACTGCGGCCCTCCGAGTGCAGAGGTTTATCGCGACTACTGCGTTAATCGGAAATCTAAATACATAAGTAAATACATTGCTATTAAATGTTGCCGTTTAGAGCTTTCTTGTAACGTCGCCATCTACAACTTAGTTGCAGCACAGTATGGTCCTTGTGTCCGCACCTGCCAGCCATTGTGTGGTATTGCTCAGTTTACCGCAGTGAACTTTTAATGATTCAGCTCTTTTCCTTGAAACATGTTGGGTGTCGATAAATACCAGGAAAAAACAATAGAAGTATCTAAACAAACCTGTGCTTTCTGTGTGTATGAAAGAACCATAATGCTATTCATGTCTCTTCCCAGCCTCAGTTCGTTTTCTAGCAGATTTGTGTTTGGCCTGAAGCCAGCCCAGCTGCTCTCTAGGCTAAAAATCCTCTCTTCAAAATGAGGGGGACTGGTTAGCCTTTAGTTTAGGTACTTATTATAATGGAACCATAGCAATGAATTATAAAATTACTGAAGTTTATATGAATTGGAATCCGTTGGCTTCTGAGAACATTCAGGAAACCCAAGCTTGTTGACAGTGTGCTGTCTTTCTCTTTTTTTTTTTTTTTTTCCTTAATGATGTAAAATGTCTTTCTTTTATTCTGGATTTATTGCAAACTACCAAAAATGTAATAGGGCAGTTGTTAACTGGTAACATTCGTGTGCTTGAATGACAACTTAATTTATGATGGTGGTTAATGCACAGATGTCCAGCTCGCCGCTGTCCAAGAAGCGTCGCTTGTCAGGAACAGAGACGAAGACGGGATCCCACTGCTCCTCCTCTAACTCTGTCAGAACTGATCTGTCCCACACACCTGCCAACGTGAGTGCAAACACATCTACTCTATAGAGTGAGTAGAACTTGTAACGTAAACTGATTGCGCTTCGTGTTGTTTTCCCAGGGCATGGCTAAGAATGGCAATGATGCTGAGATCGATGAAGGCCTGTACTCAAGACAGCTGTAAGCTTCTTTTTTTTTTTTTTTTTTTTTTTCCTTTTTGTGATGTTGGACTTTATGGTTATTGGGCTTGACATCTACCAATACATAATGTTGCCAATGGTTCTTTATGTCATTATTTAGTTACGTGCTGGGCCATGAAGCTATGAAGCGCATGCAGAACTCCAATGTCCTCATCTCTGGTATGAGAGGCCTTGGAGTTGAGATTGCCAAGAACGTGATCCTGGGAGGAGTTAGAAGTGTCACTATACACGACGAAGGAGTTGCAGAATGGAGAGACCTCTCTTCCCAGGTGTGTGAAAGCACAGATATTTTAATTTAAAATTTTTGCAGTAGTTTATTTTTCCCGATTAAGTTACACAAGGGAGTTGCAGTTTGTGGACTCACCTGTTGTCTGAGCACGATTCCAAAGTGCACTGTGGCTTTATCTATTGAGTTATGTGTTGTTGTGTATTGCTAACATCCAGAAAGGGTAATAAAGCCACCCCCACCCTTGCTAACCATGAGCTGACCCAGATTTACCAGTGGGTGGCCTCTTCCCAGGTTCATAATCGTAGTACAGCCAGTCTATTAAAGGACATAATTTCAGCAGAGTAGATTGATTTTTTATTTGTCTGTTAAATCCTGTTATGTCTCATCAAACTGCAAACATGTATGAACAGATTCCTTGGGTGTTAACTTGAGGCATTTTTCTGGTGTTGTTGCTACAGAAGTGTCATCGTGGTTAGACACAGATTTTAAGACTCGCTTGGGAACGTAGTCATTTTATACGAATGATGTTGCGATATGACATTTTTTCATTTAAAAAGATATACTGGTATTGAGGTTTATATTATAAGACACACCCCTAATTTATTTACTGGGCAGCTTAAGTGTATTGAATTTGCATTGTACATTTGTGTTCAATTATGTGATTCGGTCCTAATAACAGAAATATGGAAAAAGAAATGGTTAACCTGTAGTGTTTTTGTTTTTAACAAAGAAAGCACTTATTGTTGATGTGCTTTAGGAGCTCAAATAATGGTTTGAAGTTTTGAGACCAAATTTTACATTTACTCTATATTTCATTTTACCTTAAACTTGGGTTTCTTTGCTTGGTTTTCTCTGGCCTGACAGTCCAAACTGGTTTAGGGCAAATGAACCAGCCAAGACCACTTAACAATATAATGTTAGTCCACTTCCAAACTGAGTTGGGTGGGATTTCTTCTCTTTTCATCTAATCACTGCTTAGCTTTCATAAATATAACAGCATAACTACAAATAAAACTCATCTGCTCTTGATAACCATTTTAATGTTATGGACTTAAGTGTGAGAATGCAGGGAGCGTACACTGTGATCAGTCAAGCCGTTTAAGTGGTAGTCTGTTGTTTTTATCCTCGTTGACACATTCTGAAGTCCTTTCAAAAGAAAAGGCGGACCCACAGAAGAATATGGCTAAACACACAAATGAAGTAAAGTTCACACTGAGTCAATGTTATTCACTAGAATATTCCTTGTCATGTTTGGCTATAGTACTGGCAGTTATTGCTTAATGACAGCATCAGTATTTGTGTATGGCTAGTTTTACCTTCGGGAGGAGGACCTGGGCAAGAACAGGGCAGAAGTGAGTCAGGCCCGCCTGGCTGAACTGAACAGCTATGTTCCTGTGACTGGTTACACTGGACCACTGACTGAAGACTACTTGACCAAGTTCCAGGTATAAATTTAGCATAAGAAAACTCCCTACTCATTTTACCATTTCGGAAAGAATTTTTAATTTTGTCTTATTTTGAAATCTAGGTGGTAGTGCTGACTAACTCAACTCTGGATGAGCAGCAGACTCTAGGAGAGTTCTGCCACAACAAGGGAATAAAGCTGATTGTTGCAGACACTCGTGGTCTGTTTGGGTAAGATTAAGACTGTTTAGTGTTCACATGTGTTCACCGTCAGCATCTAATGTTTTTGTGCTCTAATTTCTCTTTTGTAGTCAACTTTTCTGTGACTTTGGAGAAGAGATGATTGTGTATGACACCAATGGAGAGCAGCCATTAAGTGCTATGATTTCCATGATCACAAAGGTTGGTCTTGGTTCTTTTATCCCCCCTGACAATGCTGATTTTTCTTTCTTTTTTTAAGTACTACCTGCTTTTTAGGAGTAAATTAAAGCTTCATGGCAGCTGTGCCTGAAAAGTTGCACATTTTGGTTTCTCCAGGACAGTGCAGGGGTCGTGACATGTCTGGATGAAGCTCGTCATGGCTTCGAGAGTGGAGATTATGTTACGTTTACTGAGATTCAGGGTATGACTGAGCTCAATGGTTGCAAGCCGGTCGAAATTAAAGTTCTTGGTAAGAACGCACTTTTTCTTTTTTTTGTTTTTTTGTCCCACAATTGAATACATTTTGGTCACTCTGTTATGAGTTTACAAGTTCATGCAATGTCCTGTATTTTACTAGGTCCATACACCTTCAGCATCTGTGACACAAGTGGCTTCACAGATTACATAAGAGGAGGAATAGTTTCCCAGGTTAAAATGCCCAAGAAGATCAGTTTTGTAAGTAGCTGCCGTTTTGCACATGACATTACTAGCATTATCTCATTTCCACAGATAGTGTAGTGTGAATTCCCATGATAATACCAATATAACCTTACCATCTGGCATTGCTGTCACCAGTGGAAAAGCCCAGCTTCACTACCTTGCGTTTCTTTCCCTGTTCAGAAATCTCTCTCCTCATCGCTGGCCGAGCCTGAGTTCCTGATGACAGACTTTGCCAAGATGGAGTTTCCAGGACAGATGCACCTAGGCTTCCAGGCTATCCATGCCTTCCAGAAAAAACATGGCCATCTTCCAGCACCATGGAGCCAGGTACATATCACTCATGATGGTGGGATCTTCTTGGAAAGGGGGAACCACTTTGATTCAATGCTTGTGCTAAAATAAAATAGTTCTGCGTAAAAAGTGCAGCACAACACAGCAAAAATAAAGTCTGTTCATAGCTAATATTTTGTAATTTACTGTGTGCATTCCAGGCGGATGGTGAAGAGCTATTGGCATTGGCCAAAGAAGCGAACTCTGCTCAGACTGGGTCGGCCAAAGTGGAACAGCTGAATGAATCTCTTATCAAAAAGATGTCATATGTTGCTGCTGGTGACCTGGCCCCTGTCAATGCCTTCATTGGAGGGCTGGCTGCACAGGAAGTGATGAAGGTCAGTGGAAAGCTGTATGCAAATTGAAGATGAAAGCTTTGTCCCTGCAATATTAACTGTAGTTGTTCGTTATATTAAAGAACAATATATTTTAATCAACAGGCACTGATAAGCCCGTTCTTATCAATGCTTGTGAAGAGTCATTTTCACATTGGGTACGATTAGACATGTTTTGAAATGGTGAAGGTTTTCCTGTATTTCATGTGCTGTTTGATGTTTTAGGCATGCACAGGAAAATTTTTGCCTATAATGCAATGGCTGTACTTTGATGCCCTGGAGTGCTTGGCTGAAGAGGAGGGATTCATGCTCACAGAGGAAGAGTGTGCCCCTGTAGGTGTTCAAAGCATATTCAAAATGCAAGTACTGAATGTAGTTGATGGCAATAAATGATGGTGCTAAATTTGTTATGTCTGTTTCTCCAAGAAAAACTGTCGATATGATGGACAGATTGCAGTGTTTGGCACCAAAATGCAGGATTTGCTTGCCAAACAGCGTTACTTCTTGGTGAGTGTCAGTGTAAAAGTTCTCTTACCTTCTTCAATTTCCTGTTACTAGGAAGTTTTAAAAAGAAAAACTTAGAAATACCTTTATGCCACTATAAAATACTATGAGCTGAAATCTGATGAAGAATATTTCTTGGTGCTGTTCTCAGGATGCTAGGGGAAATGGATCTTATGAGATCTTTAGTGGTAGTGTTTATCTTTTTGCTCTTGTGCCTAAAATTGTCCAACAGAAAGTTCATTCTTGTTTGAATGCTCAGTTGAGGGTTTTTTGTTTATTTATAATTTGATTTAATTGCACAGTGGCAAAGAACACTCTCAGTTCTTGGGATATTTATGGGCAGTTATTTACTATTTGAGATCGTGAGTGAGTGAGATGGTGGCAGCTGCATCTAAGCCAAAATATATCAGCTGTTACTTCTTTGTCTCATAATTGGCACAATAGTGTATTGACACTATGTTAATTGAGTGCCACCCACCATGTCCCAGTGCATGTCAGAGCTGTTGGGTTTAACCTTTCTGGTGGGAATCCAGCAAAAAGGCTGTCAGCTTCTCCCACTAACCATAAGCATTTCTCTGACATTGAGTGACACGTGTAAATGGAAGGTTCAACTGTATGACAAACCATTATAGCTTTATTCACAAATTTCTAATCCTTCCAGGTTGGGGCTGGTGCCATTGGTTGTGAGCTGCTGAAAAACTTTGCCATGATTGGACTGGCTACTGGGGAGGGAGAGGTCATTGTGACTGACATGGACACCATAGAGAAATCTAACCTCAACAGGCAGTTCCTCTTCAGACCTTGGGACGTTACGGTCTGTATCATCTTAACTCAACTTGTTTGATGAACTCTATTGATCGATGTTTCCGCACAGCACTCTTTATGGCTTTCCCGTAACACCGAAGTGCACTTATAGATTATGTTTTGTATGTTGATAGAGGCAATTTAAAATTCATAGTGTGTGTTCTTTCGTGTTCTTAAAGTTTAAAAAGTCAAAGCAAATTTACCAGCTCCTAACAAACTGAGACTCGAGAGCAGCTTTGTACCTGTAGTATCACTAGACTACTAAATGCTAGTATGCACTATCAGTTAATCTGAGGTTATCTGATGCCCAAAAGAAACTAATGGGAGGAACCCTCACCTGACGTAAGCTGTTGGACACCAATATTTTTAAAGGAGTTTACATTTTGTTGTGTCCCTGGAAAAGAAAGCATTAATGTGGACAGCAGTGACCTCTGTACAGAATGTCTCCTCTGATCTTTGTTCTTTTGGTCACCTATGATAATGTTATTAGTGCGTTGACTGTTTAGTGTGTGTGTGTGTTAACAGAAAATGAAGAGTGACACGGCTGCTGCTGCAGTGAAACTGATGAACCCGGCAATCAAGATCACAGGTCACCAGAACAGAGTGGGCCCTGACACAGAAAGGATCTACGATGACGACTTCTTTGAAAGCCTTGATGGAGTTGCCAATGCACTGGACAACGTTGATGCACGTAAGAGATGATGAGACATTAAGAATAACTGCTTAATAACTAGGGGGAAATGGATTCAGTAAAAAAAAAAAATGTGCGTTTTCCTCTAATGTTCAGGGATGTATATGGATCGGAGGTGTGTGTACTATCGTAAACCCTTACTGGAATCAGGCACTCTGGGTACCAAAGGCAATGTCCAGGTTGTGATCCCTTTCCTCACCGAGTCCTACAGCTCCAGTCAAGATCCACCTGAGAAGTCCATCCCCATCTGCACCCTCAAAAACTTCCCAAATGCCATTGAACACACGTTGCAGGTTAGTATATGCAGAGCCGGAGAGTCTCAGAGTGTGAGATTGGCCAGGCAGGATCAAATCTGACGCTTGGAGTCAGCGTAGCCCACAAAGTAGTATTGAGAACAGCCATACAGAAACCTTTGTGTTAATCTTTACTTTAAAAGGCTCCACCTGGTGTACCAACTACACAATGCACACATGTAATAGATGAGTTAATCACTTCAGCACTATATGCTTCAGAGAATTTTATTGCATTACCTGTTTCTTCATATACTTGATATCTTCATATAGGGTTTTGTTTTTTTAATAGCACTGTGTGTGGTTAGTGTGTCACAGTGTGAATGGAACTATTGTAGGTTTACCAAATATTTTGTACTTCTGTTATTGAACTGCTGTCCTTGTGGTTCTTTCTGTGCAGTGGGCCCGCGATGAGTTTGAGGGACTATTCAAACAACCCCCAGAAAATGCCATGCAGTACCTCACGTATGTCGCTTTTCCTTGTCATTCTAATGCAATCACCTGTCAGCATTATACTGACCTATGTGCTGGGCTCCTTCCATCGTAGAAATTCTTCATTGATAAAATTACTTTTCATTAGTGGACAAATTTCCTTATAATTTAGTCTCGTAAGTGTTTGTGGATTGTTGGTAATTCAGTACTTATAAACTTGTATAACTTGCCTTTCAACTAAGAATCAATCTTGTAAATGTCACAGCCCCCTCTTGGTTCTCGTGGCGCCATTGAGCTGTCTTGTAAAATCTAACCCAAACCTCATGCTCGAAATAATTCATAAAATCAGCCTGCAGAGTAAATGGTTTAAAAAAAAAAAAAAAAAAAAAAAAAAAAAAAAGACAGCTCTTCACATCGTCGAAACTAGTCAATGAGGTTATAATTTCCGTTCTTGCAGAGATCCTAAGTTCATGGAGCGTACTCTGAAGCTTCCAGGAGCTCAGCCTGCGGAGGTGCTGGAGGCTCTTTATAAGAGTCTTGTCACAGATTGCCCCCAAAACTGGGCTGACTGCGTAGCTTGGGCTCGCAACCACTGGCAGTGTCAATACAGCAACAACATCCGCCAGCTACTGCACAACTTCCCACCAGATCAGGTACAAAGTGAAGGTGCTACGAGATGAATATCAGTTTCTAACCGTTATTGTCTGATCTTGGTTTTACCCGTCTTATCAACTGTTTGCAGCTATAGTTGCATTGGTGGTATTCATTTCAGCAACAAGTGTTGTCAGTTTTCATACAGTATTAGAATATTTTAACTTATTCAACAGATTATATGAAAATGTAACTCCTGCAATGGCCACACGTTATGTCTTGTCTTCTGTTTTTGAGCTCTGTGCAGGTCTGCTCAGTGACACCAAATTTAGTGAGAGGTGCTGCTGTGTGTTACAGCATGTGTTAGCACAGAGTAGCATAGCAGCTGATAATCTGATTTTTATCTTATAGCATGAAAGCTGTCACAAACATGGTAAACCATACTCGGACCGTGATATTGGTTTTGAACATTTCTAAAATCGTTTGATGGCAGACAAATGATTTTAGTAAGTCACAAAAACATTGTCATGATTAAGACTTTTTATATAAAAGTAAACTACTTTACACTCTTGTGTAAAGACAGTTTGGGGCTTCCAGTTTGTACATCTCATTTCCCCTGAAAAACCATTTATAGATGGTGGGCATACATTAGAAACAGCAGAAATTACATTTTTAAACTTCAGCTGAGTCAAACGGCAGTTTGAGGTGCTGCGTATCTATTGCACGAAAGGCTGCCTAGTGTTTCAGTCAGCAGTACTGACGCTGAACCACAAAACCCTAGTTTGCATCTGTAGTTTCTCACCCCCTTTCCTGTCATTTATCCACGGTTTCCTGTTTAATAAATATGCAATTGACACAAATTACAAAATGGACATGAAAGGTTTCCATTATAGCACTTATACATTTATCATCTGTCTTTTAGCTCACTAGTTCCGGTGCTCCCTTCTGGTCTGGCCCAAAGCGATGTCCTCACCCATTAGAATTCAGCACTAGCAATGTAAGTGTGCCGCTGTCATTTATAAGCTTAATATTACCTGAGTCTAGTCCAGCCAGGCTCAAACTAATGAATGTTGTTTTCAGGAGCTGCATATGGACTATGTTGTGGCAGCAGCCAACCTGTTTGCTCAAACATACGGCCTGCAAGGCAGCACCGATCGTGCAGGTGTGATCAAGATCTTGCAGGATGTCAAGGTGCCCCCTTTCACCCCACGTTCAGGAGTTAAAATCCACGTCTCTGATCAGGAACTGCAAAATAACAATTCCTCTATTGGTATGTTCACATGTGGTTGTGTAATAAAGCATATTTTGGGGGGGATGTTACATCAGCTAAGAGTTGTTTGTGAATCATGTACTGAGTCATGTGTCATTGTGGATGCTTTGACAGTAATGCAACCATTGATCTTGTGATTATGCAGATGATACCAAACTGGAAGAGCTGAAAGCCATGTTGCCTTCACCAGAGTCCTTCCAGTTCAAACTCACCTCCATTGACTTTGAAAAGGTAAGGCATCTCCTTTTGTCAGCTTTAATGAAGATAAATAACATTTTTTTTAATTTATTACAGTTGCCAGTAGCAAAGCTAGTCAGTGGCATTGAGGACTTTGTTCTTTTTATCTGAAAGATTCAATAAAACACAGCATCTGGCTTTGCAGTGAGGCCAATTGGAAACCTAGTCTGTTAATAATAATGAGAGTAAGAAAGTATTGTTTCCATAGCTTCCAAGACTAACTCTGCTTAGATGCCTTTAAGTGGTGCACTGCCAGAACATTGTAACTCTCACGCTAGAATTTCAACCCAACCTTCGGTTGCGCCTATTAATATACTTTATACTGGTACTTCTGGTTTGTAATGGCTGTGGCCTATATGTTAACAGGATGATGACACCAACTTTCACATGGACTTCATTGTGGCAGCCTCCAACCTGAGAGCAGAGAACTATGACATCCCCCCCACAGACAGGCACAAGGTAAGAAAACAGACCCAGCTGCTCTCACTGGTATTAATTGGAAAATGTGCCGGCTAATAGTATTCGTTTTGTAATAGTAATGAAAAAACATTTGAGTGCACTCTGTGAAAACAAACAACTTAAACTCAACCTCAGAAATTTACATTTTTGCTTTTTCTCTATGTACACTATAAAGTTTGGGGGGTGGTGTTGTTGTTGTTGTTTGTTTTTGTCCTTCATCACTGTCCTTTTAATCACCAAACAGAGCAAACTGATAGCTGGTAAGATCATCCCTGCTATCGCCACTACCACAGCAGCAGTTGTCGGCCTAGTGTGCTTGGAGCTCTTCAAGATTATCAAAGGACACAAGAAGCTGGAGTCCTACAAAAATGGCTTCATGAACTTGGCCCTGCCTTTCTTTGCCTTCTCTGAACCCATTGCTGCTCCAAAACACAAGGTAAGCAAATACGTTACCATTTGCTGAGATTTTAAAAAGATGTGCGCGATGTCTGCGTTGTAGAGAAATGTTTGACTCCAGTATAATAAACTCCTGTGATGATTAAGCCATGCTAATACTGATGCACCAGTCAGATGCATTTTGCACTGCCTGGGTGTAAGTGAGTTCAACTTGTCTTCTCACACTGATGGCATCAGTGTGTGCTGAGGAGAAATTTTAATGTAATAACTGGTTATCTTATTGAGCTTATAATTAAGATCTCTTAAAGAAATATGTATATACTTAAAATACATTTTTTTTCGCAGTACTATGAAATTGACTGGACGCTGTGGGATCGCTTTGAGGTCACAGGACTGCAGCCCAATGGGGAAGAAATGACACTCCGACAGTTTCTGGATTACTTTAAAGTATGTTGAGCTCATGGTTTGGTTTTTTGTTGTTTTTCTCCACACTGACATGTTCTTGGCATACAATTAACCACTATCTGTTTCTGTTCTGTATTAGAATGAGCATAAGTTGGAGATCACCATGCTTTCTCAGGGAGTGTCCATGTTGTATTCGTTTTTCATGCCTGCTGCCAAACTTAAAGAGAGACTGGACCTACCGTGAGTGCACGTGCATACACCTGCTTCCTCATTTGCATGCTGGAATTTTAAAGTTTGTACTCACTGGTTTTCTTTCTGTGTCCTGCAGTATGACGGAGATTGTGACAAAGGTGTCCAAAAAGAAGCTGGGCAAACACGTGAAAGCCCTGGTGTTTGAGCTATGCTGTAACGACCTTTCAGACGAAGACGTGGAAGTGCCCTATGTCAGATACACCATCCGCTGAGCTCCGCACTGAGCCCACCCGCAGGAGGGTGGGAGTTACAGGGGGGAGATGGGGATGGGGGTGTTCTGAGTGAGGAGCTAAAATGGGGATTGGGGGTGCGTGGGTTGATCCAGGTCAGCTGTATTGGATCAATCAGTATTTTTTTAGGCCTGTGGTTTGTGTAAACCTGTGCCTGAGTGTACATAGCCCCAGTAAGCTGAATTAAGAATAACTGTATATGTTAAGAATCCAGTTGGTTCTTGGCTGTGGGAACAGGGGTGTCACTGGAGGAAGGGAGCATGTACACTGGACATCCTGATGTTTCTCAAAAGCACCAACCTCTTGAGTGAATTGATAAGCCTTAGTGGTCTCTTGGTACTCCATATCCCAACCAGTGTCCCTAAAAACCATCACTCTTATTGGCCTTCAGCAGTAATGGAGGGTTTTTGTTTGATTTTTAATCTAATCCACCTTCTTCCCTCCACTATACTTGCTCTCTCCCTCTTCCGACCTCTGTCTCATAGACACAGTCCCACATTGTTGCTTTTGTTTTGTTTTTTCTTAACATATGCACCTAATTAATATGTAAAAGGTCAGCCCAGGAGACACCAATAAGCCCAAGCCTTTCCTGACTGGATATCTGACTATCTCACACCACCTGAATACCCCTGCCAGTGTGAGGTACCCCTACACCCTCATTAAACCCACTCTGTGGCTTTGGGAGGGGTTCGTGCACATGACATTGGTTTTCTCTTTATATTTTATGTGTTTTGTTATTTTCTATTTTATTTTTTGGGTGGTTGGACAGAGTTTTGGCGCACACACGTGGTAGATCCTAAACTGTCTTTCTACTTTGTTAACTCCAAATGACTTAACTGTAAGAACAGGGCAACGAGATGTATCTTGAAACGGGAGCACTTAGTGTGATAGTGAATAAAGATGTAAAAACATACTGAAGAAGACTGTGGTTATTTTTGTGTCTCACACACACACACCGACCAACCGACCGACCTTTTCCAACTGACTCAATTTGACGTGTGGTTAAATTTCAGTGTCATTCAACAGTGTTAAAGTGTCAGAGGTTTGTTTTTCCTGTCTGACCTGTTTCGTGTTAATGAGAAGTTTCATTATTAAACACATCCGGGAAATGCTGCCTGAATACCAAGATACCAAATGACAGTGACGAGAGTAATCAGATTTCTTTTTTTCTTCCCCTTTTACTCCTGCGTTAAAGTAAATCGTCTGTGATGGCGTTTTGAATTTAGAACTGTAGGCAAAGGATAATTTTTTTGTTTATTTTTTTTTAAAAGGCAAATGGCTGTAGCTAATCTGTGCCACACAGGAGGAAGTATGTCGTTAGGTACTTTAGTGTGTGAAGTGCTCTTAGTTTAAATACACGTTCGATACGTTTTGTACAAGGCTTTGAACGCTCCTCCCTGACGAGAGCGGATACATGAATGTGTGCAACTCTAAAGGATGTGGTCGACTGTGAGATGAGGAAGAAAGTGAGGAGGAAGGAGTACACTAAACTCTCAACACGCTTCCTGCAAACAACTCGCTGTAAAGGACCCAAACAAAGAAAGGACGGGTGTAAATTTGGATTATTTGACCATTTGTGATTTTGAGAATGTGTCATGATTTGGTAAAGATGCACTGAAGAGAGAAACGATGGAAGTGGAGGAGACTGGTGAAAAAAGGACTTCCTGGTATGATACCTTTTGCATTTATTATGCTTCCACCTTGGGCTGCGATATGTTACAAATTGGTGCTGAAAAATATCCCTGTTGATTAATCGTACTTTTCTGTGTTTGTCACCAGCATGATTACAAAACGTACATATTTGTACGACATGTGGAACAAAAACTCATTTTAATGCACTTTGCTAGAGCACGGCGCATAAACAAGTCACTTGAATGTACACTGCCTACTTAAAGTGTTATTTTGAATGTATCGTACAATAAGATACATTCCCTGTATGAATGTTTAATTTGTGCCCAGTAAGAGCTTTTCTTCTTTTCAGGTCCGGTGTGCCAGCAGAGGGACACTCAGTCCTCTGTGATCATGCAGGGGTAAGCTGCCACATCGGCTTTGGTTCCTGCACCTTCTTTTTCCTGCATTAAAAACTAACGTTTTAAAAAAAATTCATTATTGTCCTAAAAACAAGTCCAAGAAACTCACTTTCATACACTGCTGTCTTTAGAAGAAGAGAAAACAAGACCCGGCCCCTGAACCTGTGATCAGAATCTCAGAGGTGAGTAAGAGACTGAGACGCATCAATGCTGCTGCTTCATGTTCATTTCTCTGTTTCTCTGTAACGAACGGAAGTTAGTCAACCTTACCTTTGTGACCACAATGCTGAGTGCAGAACTGACGGGAGATGTGAGCGCTGTGTTCGGCTTTGCAACCATGGAAGTTTTTGCGAGTCTATAAATCGAGTTTGTCTCATTTTCTTAAATTCCAGCTTATCTCGGTTTATCTTCACCTTTCAGATATTCTTTTTTTTTTTTGCCAGCTGTACGTTACATCATCCATATAATCCGAGGCTTTTTATTGATGCTATTAAAGTGTTGCTTGCAATTAATACACAGCTGATGTGGTTAGTGTGGCAAAAAGAAATAGGCAGACATCTTGCAATTTCACTATAGAGGCACACTTTCAACCTTCTTCCTCTTTGAAAGACACACAGGAAATGAGAGATCTGCACCATGCAACATCTCGCCTCTCACCATCTTTGCCTTTCCACTTTCCTGAACTCGCGTGTACCTCGAGTTGAGTTTTAACTTTTTAACATGTTTCAGGACGAGGAGGGAGAGGATGAGTGTGAAATGACGTCCGACCTGAAGGAATCGGAGGTGAGGTGTTCTTGTGTTCAGTTGTTTTAAAATCCTCTTGTGCACAGTTAGGTTTGAATGAATGAACCACAGCTTGTGGACTATTTTGTGCAGATCTTAAAAATGTTTTTTTGGTTCACTTCAGGAGCCCAGCAATAAGAGGGTTAAACCTGTGGCAAAGTCCAATAGCCTGACAGGCGTCTTAAACCCTGTGAAGACCCCTGCTCTGAAGCGCATCGGCCAGTCTATTTCGGTAACAAACACACTCGCAGTCCAGTCATACAAAGTGACCAGTGAATGAGTTTTGGGGGTTTTGTATAACAGTCAGCTGCTCCTCTCTGTTCACAGCGGTCTATTAGTTTTCGTACAGAAGCTCGACCTTTGCCCACAGCCCCCCTGCGTTCACGGACAAAGGCCTCCTCGTTTCCACGTCGCCGCAACAGCCAGTGTTGGAGTGACACTGTGGAAAGTCACGATCTGACTGCAAAGGAAATCAAACGGCAAGAGGTGCGCTAAACAAATATCTTGTTATTAAAATACCTTGTTACTATAGCAGAATGTGTTTGGGGGCCTGTATATGGGTCAAGTTGTGTGGCTGTGGTTGCCGTGTAGGCGGAGTAACTTGTACCTACTCTTCATTTCTGTGAAGCTGCTCTTCATGGGTATTATGAAAGAGGATGTGAGCTGGCACTGAAGGCTCAACTTCCTTTATTGAACAATCAGCTGTGAGAGCTCGTGTTGTCTATTTAACTGACTTCTTATGCAACTCAACACACAGTGTGTGTGTGTGTGTGTGTGTGTGTGCTGATATCTTTGTTATCCCACTGGCAATAACGTGCGCATTCGTTAACTATTTTAAATGCCCTGCAGGTCATATACGAGCTAACCCAAGGAGAGAGACAGCTCATAGAGGACCTCAGTTTGGTTAAGAAGGTAGCTGCTCAACCTGAACAAAACATTTAATCCACTCACATGCAGGCTTTTATGTGCTAACTGCCCCGGGTCTGTTCCCAGGTGTACTATGAGCCCATGTTGAAGTTGGACATAATGACAGAGAGTGAGCTTGGACAGATCTTCGGTACTCTGGACTCACTCATCCCCCTCCATCAAGGTAACTTTGTTTTTGTGCAGCTTGTGCTGCTATCTCGAGCTCCACTTATGCATCAACACACCAGCTCATTTCCTGAATATGAAATTGAGGCAATGAGGTGAAGTCTTGATAAAGTATAGGTTGTTGCAGTTCAGTGTAATTACATCACAATCTGAAATAGTTACAAGTAAACAGGAGCAGGTAAAGTAGTTTTACAGCTCATACCATGTACTAAATGTTATCTAGGTATAATTTGAATTAAAGGCTCTTTAAAAATAAATAAATAAAAACGTCTACACTGCCCAGCCCTGAAAAGAAACTTCATAAAATGGGAAGTTGTATTTTTTTAATTAGTTTTTTTTAGAAGTGCCGTATTTTTATGCACACTACTTGTTTTTGAGCTGTAGTAATAGTGAAATAAGGTCAGCACAACTTGGAGTATCCTGTTTTCTTTTAATTCATATCAGATCTGCTGACTCGTCTTGAGCGACTGAGAGGATCAGAGAAAACGGTTGGAGAGGTGGGGCCAACTTTAATGAACTGGGTGAGTGAGAGAAGAAAAGTCAGCCTTCAGCTTCTCTCTGATTTTCCTTCTTAATCTTAACGTAATCTAACTTCTGTCTTTATGCATGTTTCCATCTTTCTTTTCCCCCTGACTTCACCTTCTTATCTCACTGCTGCGCACTCTTCCCATGCTTCTCTCTGCAGTTTCCTTGCCTGGAGGCGTATGTTACATATTGCTGTAACCAGGTGGGAGCCAAAGCTTTGCTGGACCAGAAAAAGCACGAGAAAAGAGTGGAGCACTTTCTGCGTCTGTGTCAGGAGTCCTCGTTCAGCAGGAAACTGGACCTGTGGAACTTCCTCGATCTCCCTCGGAGCCGTTTGGTCAAGTACCCTCTGCTGTTGAAAGAGATACAGAAGTGCACTCCTCCAGACCACCCAGATGAAGACACGCTGCCGGATGCTGTGAGTTGGGCTCCTACACAGTCATTTACATCTGCAAGCATGTGAGAGGATTCACAGTTTAATCAGTGCCAGGTCTGCAGCAGCTGCAAAATACTGAAATCCACACTGGCACGTTATCAAGATGGTTGTAAGGTGTTGCTTTTAAATATAAAGCCTATAATTATAACACTGATTAGTTTTATTTTTACAGTCTAGCAAAGCATCCTCTCTTTTGTTGCATCAGATGCTGTAAATCCAAATTATTAATATTCACACATTTCTATCTATCAGTCTTCAAGTACGTTAAAATACAGTATTTCCTTTCCTGCGTTGCACAACAGTGCCTCCAGATGGCAACAAGGCCAATTATTAATCTTTACCAGTATATTCACTAATTTGGCTCATCACTTTTACATTTACAGTTTGCGAAAGCAAATAAAAACATGACTCAGCAGTTAGTGCTGCATTTAAGATGCCTGCAGTCTCTTTAAAGTTTCCTTTGATGGTGTTTGAAAGAGGATACTGTTGACTAAACAAATTATCACACCAAACCACTCATTTAAATATGTTCTAAATATTCATAGTCATACTCTCTTGGCTCCAGCCCAGAATTTTAGCCCTACAAGAAGCAACAGGAGGAAAAGGGCCCTGTGTTGATGACATATTAAAAAGTCTTGGTTCTGTTCAGTTGGAGTTGATCCAGAGCATCGTGGCAGAGGTGAATAAAAAGACGGGGGAAGCAGAGTGTCAGTTCTACAGGCGGGGCCTCTCCTACCTCGAAGAGGGCCAGAGAGTGCCAGAGATCCAGCAGTCCCGCTTCATCTACTGCCATGGAGAACTCAAGAACAATAAGGGCCAGGTAGATGTTGTTTACTGGTCTTCACACTTTCAGAATTCAAATGAAGAGGCTAAAGTCATTTAAGGAGGGCAGAAGATGTTGGCTGTTCAGATTTGAGTGCTAGAAAGTTTGCTTCTCTGCCTTAGAAACTGTGTCAGCACATTTCTCTTGATCACTTGTCCCCCGTCAGCGGCTGCATGTGTTCCTATTTGAGCTGGTGTTGGTGCTGACGAGACCAGGAGAGGACAAGGACGGTGGTCAGGTGTTTAACGTGTACCGGCAGCCTCTGCCCAATGCCTTGATCAATCTGGAGGAGATCCCAGACGGCGAGGCTGCTGGAGGGGGCACCTTCAGAGGAGCCTTCACAGGGGGAAACGATAAAGGTAATATGATCGCATAATCTGCATACTTTATTTGTTTCGTATTTGCTAGTGAATTCTGTGACACAAACAAATGTCAGTAAGCCATCCCCTGTGCTCTGTTTTAGCTGAAGTGAAACTTTCCGCTCACCTTCCTTCTCCCTTCTCTTCTTTCCATCTTCTAGTGAAGAATTGTTTCCGCGTGAGCAGCAGAGGGCGCGCCAAAGCTCACTCGTACAGCCTGCAGGCCAACGACTCCTTCAGCAAGCAGCAGTGGATCACCTGTCTGCGCCAAGCCATCGTCCAGTCACGCGACAGGACAGCCCACACCAGCCAGTCACAGTTGTCTCCTCACCACGATCCCGCCCTGTATCACATAGCCGAGCTCAGCCTCAGCTCGGACACAGAAATGGCAGACCACACCAGTCGCTGACTGTCAGACTGATCGGCACGTGTACATTGACTGTCTGCGAATGATGAATGTGTTTAGATATTTTCAACGATATTAATGTTCTTTTTATTATTTTTTCCTGTCTGCAATTGCAGTGATTGCTGTATAAAGTGAGAACAGTACTGAATGTGAATTTACCAAAGAAAAAAATTTGTTTTTGAGTTTGTATAATTAATAAACTGACACGTAAAAGATTGTTGAGGCACTCGTGGGAAAGTACACAAAGACAGGTCTAAGTATAGCCAACAAGATCTACAGAGAAAAGATTAGAGCTGATTATCCTCCATCCCTCCCTCTCGCACTCTCCATCTCCCTCCTCCTCTCATTGACACCGGTGACAGGACAGGGCGAGAGGTAGACTTTCAGCTCTGGCCAACAGGCACACGGTGAAACAGTAGACGGCCCCTTATGCATTTTTAACAGCTCAGCAGATGATGGGAACAGTTTGGTTGGGACAGTTTGTCCACAGATAGAGTGACCAGGTGAGTCCGGACCGCTCTGTGTGTTTGTTAGTCCTGCTACATTTGACCGGCTTTATTTGCAAAGTTACTTTGTTTGCAAATAAAGTGTTTACTAGTTACCTCCAAAAGTCAGTAACGTTTGGCATTGCTTAGATCTCAGGAGACGCCTCGTGTGTGTGTGTGACTGGTGTTATTGATTACATAACCGAGTGTTTTAATGTGTTCTGTTGAGCTGAATCCAGCTCGAGTGATATTTCCAGAAATGCTTTTAAAATTTGTTTTAAACGTGACATGTTCATGTGTGGATGCAAACTTTCTGTGCTCTCGTGCGTGCCGCAGTAACGAGACAGTTGTGTAATGGATCAACTTCATCTATTTAAGAGACGGGCTTAGCGTCAGAGACGGTCATTCACAGAGTACTTGTTCTTTTTTCTTCCCTTCAGCTGTAAATGTCATTTTTCTGAAAAGGAAAAAGTTCTCCATCATACTTCATTCACCAAAGAGCTGGATTACATGTCTTGTGAGACAGATTAGGCCTGTGTGAGACCACCGCGTCCTGCTCACCTCTGAGTCTGAATGTCAAATAAATTAGGAAGAACAGCTTTCCCCATCTCAGGCGCAAACCATCTGGCTAGGATTTCTTTGGGAAGACCACCTTTCTATCTCAGGACCCATTCTGTTAGCGACTTTAGCCGGTTACTAGTATAAAAGGATGCCTGGAGCCAGCAGTGTCAGTGGGGAGGGCTCTTGTGAAGCTCTGTGTCGGACCCTGGTGTCTCAGAACGGCCTCCAGAGAGAGACGACCGACATCTCCCAGTCTGTCCTCTACACATCGCTGATGGGCCTGCTTCTGGTCGCTGACAATGAGGTGTGGACAACACAGGAAAAATATGGCTTTGATATATCCTCAAACTTTTAAAAGCTCTTAAAGTGAAATTTTACCTGAGAAAAACACAAGCACAGACAAAGAAAGGTGTGAAGTTGTTAAGGGAGAATACACATCAACACACATGTTTAAACACCTGTCAGCCCTCGTTGGTCTCTAATAGGATGAACTCTCGAGGCTGACCTCCTTTTAGTCTCTTCTGCTATGCTAATGAGATAAGAAAGCTAAATCTGTCCTGCCAAAGTTAAACACACACTGACATGGCGGGGTCAAGGCAGACACATGGAGTACCAGCACATCCAGAGGTCACGTAGTAGGACACACACTGTGTGTTTTGAAATAAATGAACAGTGCTCTGTATGGTACTTGCAGATCCGACAGATCTGTGGTCATCGACTTCCTTTTGTTTTTTACATTTCAGAAGGAGCAGCTCACCTTAGGAAGAGGCAGGACTGGCCTTAGAAACATAGGGAACACCGTAAGTAAAGATGACGGATGAAACTCTTAAAGGGCCTCTGAAATGAGCATTATTTGACATCACTCTCCCTTTTTTCTTTTGTTTTGGACCCAGTGTTTTCTAAATGCAGTTGTCCAGTGTTTGTCTCACACATGTGGCCTACGGGGCTACTGCCTGCTCAGATCTTACAAGCACGAGAAGTTCTCCAAAGAGGAAGCTAAACTCATGGAAGGTGCATTTCCTCTCCTTCCTGTTCTGTCTTGACTGTCTCTCCTGTGTTAGATTTTCATGTTTTCTTCTTGTCTCTGTTTTTCTTGCCATGCCAGCTTTCTCTAAGGTGCTGTCGGGCCTTTGGGATGTAAATGAAGGAGACAAAGTTGTAAATCCTAGACAGTTTTACAATGTGTTCACAGAAGCAGTGCCTTACTTCAATGGTTACAGGTGAGGATATGGATTTGTTTTTTGTGGCGAGGGTTTCTGTTTCGCCTTTCCTCGAGGTTAACAACTTTTTTACCACTTATGTGTACAAACTGTTAAACTCCTTCTCTTGTTCCACTTGTACAGATTTTTGATTCTTGTGAAGAACTAGTTGCTTGAAAAAGTGAATAATTTTTTCTGCGTTCACCACAGTCAACAGGATGCTCAGGAGTTCCTCAGGTTCCTACTCGACAAGCTGCATACCGAAATAAATCGCAGACCATACGTTAGACGAGCCGGGAAGGAGCCCGAACAAAAATTTGCTAGGTTTCGGTGTGTATGTTAAAATGAATAAATCTGTCCTTAAAACAGTGATTACCTGCACGTGAGCACGTTCTGATCATTTTTCTTATCCTCTCCTAGAATATCCGAGGAGGCGGCTGTCATGTGGAAGAAGCACTTGGAGAGAGATGACAGCATAATTGTTGGTGAGGAGAGCCAGTCCAATTCATCCATTATTTTTATCCCCGTTAAAGCAGACCGCTGATCATTCTGGTCCCCTCTCCCTACAGATCTGTTCTCAGGCCAGCTGCGGAGCTCACTGCATTGCTCGGTCTGCTCTCACTACTCCAACACGTTTGATGTGTTCTGCGATTTGTCACTGCCCATCCCCAAGAGGAGTTCTACTGGGGAGGTCACGCTCAGGGAGTGTCTGGACCTCTTCTCTCAGGAGGAGAAACTGGACAAGGAGAATTCGCCAGTAAGTTAAAGCGATGATTGTCGAATCTCAGCAACTGTCTGGATCAGCAATAGTGTGATTAAAACATATCGACACAGACACTGTAAGCAAGGAGATGATTTAACACAGTTTTGATCCATTTATAACCTACACATATCATTACGTTTTTGTCTTTATTCCATGTAAAGATCATAACATGTAGATGTGTGAAAGAAGTCAAATGGCTTGAACAGTAAAGCTACTTTCAGCTGCTCTCTTATTTACATGGGGGGGTAATAACAGCAGGTAGCTCCAGATGTGGCAGATGTTTTTACACTTCCTGTCACAAGCCCAAAGGGATTTGTGTCCCCTCCCGGGATCAAACCGGGGAGTTGGGTAAACTGCTAGACTCCAAACGACTAATACAGTGATCGCATCAATATGAAAACATTTCAAAGAAATGCAATCATCTGGCACAGGAAGCAGAAACAAAAAAAACATTTAATTTCATAAACAGTGAGGCAGATGATGAGAATTCTCGAATTTCTTTCTGTCATAAGAACGTCCAACTTAAGTGCATCTTAGTTATTAGTGGCTCACTAAACAACATTGCTCATTTGTACTTCATATATACGCCGGGCCCTGTGTGCATGTGTAAGGTATGTTGTGTTGAGGTGTGTATATGTGTGTTTATACATTCTTCAGATGTGCGAGAGGTGTAACAGGCGTACAGAGTGCACCAAGCGGCTGTCTATCCAGAGGTTTCCCCAGGTTATAGTGATCCGTATCCTTGGCAACAACTCTTCCACTTGTGATGCTTTTAGGCGTGTGATTTTTATCTGCACAGATGTGTGACGCTAATAATACTTAACAGTCTCGATAAGATCTGAACCGTTTCACGACGTCAAGGTGGTCCATCAGTAAAAGCACTATATATGTGTCCTTCCCACTCACCAACCTGGACCTTGGACCATACGGACCTGTTGACTGTGGTAAGAGAACCGAGCCTGTCTGATCCATTCATGCTGTGTTCCTCTATGCTGTATTTTCAACAAAAGGAGTGCAGCTAAAGGTTGAAGCAATAAAATGTGGAGAAAACCTGGGCTTTTAACTTTTTGACACAAGTGGGTAGAGCGCACTACAAAACCGTTTTAAGAGCTTGTTTTAGAGAGAGAGGAAAAAGAGAGTTAGAAGAAAAGGCATAAATCAGCTGCAAAAAAGGTTTTTAGCTGTGAACTATGAATCTACTGTTTTAAGCATAGGGAGGTTAACATGATGATTCACTGACTCAAACCATGCATTGTAATAGAAAATAAAGGAATATTGGGATATACGCAATCATATCCTAATTTAATCGCTTGCAACAGAGATTATTCCATAAACTGCACATCTGGAATTCTGACACAATACAGTTCTGAACCCTGTAAGTAACTCATTGTATTTATGTTACTATATAATTCTGGATCTATGTTTGTCCCCACAGGCTCAGTTCTGTATGATTTATATGCAATATGTAACCATGCTGGGACAGTAAACATGGGACATTACACAGCCTGCTGCTTAGATGAAAATGGCTGGTGCTTCTACAATGATTCCAGGTGAGATATCATTTCGTTTTACACACAATATATACATATTTTTGACAACTGTACATCAAAGGTGGTCTATATATTTGAGAAACCCTGCTTATTCTGTATTAAGATATGTTTGCATAAACCTGAAACTTTTCCCTTCGTCTGCCCATTGACAGTGTGACTCCACTCACAGAGAACCAGCTTCAGACCAATCAAGCCTATGTGCTGTTCTACCAGCGCAGCAACAGCACCGCCACCGTCAGGAAATAGACTGGCTGCCAAGCAGCCAATCAGAGCAACTTTACCTCCAGTGTCCATAGAAACAAATAGACAGCAGTATTGTGCTCTGACATCGGCAAACTTCTCATACTCGATGAGCTTACCCTCAAATGAACTGAGGAGGAGGAGAGCGGCCATGCTGAGTCTAACAGGGCTTGAAGACATGGTCCTCCCCCTAAAAACCGTAGAGATGCTTTTCAAGTGTCTCACTGAGACAGCTCAGACAGACCATAGCCTTAAGAGTCTCTGTGCCCTAGTTCTCAGGCATGAGCGAGTGACGTGCTTAGAATGATGCAGAGCTCTTAATGTAATACAATCACGACTCGTGCTTGTTATGATATTGTGCAAAATTTTTTTGAGTTGGGACATACAAATATATGCAAAAGACTTGTTCCCTTGGGTGAAATTACAGTTTGTGGATTTTTGTAAGTGAAAATACATAAATAAAAGCCCTGCAGAAACCTCTAAATAAAATGAACCTTTTTCAAATGTCAATCTACTTTTTGTTAAATGTAAAAAGTTATGCAGCGATCATGAAAATGTTCAGTGAATAATAACGCATTTTATTTCAGGTGCCTGTCAAAACACTCGAGGTCATCTCACACAGAAGAGTTAAAACTATAGTAATAAACTGACAAATACCCACCCATCCATCCATCCACCCATCCATCCACCCATCCACCCATCCATCCATCCATCCATTCGCTTCCGCTTATCCTTTTCAGGGTCACGGGGGGCGCTGGAGCCTATCCCAGCTGTCATAGGGCGAGAGGCAGGGTACACCCTGGATAGGTCGCCAGTCTGTCACAGGGCCAACTGACAAATACCCATCAAGTCAATAAAAAAAATCTACAATATGCAAAATTGTTGAGATCAGAGGATTCATATTAGAGGTGGAAGGAGTGAATATGCCACTTTTAAAGAAGCGTGTCTGGTGGGATGGAATTCCAAAGGTGGTGAGCAGAGTACTGAGGGCTCTAGACCCCATGGTAGTCAAATGGCGGGGAATGGACAATAAGAAGGAGGAAGAAGAAGAGTGTGAATTGTTTTGCTGATGTGCAAAAGTTCAGAGAAGTAAAGAATCTTGAAATCAGTACGATTTTTAAGTGGAGCTGCTGAAGAGCAGGTGTGATGTGATTAATGGAAGGAGTTCTGGTGATGGTGTGAGCAGCAGAGTTCTAGACTTGCAAGAAAAAACAAAAAGAAAATCGTTACAGCAATTAATGTGGGACGTAACCAAGGTGTGAACAAGTACCGCAGTGTTATTAGGTGTGAGAAATGGACCAAGGTGATTGAGGTTACAAAGATGAAAGTATGAGGATGTTATACTCTTGGCCTGAGTCAAGAGGGAGGGAGAAACTGAGTTGTCAATAGGGAGGGTAAAAAATTACATTTAGACATGATGGATTTGTTGCCAATGAGGAGAACCTCAGTTTTATTAATGTTCAATTTGAAAAAAGCTGTTGGAGATCCAGGATTTGATTTTTGATTTGAGTCAAATGCAGAAGGCTGTGGGTGGGAGAGTAATGGTAGGTTTGTTAGACAGGTAGAGTTGCATACAATCAGCATAACAATGGAAGCTGATATTACATTTATGAAGGGGTCCCAGGACAGATTCTTGGGGGACACCAGTAGTAAATGGGATTTATACTTTTTTTTTTATTAATAAACTGAGTGCTGCTGGAGATATAGGATTTAAAACCCAAGTTCAAATAGGATGAGAATGGTTAGTCAGCTGGGGAGACTAACCAGACTGGAATGGTGCATATGTACAAATGCATTCATATATACACACCCATTTTGTGTGTATTCAAACTATAAACATACTGGTCACCATAGGTTGACATTCCTATACAAATTGGTAGTGCAGTACCTTAACTTACTTAATGAATTCGCACAGTTCGGAGAGAGCAATGTCCTTCAAACAAAATACCCAATTTTGCTGAGAGTAATATGGATTTGCCCCAGATTTCAACAGATCCTTCTTTTGCTCATGCTCCACCTCCCCGTCAACTTTCATAAAATTCAGTTGCGTTGTTTTTGCGTTATCTCGCTAACAAACTGATAAACAAACGGCCACTGATGTATTTTTTCCCGTCGCACCGGTCTTTACTTGCGAATGACGTAATAGTGCGCATGTGTACTAGCGGTGGGCGGAGTTTTCCAGTCGGTCAGGAAGAGGAGAAAGGCGTACAGAGAAACACCAAGGTAATCAAATTCTCCATATAACGTATAAACTTTAAGCCGATTCTTGTTTCAGGCGCATAAATATGGCTGTGATGGGATGAATACTGTAGTTATAATTTAAGAGAGAGGATTTTGAATGACAATAATAAAACTCATAGGAAACACCGCTAGCTTTCCTGCTAGCAAAGGCTGGTTTGACAGGCCCCAGACTGGAGTAGTCGGGCTTTTAGTAGGAATAGGAATGTAGCACGGAAACGTTTGAGTAATTGTTTCTACACCTCAGTGGCACCTCCGCCTGTTTGCCATCGGTTCCGGCTTTAAATGTACATAGTAACGTAAGCTAGGAACTATTTGCCAAACTGTACGGTTAACGAGACCTCTGTGCGTTACTAGCGATTTCTGATGTATTTTTGTGCTAGATGTCAGCAAAGGGAAACTGTAAGCGAAGCATCGGAAAATTTGTCCTGTTTAGACTGCTTATTTATTAATGCACCTCAAAGTTGTGTTTCTTTTTAACTGGGGGAGTATTGTCTTAGGATGCGCAACAATGTTTTCAACTCTTCCATAGATGGCTGCTATCAGAAAGAAGTTGGTGATCGTCGGTGATGGTGCGTGTGGGAAAACCTGTCTCCTCATCGTGTTCAGTAAGGACCAGTTCCCAGAGGTCTACGTCCCCACTGTGTTTGAAAACTATGTGGCAGACATTGAAGTGGACGCGAAACAGGTGAGAGGGGATGATGGTTTGCAAATCATTTTGATTGTAATGCTGTGGGTGCTTGTATGGCATTTAAATAAAAGCAATTACCCTCTTTAATTAGTTGCTAATGGATCGGTACTTAGCACCTTTCTACTCAATTTGAGCATTTGAAGTGATTTCTGCCAGTCTAGCGACATTTACTCAATCATACATATTTATCTAACTTTCGTTATCACACTTCAGTGGGTGCATCAGGGGCAACTCATTCTTCAATATCTTGTCTCAGGATGCTTCAACACAACCAGTGAATTTTTATTATGTTGCATCGTGGTCATCAGACTAGCTGCTGCTGTACCATATCTAGTCTGCCTAACTAATCAAATTATATTATTGTCATTTCTGCCTTTGCTTTTCTTCTTCCGTAGATTTATCCAGTCATTTAACTCTGTTACTCTCTGTCTTTTCAGGTAGAGCTAGCACTTTGGGACACAGCGGGTCAGGAAGATTATGACAGGCTGAGGCCCCTGTCCTACCCAGACACAGATGTTATCCTCATGTGCTTCTCTGTGGACAGTCCTGACAGTTTAGGTACCATCTGAGCACCATTCATACTAGTAAGTATTGAACACCTTGATGTATGTAATTAATTGCTTTTTCATTCTCCTCACTGTAGAGAATATTCCAGAAAAGTGGACTCCTGAGGTGAAGCACTTTTGTCCAAATGTTCCCATCATCCTGGTAGGAAATAAAAAAGATCTGCGCAATGATGACCACACCAGACGAGAGCTAGCCAAAATGAAACAGGTAAATGTGGTGGCTTCAGAAAATTCAGCTAAACAAACAAGTTAAATCAATAAAATAATATTCAAATGTAAACTTTCTTTGTGACATGTGTCCCCAGGAACCAGTCAAATATGAAGATGGCAAAGAGATGGCAAACCGCATCAGTGCCTACGGCTACCAAGAGTGTTCTGCCAAAACCAAAGATGGTGTGAGGGAAGTCTTTGAGATGGCAACTAGAGCTGCGCTGCAGGCCAAGAAGCGTAACAGGAAGTCCACCTGCCTGCTGTTATAGGCACTGGGAGCAGAGGGGGCTGTCCTTAAGCACAGATAGAGAGGACAGGCTCCACTGAAATTTGACAGGGGGGGATATTTGGGGGTGGGGGGAATGGGAAAGAAAAATTATGCAGATGCTCAATTTCCGATCACCCAGTTACCCCTAGCAAAGTGGAGCAGATCTGAAATGATTCAAAAGACCACACACACCATGGTTTTTGGACTCTTAAGTTGTGTGCCACTTTTCTTGCATCAATTTAAATACAAAAGAAAAGAAATCTAATCCAGAAGTTAGCAGGGCAGGTTATGGGTATAATTTGAAGTTGACTAGTTCAAAACAGGGGAGCAAATGTGCCATGATGGAAATTAGGAGAGAAAAGGTCGATAGAAGGCCAAAGACACTGAGAACACAAGAGAAGTCAGAAAAGGACATGATTAGGTTTGAATTTAGGCCATCTCTAAGTAAATTTTACACAGTATCGCCTACATGTAGTGCCTTGAGAGTGATGGTTGTTGAGGGGTGGGGATTCATAACTTAGGGTATTATTTGTCATTTGTAAGAGTCCACACCTCACATTTGAAGGCTTTCTCCCTGTCACTGGCTTGGGTACTTCAGGCCCATTTTCTGACTCAGGCGATATGCAGGGGTATGCCTAAAGTTAGATTGTATGAGATATTTTCCCATACAGAATTACTTACCTGTACTTTAGAGTGTGTGTATGCATTTGTATGGTAGTTTGTTTTTCTCCAGTGCAGCTCTGCATGCAGTGAATGTGTGTATATTTGTGTGGTTGTGTATTAACATGTGTCTACGTACTGTATGCATGGAAAGGCCGTCTGTGTCACTGACCTTAACCCCTGTTTTCCATGCCAAAGTTACCCTCCCCCCCCAATGGCCACATTTCATGGCTCAGGTGGGTAATGAAATTAACAGCTACTCAGAGTGACATAGAAACCTTCACTTTACTGGAAGACATCATACTATATAGCCAGAGGCACAATCAGGTTAAACACATGAGTTTTTAGGACCTTTTTTGATTGTGTTAATCAGTGGGTCAAATCATAAGTGGTGTAGCTGATAAGTTTAATATTCTTTCAGATAGATGGTAGGCTTATCTTATCACTATATTATCTGTTATGTACTGTATGTCTTACAAGGCCTTGTAAGGACATGGTAATGTTGTGTACTTCGAGTTTGCCTTTTACTCCATTCTCCCCATTCCCCTCTTTACTGATATTGTCATTATTGTACTATATAACTTTTTATTGTTGATGCCTAATTTACTTCATATATTTTAATCATTTTACTCGATCCTGTTGTTATGGTCAGTTTATGTCAGTTAAATGATGAATTGTAACCGCTGTCTCGTTTAATTAATAGAAAGTCAAGGTCAAGGGGCTGGGCCAGAGTATTTTGAGGGTGGGTTGCTAGAGGGTTTTTGTTTTTTTTTGTTTTGTTTGTTGTTGGTTTTTTTTTTTTGTCTTTTTTTCTTTACTGTGATATGTATGGGTATTTCTGGATTTTTTTTTTTTTTTTTTCATAAAGCTGGTATTAGGGTTATCTGTTTTAAGGTATTTATGTGTTCTTTGATTTATTCATTTATTAATATTTACCATTTCCCTGTCTTTTTAAATTACTTTCCTGTTTTTTTTTTCCTAAAATAAAATTGCACATAACATGTCTATATATCTGATTGTTTTGTTTGTTTGTTTTTTGTTCATATCAACTCGAATATATAAATACATTTGTAACAACGCAGTGCATTTTTACCCCCTTTTAAATCAATCATGGGCTGCAAGTTTAGGACTGACCCGTTCGTCTCGTCCAATCAGCGTCGACGTTAATGCACTCGCTTTCCAGCAACCAATCAAATTCCAGAGTAAGGGATTTGTCCCTCCCTCTCTGAAATGTCTCGCTGTGGCCATTTTACACTTGCTTGCCTGAAAATAAAACACACCATTTACCTGGGCTTCAGCGTGATATTTACAGAACAATTGTAGGTTACATGAGTTACCGGTGAGTTTTCCCTCAAATTTCACACAAGACTGCGCTTGTATTTCTAGCTGCTGACAGTCGTTTAGAGAGAATGTAGCCTCTTGGACTAGCTAACCAACCTCAAGCTAACATAGTTAGCTTGGCCGCTAACGCAGTTGACCGTCACACGTCATTGTTGTTGATTACTCCTTTTTGGATTGCGGGTTGATCCTGTGCATTGCGCACTCAGTTTATTTATTTATTTTTTATTAATGGTGCAGGGTTATTTTGCTGTTTGTTTGTGGCTTTTAGTTAGTAGTCTGCGTAGCACCGAGAGAAGTCATTTTGATATGTCAAAGTTGGAGAAGTCATTGGATTGTGCAAGGTTTTAAAAATTAAAATCAATCAAATGAATTATTCACACTTTGCACAGCCTATGACTTTAAGGTACCTGCTCACGAGGTTGTACAATTTCAGCGTGGCTCTATAACGTGTTTCATCTGAAGTGATGTGTGATTTGTGTGCTGCATTTCTGTAAACAGAAGAACGACTCACTAGGAGAAGAGTAAGTGGATCAGCATGGACTATGAGAGGAGGTGAGTTTAACGTGACTTTCACATCTTTTTCGCGCATTTTATCACACAAGTCTCTCACGCAGTTTTTTTGTGGTCAGCAGGGGTGGGCGAGGTGATCGCCTGGGTCGCTATGGTGGCACTCACAATGATCACAATTTCCGGGACATGGACTATCGTGGCTATGGCCAAGAGGATGAGGAGGCAGGCACGGGATTTGATGTCAGAGTGGAGGGTGATAGACAGTATGGCAGTGATGAGCAGTCACTGGGTATCCATGACTTCTCACCAGGTTGTCTGCAGGAGCATCCGGGGTTTCATCAGAGAATAGATGGTAGAGGAGAAGTAGGGCGTGAGGGGAAAGGGCTACTGTGGTCCCCTCACACCTCACAACCTGATCTAGCCCATCCTATACTCCAGCGAGAGGAGGAGGGATCCAGGCAGGAATTTGAGCAGTTACGGCCTGGCCTTCAGGAAAGGGGACGGGGGAAAGGTGGAACAGGCTTTCCGGAGAACAGTGGCCCACATTCAGGAAGCAGGGAAAGCAGCTGGGGTCGTGGTGGTTCCCATTCCGAGCAGGTGGAATTCGGTACAGGCAGACAGCGAGAGGATGACAGGTTTTCTCGTCCTGGAGCAGGAAAGAGAAGGGTAAGTCAATATCAGTCCATCTTTATAATTACTACAATACACATTTAATTGTTGTTTGGTTTTGGTTATTAATTTGTGGCGGATGTGTGTAGACATTTCCAATGAGAATGGAGGAGCATGCTGGCCCAGACCTGTCCCACAAAGAGTTGGATCAGAGAGACCAGGATTACCGTGCAGAGCTAGACCATAATCAGCGGCCCAGCAACATCATAATGCTTCGTATGTTGCCACCCAGTGCCACTGCCAACGAGGTGCGTATTTGTCTCAACACTGGCCAGTTGATGCGCAGGTTGTTTGTGAAAAGTTTGAAGCTAGAGTTCTCCTTTGTCCATAGATTCGTGCACAACTTCAAGAGCAGGGGATCCAGCCGAGAGAGGTTCGCCTGATGAGGAATAAATCTTCAGGTGAGAAGTTGTCCATTGCCCCTCTTTTCTTTTGTGTTTCTTATGATGCTCTTTTTTTCTTTCTTTTGTTTCTCAAACTCATGCACTGCCAACACTTCCATTTCATTGCTTTTTCAGGTGACTTTTCCATACCTGCTTTGTCTTTTCTTTTATTAATAAGTGTCTTTTCCTCTATCCTTGGTGGCTATCTTCTGCTGTATGGTAGATAACTGTTGCAAAATACCCAATCATATTTATCAACTCATACAGATCGAAGTTTTGCATAGCTTCCTGCTTTGATACTTTGGTCTACAGATGTCTGAAGCCTTGCTAGCATTTACACAGGAAAAAGAAAATTAATGCACGCTTCACAGCCCTGACTATTTTTTCTTTTTCCTTTTCTTTTTTTTTAAGAAAGCATTCATACCATCATAAGTTGTAGTTTTTTAGTTCATGACTTTGTTTTTCCTTTCCATCTTGGCGCCCTTATTGTCTTTATCCTTTAACTTCTGCCTTGTCCATATTGAAGCGGGGTGTGTCTGAGTAGGTGTTGTTCACAAACTAACAGCGTCAAAGAGGAATCAGCATCTGAAGCAGATTTTGCTATTGTCGCTATTTTAGATGCAAGCGTTGCTGCTACTTCTCAGCTACATATGTTTCAACCATACCACTCAGAAAAGCTTGTGGTTCTTTTTGTGTCATTTTTCTTTTCCATTAAGGTCATTGTCTCACTGGCCTCCCACTTTGCTAACTCTCTGGTTGTCTGTAAGGTGTGCTTATCTTACACCGGCACACTTACATTCCCCCACACTGCTCTGTCTTTCATACATCACCGTTTTACTGTTTTTGGTCTGTCTGTCTGTGTGTGTGGTTGTGTGTGCGTGTTAGGAAAAGTACTCATGTAATAAATGTTTAAATGCTGATCAATGTGTAATTTCAATAGTTACATATCTATATTATCATTTATTGCAATGTCTGGACAGGATATGGAGCATTTAAGAGGCGACCTGCCATCACAGAGCTAGATCGTTCAGACTCTGACTCGCAGAGTAGGAGAGACATTGGTGTGCACGTGTGTGTGCTCTCTTGCTGCCTGTGTGCTTCATCATTAAAAACCAAAGAGCTCAGTTTCAAACTGATGAGTGGGTAGCTCTCTCTCTCTCTCTCTCTCTCTCTCTCTATCCCTCCCTCTTACCTTGACCCTACTGAGTTACTTGACATTACATCCTCCTGCCCATGCAGAGAATTTGACAGTGCCTCTCCAACTGACTATCATGTGTGGTATTTTTAAAGGAGAGAGGAAGCAATGATTTTTTTTTTTTTTTTTTTGACTGGTGCTGATACAGGGTCTCTCTCTCCTCTGTATATGCAGCACTAACCCCTCACTGCGTTGTTGTTGTTATGTTGTTGTTGTTGTTCGGTTGCCATGGCGCTGGGGGGTGTCCAGGTCAGAGCCGAGGATTCGCCTTCGTCGAGTTTAATCTCATACAGGAGGCCACCCGCTGGATGGAGACCAACCAGGTCACTCTCTCCTACACAGACACAAATACACATATATAAATGTATTCAGTGAGACACAAAAGCTAATCTCATACAGTCACGTCATACCATCCTGTGCTTAAAATGCATTCTAGTATAACAATATTAAGAATGATTAAATAACATCGGTCCTCAGGTAGGTAGTGCTTGAAGGAAGATTCCTCTTTTCTTTCCACAATTACAATTAGACAATTCAAACCAATTCATGTTGCATAATTCTGACAACCAAGGGGCAACTTGATAGTTTTCATAGACGAGACCTCCCAGTCAAACTGATCATCATTCGTCCATCATATTCTCCTCTTTTATTCAGTGACTTGTCTCGCTTTCTTTCCTGAGTTCACAGTACCACCTTTGGGATAGTATGACAGTGTGAATATAATGTCTCACATGGTCTGTTGTATGCTGAATCAGAACCAATATATTGCTTCATTTTCTTGTTTTTGAGCTTTTCACATCTGCCATGATTACATCTTTAGGACAGAGCTATTGTCTCTTTGGGGGACAAAGGTGGTGACAATGGGATGGGTTGTGTGGACAACTTTGGAAAGGTTTCCCCTTAAGGGGGGAGGGATGACACAATTGAACAAAGCACATTGTCCTTTAAAAATGGGCACTCACAGACTACATATATACCATCTCACCGTCCGTCCGAATTTCCTAAAGCTGAAGGTCAATTCTCTGGTGTCCTCTTCCTTTCAGCCTCAGTTGTACTCTCTCTCTATTCCTCTCCCTCTCTCTTTTCCCTTTCACTCTCTCTCATCTCTTGTGAGATGAGGCCTTTCTATGGCATGTGTGGCCTAATTATCACTGATAATCATTCTTTGTTATTCCTCCCTCTCTTTCTTTTTCCTTCAGGGAGTGCTGTCGATTCTAGGGCAGAGAGTGTCGATGCACTACAGCGACCCCAAACCGCGTGCCAATGAGGACTGGCTCTGCAACAAGGTCCGGTGCTTGCTATGAATTACCACGATGTACAATTTGAATGCGTGTTATATAATATAAAGCCAGTCATTCATTTGGCTAATTTATGAAGATTGTTAACAAGGTTGTATAACAATTCAACAGTGTGGTGTACAAAACTTCAAGAGGAGAGAGAAGTGCTTTAAATGCAACGTTCCTAAATCGGGTAAGGTGTCACTGAATGTTTCACCGCTTCTCTCCTTTATAACATGAGGTCTTGCTTATTGAACAGTAATACTAACATGTTGTATTTTGCCAGAGGCTGAGCTGAAGTTGCCCCAGGTACAGAAGGACTTGCCTGTTGGTCTTCAAAAGGAGGGAGCCCAAGGTTTGTTGCCCTTGCCAGCACCTTACCACTCTTCTGGTCCTCCTGTCACACCGGGCCAGGCTCCACAACAGGCAGATGTTGCTAATGACAGTAAGTCATCTCCTCTAATAACAATGAAAATAATAATGCTAATATTGGTGATGATGATCTCTATTAATAAAGCGTCTTTTAATTTAAGGCTTACAAATTGCTTTGACAGACCAAAATGGAGTACTGGGAGGGAAAACTTTAAAACATTAAAGAAGATATGTGGACTTTACTTAAAAACTGAAAACCTCATGTTAAAAACACAACAAATATAATTGTCATCACAAATAACATCAGATAAAAGCTTCATAGATGGTCACAAATTCTGACCCTGGTCTTCCCAAGTAATTCTTCAAAAAGTGAAGGGTTTTAATGCCAAAAGCACCTACAACTGCCTGAAGGACTCTCAGGCTGCAAACTAGTTCCTCAGTGGTTAAAATTTCTGCTATATAGCTTGGTGCCAGACCGCCACATGCTTCGACATGATGAATACACTTTAAAATCAGTTCTAAAAAGTGCAGGGAGCCAATGGAGAGAAGCCAGCTTTTGGGTGATGTGATGCCATCTGCTCAGTAAAAAGCCAAACTGCTGTATTCTGAACCAGTTGGAGGTGAGAGAGTAACTTTCCATTAATTCCAGAGAGAAGGCACTGTAAATGGTGTTTGGTTAAGGTTGTTTGTAGGACTGAGCAATAAGATTTCTGATTTTGAGATATAAAGTAGAAATTTTGTGCCATCCAACAACTGGCATCACTGAAGCAGTTTAAGAGGGGTCAGGAGATCTCCTGGGAAATCTTTGTCATCAGTATAGCAGTGAGAGGGGATATGAAGTCATAAAACGTGGAAGCAAATAATTAGGACCTAAAATAGAACCCTGTGGTACACCCACAGTGACCAAGAAGGTTTGTTGTGAAACATATAAATGGAAATACTCATGTTCCTCATCATAGCAATATTTTCTTTTAAGACACTTGGGGGATAACCTTATGTCTAAAAAATTTTTTTTAATGATTTCTTTTTTGCCATAGGATACCTACTTAGCTAAAGCTTGTAGGCTATTTGTGTGCATCAGTGTACTTGGGTCACAAATTGTTTCATTTTTACCCCTCAGCTGTAAAAGACTGTTTCTGTCTTTTTGTCACCCTGAGATGTGGTTGGGTGGGTTGTGTGGACACCCAAGTTTGTAAATGCGATGAGTCACGAACAAGGTGATGGATTTGAAATTCATGCCATAGCTGCATCTACTAAAAATCTCTGGACTAGTTTGAATTTCACTGACCTTAACCTCAAAGTCAGAGGGTTAGGGTGACTGCAGTAACTCAAGTAGGAGGTTTCAAATTTATACCATATGTGCATCTACTTGGGAGCTAAGGGGTAGCACTGGCAGCTGCCAGTATTTTTTATTTATTTAAACGATAATGCATCTTAAATATACCTCATCCACTCTCTCAACAGCTTTGATACTGAGGAACCTTGGCCCACATACATCAGTAGAAGCCATTTTGTCTGCTTTGGCTCCGTTTGCTACCCTCTCCCCTTCCAACGTTCGCCTAATCAAGGACAAACACACACACCTCAACAGGGGCTTTGCCTTTCTACAACTATCTACCATAGTGGTGAGACACAAGCTCACACACACATACACATATAAGCCAGGGTTGTTTTTGTTTTACTGACTTGTATCTGAAGTAAACTAAGCAAAACCTTTTTAGTTTTAGCTTACTTATTTTATTTTTTTAATGAGCTTTGTCTTAAATATGCGTTCACCCACCCAGTGGTCTGTGTGTTTAACAGGAGGCATCTCAGTTGCTCCAGATTTTGCAGGCTCTCCAGCCACCTCTATCTATTGATGGGAAGGTCATTGTAGTTGAATTTGCCAAAGGCTCCAAACGGTAAATGCTCACACACCCAAACTTAATTGCAAAGAACATACGGGGACTCCACGCTTTACTATATTATAATTGCACAGTGGATGTGAGTGGCTGTAGCTCAGCAGGTAGAGCAGGTCATCTACCAGTCGGAAGATAGGTGGGTTGGTCCTGGCTGCTCAAGTCTGCATGCCAAAATATCCTTAGTTAAATACTGAACTTTAAGTTGCTCTCCTGATACATCAGTTGAGGTGTGAATGTGTGTAAAGGTTAGAAAGATAGAAAGCTCAGAAAAAGGTGTTTGCATGAATGGGTGAATGAATTAAATTCAGTTTTATTTATATAGCACCAAATCACAACAACCGTTCCCTCGAGGCCTTCAACGACATGGTGTATAACGTGCTCTGTGTGCTAGAGCAAGGTACTGTGTAAGAATCAGGCATTTTACTGCAGTTTGAAATTAGACTAGTAAATGGACTGATCACATTACAAAGAAATGCAGGTTGATCATGTGATTATTAAAATTGTAAAGCATTTTGTGAAGGTAACTGTAAATGTATTAGAAGAGCAATGATGGTTGAAATTAAGCTATTCAATGTAACAACCCTCCAAAAGCCTTTTTGATTAAAGCCCTCACTCTGTCTCTTGTCTATGTTAGGGATGTGTTTGTAACGGATGGTAGCAGAGTGAGTGCTGCTACAGTGGCCAGCACAGCTATAGCTGCTGCACAGTGGGCTGTCACTCAGGTAAAGTTTGACGTATTACAGCATATATACCACATCCTTAATACAGATTGCATGATCATTGTATTTATTCTTTTAAATTCTCAGACCTCTCAAAATGGACCAGGTGGAGGCCAGAGTGTTGATACGAGTGTGTATCAGCAGGGGGCAGCAGTGACATACAGTCAGGAAGGGCTTGAGTATGCAGGGCAAGATGGCACAACTTTCAAGCCCCAAGCAGATAACAGGGTTACTGCTTTGACAAGTGGAGTAGCTTCCCTGAATGGAGCCTACGCAGGAGGAGCAGCCCCAGGTTTGTATGACATGCCAGTAAGTTTATAACACACACATATCTGTATATCATGTAGTTGCATACAATTACATTAAGCTTCCTCTGAAGCCACTTATTTGCACTTGTTTGCCCATGTGCAGCTGTCATTTCATCTGAGGCAGCCAAACCTGCATCAGTGGTTGTGCAGCAGCCGCTCATTCATACACAGACTCCTCTCATCACCACAGCTGCCACCACACCGGGGACACAGGTAGAACTTGATGCCTTTTCCTTCTTCCATTTGTTCCTTGTGTTTTTCCTGTTTTTAAAATCTCTGTCACTTCACAGGTTGAAATAGTGGGAAAACCACAACCAGCTGCACCCAGCCAGCCTGCAATCCCAGGCACTGAACATGAGCTCCAGCAGTATCGTAAGGCTTCATGTATTTAGTAGTGTTCCCTCTGGGGAATTTACATCTTCGCTAATAATTGCAAATAATTGCTGCTGACTACTGGCAAGCTTACCTTTCATTCAGGAAAAAATATTGAAAATCTGACCCTGATGCAAATACCATGTGTCTCATACTACAGCTGTGCCAGATGTCTCCACATACCACTATGACGAAAGCTCTGGCTACTATTATGACCCATTCACAGGTCTCTACTATGACCCTAATTCACAGGTAAACAGCCCATGGTAACTCACACAAAACAATCTATAGATTGCTTTTGTGTGTGTGTGTGTGTGTGTGTGTGTGTGTGTTGCTTTTTCCCCTTGGTATTTCAATCTGTTTTTGCATTTCCCTTTGTCTTTGCAGTACTACTACAACTCTCACACTCAGCAGTACATGTACTGGGATGGAGAGAAACATACCTACATTCCTGCTGCCAGTCAGTCAAACACAGAAGGTGCTCCTCCAAGTGATGGTGCAGCTCCTTCAGAATCACTGTTTGCTACCTCTGGCAGCAAGGAGAAAAAAGACAAACCCAAGAATAAAACAGCTCAACAGGTGCTGATACACAGAAGTCAGCTTTTGGACATTATCATTTCTGGTTTAACAAACATATCTGCTAATGGCTAATTGAAGTTAGATTTCATAATTTGCCACCCATTCAGTTTGACACTTAAAATGTGTAGTTAAGTAATTTTTAACTGAGTTTCTTGAGGTTTGTTATAATAGATTGCCAAAGACATGGAGCGTTGGGCTAAAAGTCTCAACAGACAAAAGGAGAACATGCGTTCTGTGTCTTCATCCCCTGCCACCGGCTCAACAGCACCTCCTGGTTATACTCGGGCACCTGGACACAGTCGCCTAGATGATCACAGGGAGTCTGCGAGTGCTGATGCAGGCTATGCTGTTCTAGAGAAAAAGGTGTGTTTTATCTGTAAATGTCTGAACCCTCAGGGCACGAGGTTGTGATAGTGACTGTCTCTGAATCATAGACGCAGATATTAACAGATCACTGAATCAATGTTTTTCTGTCTTCCAGGGGGCACTGTCTGAACGGCCTCAGATTTTTTTGGATCAGATCCGCCAAAGTGCAGAAGTAAGGAAGTGGGGGAGAGAGATTTTGTAGGTGTTAGAGGTGTACAATTTCTTTATTTTCTTTCTTCTTTTTATTGTTCCCTGAGCAGTCGCCTCCTCGGCAGCAGGGTCTGGTCCCAGCCTACAGTGGAGAAACTGACAGTGAAGAAGAAGGAGGCGAGAAGGATGAAAAGGAAGGAAGATTGACAGACTGGGTTAAACTGGCCTGTCTGCTGTGTAGGAGGCAGTTCCCAAGCAAGGAGGCCCTCATCAGGCACCAGCAGCTTTCTGAACTACATAAGGTGGTTTAAATCAAGTTTTACTTCATCATAAAAACTCTACAAATGATAAGTAGCATCAGTGCTCTGTTGAGGAGCAACACCATACATTCTGCACTCGTGTGCACAAGTACTGAGGCACACCACCAGCTGCTGTTATTGGTGATTAAAGGCACAATTGTGAAATTGGAGAATTTGTGGGCAGATGCAGGTGCATACATGTGCTTATTATGCACTAAAGCAAGTTGAAAAATGGTTTCTGGCTTCTAAAGCCTGAAAGCAGAGCCTATAAATGAAGATCTTATTTATTTTAATCTGTCCAGTGAAGCAAGGTCACCTTAATCTACTTTTTAACAGCCGTCCATTCAGATTCAGTTTTACAGGGTGTGTAAACTGAACGTTGCATATAAGACCTTTGTGCGCAATACGAGTGTAAAATCCAGTTTGGCATTCCTGTTGCAGCTGTGACTTGAATTTCACTTCTTTGTGCCCTCAGCAAAACCTGGAGCAGAGACGAGCCCAGCAGGAAGCTGCAAGCAAAGAGGTTGGTCAGTCCTCCACATCTGCAGAATGATGTTGAAATTCGTGTTTCTTTTAAAATAATTTTATCTTGTCTTTTTGCAGAGACTAGCAGGTGGACTTGACGGTCCTGAACTTAAGAAGAGGAAGTTTAACCCCATGTAAGGAAGCAGCAGTGATGCCACTAACTAGACGCTGTATGTTTTTTTGCAACTTATTCAGGGTTACAGCTTGCTATTGACACTACCATGGACTGGTTCCTTTTTTTGCTTTAGTTTTATTCTAGTTACAGCTTTGTGTGGTGGTGATGTTGGTGCAACTGTATAACTTAACTATGATGTATGTGACACAACTTATTTGTACTTGTGTGTCCCCTTACACTTTTTGTTTTCTTCCTGTAGTGATGGGGTCACAGACACTAGTCTCGGTGCAAGAATGCTACAGGGAGGTGTGAAAAGAGGACTGCTGTTGCGCAATATGCAAGTGGAGTGACCATTAATCTTCCTGACCCACAAAGGACAAGGACAAAGCCCAGCACGCAACACTTCACCATTAACATCATATAGATAAATATATTTAAAAAACTTATTTTGATTTGACATTAGTTACCTCAACAATGGCAGTGCTCAGTGGTAATAATCTTATGAACTGATCCTGTAGCAGTAGATGTCAGGATATTGCACAGATTGCACCTTTTTGCTTGCTTCCTGAATGATGCAGTTTTGAGTTCTCACTTGCTTCAGAGCCTGTGTGTGTGATAAACAAGTTTTGTGGACGGGAAAACATTTGCTGTCTTTATGTCAGCAAATTGGGATTTTTAATATTACTGTCTATGCACCATAGATTTTTGTTTTTTTTTAATTAATGCTATATGCCTTGTCATTCAGTGAATGACTAATCTGGGCTTGAACTGTGTACATTTTAAAAAGAGCATTTTTATACAACAGTGAAAGCTAACAAACTCGTGGCCTCATGAATTGGACAGGATCATGCTAACACTAGTGTATAGGGTTAAAGTGTCTCAGTTTATCATATAGCAGGTGTAGATTCACATTCGCTAACTTTTCAGAGAAGTATTTTTTATTTCTATATTTGTTCAGTAATGTGACCGTGTTTCATCAAGCTCGTGTAAATGAATTCAAAATAATACATTTTCACCAATATTGACTCGTGTATTGTGTGGGCTAGTCAGTAAACTGTAGCTATATGTCAACATTTTGCATTGAAATTTCCAAAGCTGTTTATCCGCACAAAAAGAGGAATGTAATGTGACTGTTGGCATCGGGTTTGTAAAGCAACACTGAAATGGTGAAACTGTATCGCTGTTGCAAACTACTTTTGTGTTCCTTAAATTAATTGTGCTCCGGTTACTGCGGAATGGTTTCTATGGTGATCAGCAACAAATCCAGTCGTCGGTTTCTGAGAGCCATCGGACAAAAAACACTTGGATTACCTGTAATAACCAATAAATTTAGCTGTCTTTCCTTCATATTACGTTGGGAGGTAACATTCATAGTATGTCATTCACAGTGTCTGCATGTGCTGGCAGTTCTAACATAAATGTACAACGCTAAACACTGTAAACAGACAGCTAGCTTGGTCGGGCAGCAGTCACAAAATAAGCAAGTTAGCTGGTTGGAAATCCTGTTGCAGTTCTCTAATCCGCTCTTCAGATAGTCTGTAACTAGTCAAATTATAAGGTTTACTAATCGGGATGTCTGACTTTGACGAAGACCCAGTATTATCGGATGTTGAAGGAGGAGAAGAACACCTTAAAGAAGCCGAAGATGAGAAGGTATGAAAGTAAATGGGGGGCATGTGCCGAGCATACTTACAGCTGACTCGTACATGTTAGCGGATATCTCTGTGCTGTTAATTTGGTATGAATCACGTGCCTCGCCCTGATTACCCAAACAGACTCAAGGTAATGTCTTTGATAAAGTTGGAGCTTGTCTGTTTACTCGTGTGTGTGCACCATTCAACCCCCTACACAGGGTATTTTCTGGGCATATTAGTAATAGGTCACTAGTTTCCAAAAGAGGCCCAGCTTATTGTAAAGTGCTCCTACAAATGGTTTTGAAGCTCTTCCATGTCTAAATTCTAGTTGTTGACTAATTAGTGACAGTTTGAGCCTTGGGAGTGGCCCTCCTCTGCTGGCGGTTTCACTAACATGGATTAAGCCTAGTCTTAGAATAAAAACATTTATCAATGAAGATCTTAATTTATTTATTTTTTTCTGACTGTAGGCTTGTCCGGGAAACTGTCTTGGCAAAACGGTCAAATCAGTGGCTAGTAATTTGTTGGTCCATTACTATATACCTTGGGTAAGAGAAGACTTTTGAATGTTAATTCTGTGTGGCATAGGGTCAACACAGTGTTGGAAACATTCCTCACAGATTTTGATTGTTATATTGACATGACAGCATCACACAGTTGCTGCAAATTTGTCAGCTGCACATCCATGATTATACACGCCAAGGTGCTTTATTGGACTGCGATCTGATGAACTTGCTGCCATTTTCAAGAGACCAGTCTGAAATTATATGAGCTTTGTGACATTGCACGCCATCTACCCGAAAGCACCCAGTAGAAGATGAGTACATGAAGAGAGAGCTATTGTCAGCAATGACTGTTGATACAAGAGAGACTGAATCCATGCTTTCATGTTGTTTACACCAATTTCTGACCCTGCCATTCAGTGTTGTAGCAGAAATCAAGACTCAACATTTTCCAATGTTTTGTTGTCCAATTTTGTGATTCTGTGGGAATTTAGATTCAGTTTCTTACTCGCAGGTGACAGGAGTGGAACTCAGTGTGGTCTTCTGCTGCTGTTGCCCATCCTCTTCAACATGTGATGCATTCAAAAATGCTCTTTTGTATATTTTGGTTGTCATGTGGGATTATTTGAGTTACCGTTGCCAACTCAAAGCAGTCTGGCCATTCTTCTCTGACCTCTGAGATCAACAAGAAATTTTTGCTCACTGGATATTTTCTCTTTTTTGGACTACTCTCTGTAAACCCTAGAAATGTTTGTGTGGGAAAATCCTGGTAGTTTCTAAAATACTCAAACCAGCCTGTCTGGCACCAAGAACCGTGCCACATTCAATGTCAGTTTTCTTCCCCAATCCTGTGCCCAGTTTCAGTTTCACTGGGTCGTTTCAGCCACTGACTGGGTTGTCTTAACTCTGTATGTATGCCTAAATACATTGAGTTGGTGCCATTTGATTGGCTGATTAGATACTTACCCTAATGAGCGGTTGAACAGGTGTACCGAACAAAGTGGCTAGCCTGACCTTCACCTTACATGATAACTTGTTGTCATTGGTTTATCATTGTGCAATTTAAGCTGTCATTCATTTTGTGTTTTGAATAAAATAAAGTTGTAGGACTTTTGTCGTTTCTGTGTTGAAGCCACTAGCCTTTCATTTATATCTCATTTTTGTACAGGTTGAAGTTCAACATTTAACCCAAGAAATCATAAGTCAAGGGGCTGTCATTGCTTTGCCGAACAGGAAATGGATTAGCACATGCATTTGTCAAGCTGAACCTTCAGAAAAGGTAATTAGAGAAAGATGCCCGCAGAGCAAAACTGTTCTGTTAACTTGAACGAGTTTCTTCTGATTCAAACCAGTTTTCTTCACCCTTAGAGGACTGGAGGATATAGCTGCAATCAACAGTTATATTCACATACGTTTTCTGGATTTATCCAACAACCACCTTACTGATCTTTCTCCTTTGTCATCTCTGACCCAGCTTCTTTGGCTCAAGGCAAGAAGAAATTCCTTATGCATTTAGTTAAGGACATCTTTGTGGCTGTCAGTAAGAATCCCTTTAATTACGTTTATTTAATGTAATTCGTCTTTTGTAGGTCGACAATAATTCTGTGATGTGCTTCAAAGAGCAACCGTTTGCTCAACTGACCTACCTGCAGTGGCTGAGTATAGCAATGAATCAGCTAACTGATGTAGATGGCCTAATTGGGCCTGCCTTGGAAAGCCTCAATCTTACAGGTTGGTTTATTGGTTTTACGTCAGGTAAAGTGGAATGAATTTATTCACCTAATCTGGCGATCTCTACGGCAAGGTCAGTCAAGTAAGAAACAGTTAATAGTTGGTTCCCTTATCCAAGCCGCAGAAGTTCTTGCAAGTATAATAAAATACGTTAAGCGAAAGACATTGTCACTGTTATTTGATATAAATAGTTGTTCCTGCAAAAAGATGGGAATTTACTATTCCACGTTATCACTGTTAAAAGCAATATTTGACTTAACTAAAGATGCCATCAAACCTTGTTTGCAGGTAACCATATTCAGAGGCTTAATGGTTTCCAGTATGGCAGTTTTGCAAATCTGGTAACTCTAGAGTTGAGGGGAAATCACTTGGAAACCACTGATGGCATCAACCTTCCACATCTCCAGCAATTGTATCTGGTACACAAAGTATCTTGGTTTGGTTATTAACACAGACATGGTTGATTAAGTTAATCCTTTACCACTACACTAATCCCCATGTAATAAACCAGGTACCTGGTTGCTTGTGACTAGTCTTGCTTTCTGTCTAGGCCCAAAATGCTATCAAACGTCTTGAGGGTTTGGAGAAGTTAGAGCGCCTCACCACACTTCACCTTCGAGACAATCAGCTAGAGTCGCTCGACGGCCTCAGTCCCAGCATGAAGTGTCTTCAGTACCTCAATGCCAGGTGCATGCAGTCACATGGAAAACTTCAGTCCTGTGAGAGACTAAGTAGACACCATAATTAACTAGATGTAACTTGAAGTAATTGTGTATGACTTAATCAGTCTCTTACATTGTGGAGGAATTTTGGTTCTTTACAACATTGCTTCAGTTCGTTGGGGTTTGGGAGCATTTGTTTATGAACATCTCTCTTAAGGTTCTGTCAAAGCATTTCACTGAGACTGAAGTCTTGACTTTGACTGGGACATTGCAACACTGTGGCAAAACATTTTCTTTTCCAGACATTCTGTTGTAGATTTGTTTCTGTGCTTGGGACTGTTGTCCTAAAAAGTTTGTGTTTCACTCAATGATTGCAAGGTGCCCAGGTCCTATGGCTACAAAACAGGCCCAAATCATCATTCTCCACCACCATGATTGACAGTTGACCCGAGGTGTTTGTCCTAATAAGTTATGTTTGGTTTTCACCACAAATAGTGCTGTCATTACAGGCAAACATTTTCACTTTTGTCATGTCTTTCCAAAGGACATTGTTTCACAAGTCTTCCGGTTTGTTCAATGCAGCTTTGCAAATCTAAGCTGTGTTGCCAAGTTTTGTTTTGTTTTTTAGAAGGAACAGACTTTTTCTTGCTAACACTTCCAATTAAGCTGTACTTGATCATTCTTTTTTGTCACAAATTAATCAACTCAGTGAATCAAGTGCAATTTGAGTAGTAGCTCTTGGCTGCTACTTACCTTCTTAATTCCAATGGAAGCAGTTATGTTGTACTTAGTTTTTCACAGCCCTGCAGAAAGTCCTATGGATAACTTTATTTTTTCACATGACTGCAATGTGTTGTAACAATAAAGATCAGTCATAATAACGCTTCCAATAATCCAGTCAGTAAAAAACCAAACATGATATTAATCCCATAATTTGTCTTCTTTCTCCCTTAGAGGCAATGCAATCATAGATGAGACTGCTCTACGATACATCGGCTTTCTGTCACAAAGCCTTCGCGTGTTGGTTCTCTCTGGGAACCCAGTCGCGGAAAATTCCGAATACCGGATAAATGTGCTGATAGTAGTGCCACAGCTGGAAAGACTCGACAAAAATCCTGTCTTCCCCGAGGAGAGAGCTGAAGCCTGGGAGAGAATCAGGGTAACAAAAAACAAAATATTTTTTTATTTTTGGTTTTATTTTTTACCCTTTTGATTTAGTGACATTGTGTAATTTCAGGAACTTCAAGAAGAGGAAATGTATGCACAATAAGATGTGTAAATATGGCCAGAATGGGGAAGTGTTGGACTGACTTCATTTTTTCTTTTTAAATGGCAGACCTGTTGTCTGTTGATGAATGACCAAATACACCTCTGTATGAAGTACTCTATGTTTGATACAGTAGCTCAATCATCCATGACTTTGCACAAAAAGTGTTTTTCATTTCCATACACTCATTGTTACAGCTGAGCTATTTAACAATAAAGTTTTAGAAAATGTTTATTTCTGATGTGTCTAAATGCAAAAATGACAACTGATGCAAGCTGAAGTGACTCTGGCTAGTACCTTGTGGCTTAGTACCTTGTATTGTTCCTAGACGGTGGTGTTAGACAGACTCCATGTGTTTCCCTGAGTAAGGATGAGAGAGCAAAATCTGCCGTCGGCTTCCTTGTTGGCAGCCATCCAGCTACAGTTTTAAGGGGACAGTGACATTATGGGCCTGTGTGGCTAATCAGCAGATTTCGGAATCAGATCCTGCGTTTGTTTGACTGGCATTTAAACACACCATCATCATTCCATAAATATAACCAGGACGTTAACGTCCCACTTGAAGAAAACATTCATATTATAGTAAGTTAAGAAAGCGGTAGTTGTTCGCACATCAGTGCAGTGCAGCTCCACTTGTGGATACCTGTATTTTCCATAAGGGTAGTAGAATAGGGGTCCACGCTTTTGTTACTGTTATTTTGGAAATTTACTGATTTTAATGAAACGAGATCGGCATGAAGCAACATTTGTATCTTGAACACGCTGAGAGGGACTGACGAGGGCGGCTTGAACCACCACTCTCCCTCCAATGGTTTGATTTGGTGGGCGTGGCTTTTTGAGGAAACAAAACCCGTCCTGTGCGACGTCTCCCCCTCCTCTCCTGTACTTAACACCGGGCAGCTAGCAGCTCAGTGGCCCAGCGTTGACACGACGACACCGGGGAAGCAGCCTTCGCACTGAATTAACCACGATTACTACCTGAAGCAGGCGACCATACGTCCGTAAACCATGACTAGCTACCACAAACCCGATGAAAAGACTCTGCAAGGACTGAAGGACGTCGCTAACAAGCTCAGGATCAACTCCATCAAGGCAACATGCGCCTCTAACTCAGGGTAAGTTGTTCAGAGTTGCAAACATTAGCTGGAATATTAAATAAATCCTGTTTACAATTAAAAACACACACATATATCTAGTATGTGCTATAAGGTTACTGGGGCGAAGGCGTGCACTACCTCTGGGCCTGGGTGCACGTGCTGCAGATTAAATTCACGCGGTTACCGAGCCACGGCAAGCCGCTAGCAGCAGGTTTGCTACCTGATGTTGTGCGACTGCTCTGCGAAACGTTTTAATAAGTTACGCTGTGACTTGAGGGTAGCCGAGCCCACAGCTATTGCTAAGGCTACCACATGCTAACAGTGTTTGTTTAGTTTTTTTCTCTGCAAAGTAAATGACGGCCTTATTTACTGGTGGCTAGACTCTTAGGCACTCTAGCCTAGCATACATGCTTATAACACTTTACGTCAAGTGGTTATTAACACCAACAGGCGTTTACTAGCTAACAGAAATCACATGATGATAGGAAAGGCTGGATCTCTTGGTTGGTTTGAGGCTGAGTGTTGCTGCTGGCTCTTAGTCTGTTAAATCGCCAGCTTGAGGATATCTGCGTAAAGTATGGTAAGTCTGGGAAATGGCTATTGGGAAGGGGTTTGTGGTAATACTTTATCATAAATATTGGCGTTCCCAGAATGCCAGAATTTTCTTTTTGAGCTATCGCTGATATCTTCCGTGTCGCTGTCGGGAAGTAACCCAATAGGTTGATTCGAGTCCAAGCGGGAAGTAGGAGTTGACGAGGGTGTAGCTTTATAGGGATTAGTGTGAGCGCCCTTTGCTCGGTTAATATTCACTTTAGAGAGCAAATGGATCTATACAAGGGCTACAATATCCAAAACTGAAACCGTAGTTTGTGAGTTGGCGCTAATCAAGTCATGTCATCTACTACATTTCGCATACATCACAACACAACACTTTGTTTAGACTTGTGTGACGCAGACTAAAGCTTAGAGTCGCATATCCTGCTTCATAACATCACATCTGAGACAGAAAAGTGGATGTTGGAATCAAAGAGGCAGTAAAAACCCTCAGCTTTATTTATAGTATGTCAGTCACCTGGCCAGATGCTTTAGTTTGTGCCTGATTCTTACAATTATCCCTCAGCCAGTTGGCGTGCATTGTGCAATTTTTTATTTCTTTTTCATAATCTCAAATGCAGCCTTAATGGACAGTTGACTAACCTGTTTCCTATTGTTTCTTGACAAGGAAATGCAGGAGTTTATTCTAACTGTACTATGAGGGCTTTATAAAGATTATATCCCTTTTAAACAAAGGACTTCTTGAGGAGCATTGTTCCTCAACAGTCAAAGAAAGTTACACTTGTGCCTCTTTCTTTTCCTTGTGGTTTTTCTGACTGTCCTTCATTTCTCAGCAGGTTGTCTCTCAACAGAAGAACACGTGGTAAACGGAGCATTGAGTTATTTTAAAAGGTTTATGCTGATGTTTGTTCAGATTGGATAATTTGTTCCAAGCATGGTTGATATGCGATTTAACCTGCATAGGGAAGCTGAGATGTGTTGGGCAATGTGGAATTTCTAAATGGTTACAGTACTCGACGACTGTGTAGCAACTAACAGTTTCACAAGATTTTTTTTTTTTTTTTCCTCTGAAGTGTGGTAACCTGGCTGCCTTCCTGAGGCAGTGATGGTCTAAAAATAAATAACAATTAACAATATATGACTTGTGCTAAAGAGCATCATCGTTTGGCATATTAAATGTTTGCTGTGTCTTGTAAAACTAAAACTGAGCGTTTGTTTTTGTGTTTTTTGTTCTTTTTTTTTTTTAGTGCAGCAACACATGCATGTTTATGCACTTTGGGTGGAGTTTCTTTTCTTTCTAACCCGTCGGCATTTATACTGTCACAGTAGCTTTTCTGTTCTCTCTCTCCAGCCATCCCACATCATGTTGCAGTGCAGCTGAGCTCATGTCCGTGCTCTTTTTCCACGCCATGCGCTACAAAGCGGATGATCCTCGCAATCAGTGTAACGACCGCTTTGTTCTCTCAAAGGTAGGTGCATATCCTTTAATTGAGATTAATTGCTCTGTATCTGGTCAGCAAACCTGAGATCTGTTGATGCTCTCCTTCTTATTGCCAGGGTCATGCTGCACCTGTCCTGTACGCTGCCTGGGCAGAGGCAGGTTTTGTGAAAGAGTCTGAGCTGGTTAACCTGCGTAAGATTGATTCTGACTTGGAGGGACACCCCACACCAGTGAGTCGGGAATCTTGAGACCCATTCTGTTCATTATTATTTTTTATTTTTTTGGAAGAGAAAGACAAAATTGTGTGCAAGCCACTCTCTGTATGATGTACAACTTCCCTTCTTTCCAATTCTTCTTTTCAAACACAGAAATTGGCTTTTGTTGATGTAGCTACTGGATCTCTGGGACAGGGTCTTGGGGCTGCATGCGGGATGGCCTATATCGGCAAATACCATGACAAATCCAGGTCAGTGTGTTTATGTATCCGTGTCAAATCATAAGACTACCAAACATTTCTTTAAAACTTGCACAGGGTTACCTGAAATATTTTTGCACAGTTGTCAGTGTGTGGTGTTAATCTAAAGTGGATGCTTTATACTCACATTTGCTCAAGACCACTTAAAAGCCGTCTTATTTACTCTAACTAGGAAGTTTCTTCTGTGGTGAAATCCTGTTACTGTTGTTGTCAAGCATAATCTGTTGCACTGCAGCAACAGAAAAGTTCTCAAAGTAGATATTATGGAAATTCTCATGTCTGTTATTAACTGACTGTGTTGTAGTTATCGTGTGTACTGCATGCTGGGAGATGGCGAGTGCTCAGAGGGCTCAGTTTGGGAGGCCATGGCCTTTGGTTCCCACTACCAGCTGGACAACCTGGTGGCTATCCTGGATGTTAATCGGCTTGGTCAGAGTGAGCCAGCGCCTCTGAAGCACGACATGGAGATCTACCGCAAACGTTGTGAAGCCTTTGGGTCAGCACGTGCATTTATCTCAGCTCATAACCTGTAGAAACAAACTGTCCAAACTTGACCTTATTATTTGTCTTTCCCTGTATCTGTCTGCTTTTTGATGGTCTACAGACATGTTCAGATGTTAATAACATTCTATGTGTGTAGGTGGAACACGTATGTTGTGGATGGACATGATGTGGAGGAGCTGTGCAAAGCTTTCTGGCAGGCTCAGCAGGTCAAAGGCAAACCGACCTGCATTGTTGCCAAGACATTCAAGGGCAGAGGCCTCAAAGGTTGGTGTGAATAACTTTTTTGTATCTAGTTGGAACTGTTCTCTGAATTTTAAACATGACTTATTTGCCACTTAACTGTAGGTATTGAGGATTTGGAGAACTGGCATGGAAAGCCAATCCCCAAGGACCGGGTGGATGAAATCCTGAATGATCTGCAGTCACAGATCCAGGTGCCCAACAAAACTCTCTGCCCTGATCTGCCCAATGAGGACACGGCGCCAGCTGACCTTAGCCCCATCTCACTGCCTTCACCTCCAGAATACAAGAAGGGAGACAAGGTACCTTCAGAGTTGCTTGTTTGTGTCTAGTTTTAGTTTTTGAGTATTGGATCTTTTGGAGTAATGGGTCCAAAGTCACTCAACACTGAGTGGTCAGCAGTTTAAAGTTTACCGATACAGTTGTCAGCATGAATCTTATTTAGCTTTGTTTCATTACTAATATGGCACAAAAACACCACCTGGAACACTGTTGTCCACACTTAAGGGTCTTTATATAATAAATTAAATATAATTCTAAATATCCACTTTCCTTTGCTTTTTGTCTGCTCAGCCACATGCAGACTCCTGCTAGGTTAAAGATATCGAGAAACTTTGCAGTGTTTACCTGTAGATACAGCAGAGACACGGACATCAGTATTCACTAGCAAATTTTTCTTATCTAGGGATGTAGTTGATTAGAAAACTAGTTTAAAGTTTACCATCCTGGTTAGTGGACACCAGAAACTAGAAGGTTAAACAAATTCTTCACAATTTAATATAGAATTCTTTAATCCTTGGGACTGAGATTTACTGAGCTGTTGTAAACCAGAATTGTGAAATTAGAACCGTTTGGCACTATTTTAACCTGGAAAGAAATTGGTGAATTTGGGCTGGGTCAAATTATTATGGCTTAACTAAAGAGTGCATATCCACAATAACCTGGAATACGAGAAGACGGGTGCTACTAGCACTGCTAACATGACCCCCACTCTGCAGTTATCTAGTAATGGCATCATGTGCAGTATTGTGCAATGTTAACCTCTTCAAATACCTTTGAAGCACACATGCAGTATTTGTACAGGGCTTAAAATCTTCCATGACTGAATCCCAGTGTGCTATTTTCTATTACACTGTTTTATGTCCCCATACATGTCAGAGCTGGAAGATAAAGCACATTTAAACTGTCATTATGATTTTCTTTGAATGATTGTGAAAACCGTTTATGTTTTTGTTCCTATGATATAAAGAGGGTGCACCAGTTTTTACAGCAGTACAACTTTCTTCAGCTGGAAGTAAATCTCAGACTTTCCACACATGAACCTGTGAAACATCGGATGTAGTTTGCTTTTTGCAGCTTTTGCTAACTGTGGGGCTGATGCTGTCTGAAATGAACATGATTTCAAAACTGATGTGTGTGAATTATTGTGACTGTGCAGAATATTGTGCTGCTCATCATGTTGGTAAAGGTTCTTTTTCACATGAGTGTTAAAGTGGATATAGCTAAGCATAGCAATCAAGGCTGTTTGTTGCTTAACCCATTGTATTTTCTGTTAGATGGCAACAAGGCAGGCATATGGTGTGGCACTGAAAAAACTGGGCCAGGCAAGCCAGAGAGTGGTGGCACTCGACGGAGACACCAAAAACTCTACTTTCTCAGAGACCTTCAAGAAAGCCTTCCCTGATCGCTACATCGAGTGTTTCATCGCTGAACAGAATATGGTAAACGATCCTTCAGTGCTCAGGCTGATTTATGTGCCCTTCCCTCATTCGTGGTCTCTGTTTTAACCGTGCTGCTAACTATTAGTCAACCGATTGATCCTGGAACCCTGTCACAGTTATGAGAGACTAGTACTTGGTTTGCTCTTCAGTACTATAATCTGCTCCAACTTGGTCTAATCTGTTACTGTACATTCACACATGATGATCCGTCCTCTCTGCTGCTTCTCATTTGTGCCCAGCTGACTTTGCGCTTAGACCCTTACCCAACCACATCCACTGTCATTTTAAACTAAACAGTGTTGCTGATGTCTCCTTACTACCGCAGGTAGGAGTGGCTATTGGCTGTGCCAGCCGTGACCGCACTGTTGCATTTGCCAGCACATTTGCAGCATTTTTCTCCAGGGCCTATGACCAGATTCGTATGGGAGCCATCTCTCAGACGAATGTCAACCTGGTAGGGTCTCACTGCGGAGTCTCCATCGGTAAGCTTTTCATCTGCTGGATTTCTATTGAGCAGTGCAGGTGTGAGTGTCTGTCATCCACTCATTGTATTCTGGCTTCAGGTGAGGACGGTCCGTCCCAGATGGCGCTTGAGGACTTGGCCATGTTCCGCGCCATCCCAACATGTACTGTGTTTTACCCCAGTGACGCAGTGTCCACAGAGAGAGCTGTTGAACTGTCATCCAACACAAAGGTTGGTGGCCACCTTGTGGTAGCTTGTCCAAGATGTCTTCATCCTGTTGGAGAGCACTCAATATATTGTAATGCACTTTCCATTTTCAGGGTATATGTTTCATTCGTACAAGTAGACCAGCCACTGCAGTCATCTATTCCCCAGATGAGAAGTTTGAAGTGGGTGTAGCCAAGGTAACTTTTTTTTTTTAATCGCTTTTCGTTATAAATCTAATGCAGTCAGTCTTCATACCAGAATGCCCACCCCAAAAATGTTTATACATCTATCTCTGTGGTCAGGTGGTTCGCCAGTCTGATGATGACCAGGTGACTGTCATTGGAGCTGGTGTTACTCTGCACGAGGCCCTTGCTGCTGCTGATACGCTGGCTGCTAAAGGTAACCCACACTGCCCTCTAGTGGACACGTGCTGGTATTGTTATGAGGACACACAGGGCTTAATGCAGGGACTCCTCAACTGGCCTTTGAACCACTATAGCCTCTATAAACCTGTAAATTAATTTCCTTATGCATTCTTATAGGAAAGAACATCCGTGTGATTGACCCATTCACCATCAAGCCCCTGGATGCTGCTACCATTCTGGCCAGTGCCCGAGCAACAAGGGGACAGATCATCACTGTGGAGGACCACTACAAGGAGGGTAGGTGGAGTTCATGCGTTTGAGTCTGTGCATACAGAAAGCACGTTTGTGAAAGGGCAGGAATTTTCTTATGGAGGCAACGATTATGGCTCCTAGACGTTAGATGGGTTTGGTTTTAACAAACAACTTGAATAAAGGAGCATCATATCATTATTTGCTGTGTTGTAATTTAAAAGAAATGCCATCATCACTTTTATGCATTCATTCCTTTTGACGGTCCTCCTTTGTCCAGGTGGTCTCGGTGAAGCGGTGCTGTCAGCAGTGGGAAGTGAGCCTGGTATTGTTGTGACACGTCTGGCAGTGACTGGTGTTCCCCGCAGTGGAAAGCCTCAAGAGCTTCTGGACATCTTTGGCATCAGTGCTAAGTATATTGCTGAAGCTGTGACTCAGACCTTCGCAAACTAAGAACTGCACTTCATTTTCCCTTCTCGTTTTTGTTTTAAATCACAACAAACTTGCAGCTGCCAGGCACAACCATGGAAAACCTAACTTTCAGTTCCTACTTGAGTTGTGCTAACCCTGTATTAATATCAGAGATGAAGGGAGATGAGTGCAGTGCGGTCATAGCCTGTAGTGCTGATGGTACTCCCCTATGTGCACCTCTTAGTATCCTTGCCTCCAGATGGGTTCTGCCGTCTGCTGTTATACATGTTTTCAGAGTCTTGTAAGGTGCACAGTTAAAAGCATCACTGAATACTGTACTTAAAGTGTTATGCTGATAGATGAAAAGCCCGTCATACAGCAACGTGTCCTAGTGATGAGCTTCAACATCTGTGGCACCAACCATCAATGCTTTCACATTCCTGGCAAGCATTCCTATTGTCCTCCCTCTCAGCTGGTAGCCAAACCTTTTTTTTTTTTTTTTTTTTTTTTTTTTTTTAAGAAGCGCTGTTACTGCTCATCATATTATCATTTACTAGATTACTTTTGTAATTGTGTTCAGTAACTGCCTTCAGTGCTTGGCTATTCCGTTTTTAAACATCCCACTGTTTCCTGACCACACGGGTGTCGCACAACATTTCCAGCGCTTAAGGTCACAGAGATGCTATTACTGCTGTAGTGTGTTGAATTAAAAATAATTCTCCCAATGCTGTTTGTCTGTGCTTATTTATACAAGCCGAGGCCAAAGTGTGGACCAGCAGTCGCAAAGTAAATGTCAACAATGAAAGTCTGCACTGGTTAAAACAACACACACACACACACACACACACACACACACACACACACACACACACACACACACACACAGACAGAGAGAGAATTCATGAAAAATGAATTGGGGTAGTAATGAAGTTATAAAGGATCAAAAATGATGATTTATTCAGTGTGAAGGTGAAAATATGAATGGCTTCATTTTAAATAAACTTAAGTTAGCCTATAAATTACAGAAGTGGATTCTGAAGGGCTCACATGAAGTGATATCTGGACCCTAAACAGGTTGCACAGTTAGTCCCACCCCTGCAGGAGGCCACATCAACATGTGGTATTGCTAGAAGGTTTGCTGTGTTTTCTACCACAGAGTATGGAGCAGAATCCAGGAAACGGTTCATGTAACATCATTTTAAGCTTGACCAGTTCTGTGGTGTGTAAGTAGTCGTCCAGGAAGGCATTTATATACACACACACCTACCTAACTACAGGCTCGGCAACAGCACCCTGACTGCCTTTACTTACAAGATGAAATCCTTAAACCTATTGTTACACTGGTGCGGTGGGTCCTGGGTTCCTTCATACTCTAAGCCTCCACACTTGCCTCACCTAAATCCAACAGAACACATCTGGCATATTATGTGTCATTTTCATTTCCCCTAAACCAGACCTTCCCAAAGTGTGGGGCCCGCCCCCTGGGGGGGGGGGCACGGAATGAAAAGGGGAAAAATAAACAACGCTTGGACACGACTAGCCTGGGGCTCCCACACAAACGCAAAGACACAGGAAAAAAACAACTACAGTAAAATAATGACACCGTGACGCCTCTGCCTTTGTAAATGGAGGGACAGTAACTGCGTGTAAAACCTGCAGATAGAGACAAAATACTGTTAATCTGACTGTCTGCCATTCCTCTCATGTAAACAATAACGTGGCGCACAGCGTGACGGGAAAAAAGGCACATACCTTTAACTTTGCGTGATGAGCTCTGTATCCCTCGTCCACACGTAAACGCAAAAAATGAGTTATAAAAAAATCTCAGTTTTCGGTGACTCGAAACGCCGTTTACGTGTGAACGAAACGGCTGCGTGTTCAAAAACACCCGTGTAGGTGCGGACATGGTTTATTTTCGTACTACCTGCAGGTTACTTATATTTGCTTAATTGTTTACTAAATGTTTGAGGTGTGAAATAAACCGCAACTGAGCAAAATATGTGTGCGTGTGCGTGTGGTTGGAGGATGTGTTAGTGTGTGCGTGTGCGCGCGCGCGGGGGCGCGAACATTTTTCTGTAAAACAAAGGGGGGGCCCAGCAAAAAAAAGTTTGGGAGCCACTGCTCTAAACAATGCGCCGTTCTTTGTTCCTAACTCATTAGGTACTTTTTTAAATAAATGATTATGAAATGGTAAATATTTGTAAAGCGCTTTACTTCGTCCCCATGGACCCCAAAGCGCTTTACACATCCAGTCATCCACCCATTAATACACTGGTGCTACATTGTAGCCACAGCTGCCCTGGGGCGCACTGACAGAGGCGAGGCTGCCAGACACTGGCGCCACCGGGCCCTCTGACCACCACCAGTAGGCATCAGGTGAAGTGTCTTGCCCAAGGACACAACGACCGAGACTGTCGGAGCCGGGGCTCGAACCAGCAACCTTCCGATTACAAGACAAACTGCCAACTCTTGAGCCACGATCGGCCTAATAAACATATCTGATTTGAAATGCCGTTCAGTTGTGAGCATAAAAGCTTCGTTATTTCAGTAACTGCCTCACTGTAACCTCAGATGCTTCATGACTGCAGATGTTTAGTTTATTACATTTAGCATTTGGCAAACTGGTGTCAGAGATGTTACAAAGCTGAAAGCAGTCATGCTGACTTTAACATATTCCTTCAGAGTGAAAAGAAAACAAAGATTAACTTGGTCATCTGCAGGAAGGATAATAAAACATGCTGTTTCTTAAACATGTAAGTGTAGTCAGAGAAGTAGGCTTAGCGTTTATGCTGGGTATCCTCAACTCCTCATCTCTTTGTTGCTGTGGAAATTCAGGGTGTTGTCACACTCAAGGAAGGGGTTGAATGTGGTCTGTAGATGACAGCGTGTTCCTGTCGAGATATAAAAATGAATCGTCTTTGGAAACGTTGCTATTTACTTTGGAGGAGCACATGAGGGCCTGCGTGTTTCAGTGTTTAGTGTCAACTTGTCCAGAGTGCCATTTGGAATATGTCTGGATTCTGCTGCTGTCTCATCAGTTACTCTTCAGGTGTGGAAAAACACCAAAAAAGCATAATCTGCAGATTTGATTGCATATTACAGTAGTAGTGTTCATTTAAGAAGATGTTTTGAAGCACATTCGACTGAATGTAATGTTTGTGTATGTGTAAATGCGGGGACCAAACATTGGAAAGTTGCTCTACTTGTGGGGACCAACAGTCACTTATGGGGACAAAATGCCCCATGAGTTTGAAGACAGGGTTAGGATAAGTGTAAGCAGCTAGGGAAAGCAATATGTCAATTAGATGTCCACACGAAGATATGAAAACACGACTGTGTGTGTCTGCTGAGCAAATAAAGAGGTTTCACCCCACGGTGAACATCCCAGTTTGGCTCCACACTCAGTAAGGGGCAGACGGCGAGTGTGAGGATGTACACACTCCGCCGTCGATGTGCAGAATGTAAAGACGTCCTCACTTTTTATTACTCAGAGTTCATGTTTGACTTCAGACATAGATGCTGGCGGAGGTTTGCCAAACAAGGTTGCCTCCGACTGGGACTGTGTACCAACCGTCTGCTCTTGGACAAGGTCTACTGTACTCATACTAACATTCTGATGCTCTCCAGAAAAAGCACAAAAGTGACAGCGGTTTACAAAAACGCATTTGTCAAATCACAACAGAATGTACGACTAAAATCTATCACCAGTGTGCAAAACTTACGGTGCTCCAGTATCACCCCCCCACCGTCCTGTCAGCGTCTCTCCTCCAGGAGAGAAAAAAAAAGCTGTTCCACGTAATGTTCGCAGACAGTTATGAAGTGGAGACAAGGAGGAGCAGGGTGTGTCTGTATTTCACGGTACAACAATCGAGGCTCTTTATTAACACTGAGAGAATTTATTTTTTTACCTCTCCGCCTGCTGGATGTCCCTTCCCGCTTTCTCTCTCTTTCTTCATTTTAACATTTACTCTGAGCAGCGAGCGCGTGCAATATGTTTGACCGCTGCTCCAAGGTGACTCAGAACAGAAGGGAAACCACAGCGTTTACTCTGCATTCATAAAGCTCCAGGGTTTACTGAAGAACTGTCTGCTTGTCTTTAAGTAGACTTCTAACCATCTGCGCTTCCTGCTCTGATGCTTCTTCTTGGCTTCAGCTCTGAGGATTAGAAATTAAACCCTTTGGGCTTCTCTGCATTTGAAAAAAGCTTGATTTGAGTATAAATATACAGCAATGCAAATGCCATGGAGGTGGATCGTGTTCATCTGTCTGAGTGGAATAGTTTCATCAGAACAAAACTTGGACTCTTGGCATGACGTGGATGCATTAATGGAAGTCTCCGCTGAGATATCTGAACTAGAAATAGCACCCGTTCCTTCGCCAAGGATCGACGCAGGGGTGACAGTGTCGGGTGCACACACTGCTGGTAAGTTTTTAAAGTCTGCCCACTTTTGCACGCTCTTGGCTAATAAACACTTAATAACTGAGAATTTGAACCTATTTTGCGCACAGAGGATTAAAAATCGAACAGTGTATTCCTTCATGACTGCATTTTTGGTTTGATTTATGTTTCTGTTACCCTGGTGAAGAAGAGAGTGAGGATGAGCATCTCCAAGCAAATGCTGAGAAAGTGATCAAGCAGGAAAAAACTGGCTCTGGAAACCTGGAGGCGATCAGAAGAAGGAGAAGTGCCTGGGGGAAGAGGAAGCATGCAGCCACAGTGGAGTCCATCGCATATAGAATAGTATGATGAGACACACAATCATATTACACCATCTTTATGTCGCCGTCCTGTCTGGCAGCTTTTGCAATCAGATTTTATGATCTGAATTGTTGTGCCGAACACATTTTGCTTTTCCAAGATAAGCTCTAAAAATTCCCTAAAGGCTCCTCTTCTTCATGTGTTTCTTTTATCTGCCTATTTATTCATTTCCATTCATGTTGTTTCAGTTATCAGAGTATATGTGTAGTACGACAATGTCTAAGCTGACAGGCGGGGGGGGGGAAGGAAGGCAGTAGAAAACAGGAGTGAACATATAACAAAAGGATAGAGCACAAACAGAAAAGCACGGTGTACTGGCAACTGGTGCACCTGTCAGAAACAAAACAAAAAGAAGAAACATGCAGCACCTGTAACACACAGTCCTTATGTGAGACTTGTCTCTGTTTCCAGTAATTAATTCCAGTAATGGTCTCCTGCTACTCTCTGTAGGCGGGTTTGGGGCGACCCGTTGGCGGCTGGAGAAAGCCTGGAACAGGAGGGGAGGACAGCAACACTCTTATGGCTGCACTCAGGGAACTCCACGCTGAGAAGAAAAGGCTGATGGATCTCAGGAAAGCACGAGAGGAGGAGGAGGAGGAGGAGGACGATGACGATGAAGACGACGATGAAGACGACGATGAAGACGACGATGAAGATGACGACGATGATGATGAAGAGGAGGAGGAGGAAGAAGAGGTTATAGTTTGTAATATTAGTTATCTTTTTAAACTTGTCTTATTTACTTACTGATTTGCTGGGTAATTAAATGTTGTTCTTTTCTTCCAAGGAGGAAGAAGAAGAAGAGGAGGAGGAAGAAGAAGAAGAGGAGGAGGAGGAGGAGGAGGAAGAAGAAGAAGAAGCAGAGGAAGAACCGACTGAGTCGCCCAGCAATCAAACAGAAACGGTTTCTAACTTTATAGTTGCCTGTTACATATTACATAATTTCCTTGGGCATTAATAAAGTTTTGTGATTCTGATTCTATTAAGTGTCAGAGCACTGAGAGAGAGATCAGCTGCAGGGGCATCGGCATTACTCACCTGCCAAGCTTCCAAAACCTTGAAGCCACGAAGGTGGATTTAGCAGGTATGTGTATATCTACAGCTGTAGTCAAAGAAAGCACCCAACAGAAATTTCACAGATTAAAAAAAGAAAAAAGAGCAAACACAAGAGCTCAGGAAGCCCAGCCATCATTAGTGAGCCATCGATGCCCATATTTTTGTAGACAGTGTTATCCTGGATTTAATACTGGAATACATTACGACGTGGATTATTATGCTGCCAGCTTGTGAATCATCAAATTGAAAATTGAAGTGTCATGTGACTGACTTTATGTTCAGAGAACAACATCAGGATCATCACGGCACGAGCTTTCTCAGGCCTCCTGAACCTGGACGTGCTGGACCTGAGTCGAAACATACTGGATGATGAATCGTTCAGCCAAAACCCTCTTTCTGTGAGTAACACTGCTCTCGCTGCATCTTTTAAAATTACTCACAAGTGACATATTTTTATCCCTTTATTTATCTATTTATATAAAAAGTGAAAAAGTAAAGTAAAACCAGTAAAGGGTGGTGGTTACTCTGACTTAAATCTACTGCTCTTGTACTGAGGTTTGTGTCCCAGTGAGTAATATATAGTAATATGTGTGTAATACCAGTGTGAAAATCCACCACAAACCGAGGCTGTCCAACACCGTTTGACTGCAGAGTTTCTCCCACTCGTCTTACAACTGCAGTTGGAGACTTGCACTTCCAGTTCTGCCTGCACTCAATGAGTTTTCTAACTATATATTTTTAACTGCACTTTATGTCTGTTGGGTGTTTTCTAGAAAATATTTACTGTCATGAAATATCAAGTATTATTTATCCAGACTGGGAATGGAAAAAACAAACAAGTGTCACTGACAGTGACTGAACTCTGTTAGAAAAGTCAGTGTTGCTTCTCTCATTGTCTGCTGGCCAAAGAAAGAAGTGATAAAATAATTTACAGTAGACAACAACATTTAATATACTGTCAGACTGTAGTTTACCTTCATAATGAGACAGAAAGTTTGTATTCACTGTCAGTTCGAGCCACAAATAATATTCTGGGAAGAACTATTTGGTGTGTTTAAACAGCACCAGCAGAGACAAACACACATATCAACAAAAAACCCAAAAAACTTTATGCCTTGAGGCCTGAAACTGAACCCTGTTTGACGTGGACGTGTTGAACTGCTCTGACATTATAGCTCCGTCTTCACTCTTACAGAGAGTCCTCCGCCTGTCAGTACTTTTCTGACTTACAAGCACATTTTATGGGTCACTTTGCATCTAATTAAAATAAAAAGCAGGCTATGTCCTGTATCATTACGGTAATAAAAGAGCACTGAAAATGCATTAACTAATCCGTCTAAGAATAACCTCTGGTTTAAACCAGAGGTTATTCCTAGACCACAGGCCACACCGAGGGAGCCTACCACACTCTGACCAATCATTACACACTGCCACTGCTATACTGTCACGGTATTGGCTGAAAGAACCTGTTGGAAAAAAGCTGCAGCCAATGATGTGGGGAATATGAGGAAATTATTTTTAGAGGAATATTCTTCTTCAGTTTCTGCTCACATCCCTGTAATGACAGGGGATTGATGGACTGGCTGGAGGGATGCTGCGAAGTCTTGTCCACTGCTTTTATTCACTCATCAAAACCACAGCAGCTTTCACTGAAGAGCCACCCCGAGTGGCTTTGCTAAAAATATGAGAGGACAGATCACATGAATGGAAGAGATGCACAAATGTGACATTCTTTCATTTGGTGTATTTCTGTGAGCTCTGTGATTAAATCCCGATTGGCAAGCAGGGATGGGAAATTATGGACTTGGAGACAAGTATCTATTTAGTGTATTTTATCATCCCAGTTTTGCTCAACACCTATTTATTTGTGCTACATTTCATTTCATGCAGAACCTGACCTCTCTGAGGAAGCTGGATCTGGATGACAACCGCATCACCGTGATCCCGACGCTGCCTTCATCTCTGGAGGAGCTCAAAATCAAAAACAATAAGCTGAGTGGACTCACACCGCACTGCTTCAAAGGTACACATCGTGTGTGTGTGTGTGTGTGTGTGTGTGTGTGTGTGAACACAGTCATGTGTAAAAATTATAACAGGTGTAACATCATAGGTATTATTTCCTAATAGGTTTGAAGAATCTCCTGAAGCTAGAGCTGGGAGGAAATGCTCTTCACAAAGCCAGTGTGTCCCCTCCAGCTTTTAGGCCGCTACAGAGACTTCTTGACCTCCAGCTGAGCAACAATCACTTCCGGTCGCTACCACTGAACCTTCCTCCCTCTCTTCAGGTGCACATGTACCACATTTTCGAGTCATTTTTTCCTCTTTCTCTCACTGCTTGGAGTTAGACACTCTCGGACACTGTTTGCATATTCACTGATTGTTTTCAGTTTAAACTGTCACATTTCTGTCTCCTGTATCACACCTCAGCATCTGTCTCTGTCTTCCTCATTCTGTAGACGCTGCAAATGAATGAAAATCTAATTGAGGAGCTGACAGAGGAAGCGCTGAGGGGCTGCATTCATTTGAGAGTGCTCGAACTCAGGCACAACCGTCTGCATGAGCAAGACATCGCTACCCACGCATGGACGCGTCTTAAGTATGTCCATCCATCCATCCAACCCAATGTTATGTAGTTCCTTCATCAGCCACCAGAGGGCAGCCTGGTGTTGTTTAGGAATCTGCAGACGCAGCTGTTTGTTCAAAACACTTGTGGCCACTAAAAGATATGAAATAACAAATTTCCATTAAACGATGATATTTTTTTAAACAGGCAGTAATTTAGTATCACAGTAAAGTAAATCGTCGATGTTTAAAGCTGATGCCTTGTTTCAAAAATGACTGAATTAAAATGACAGCACATTTGGAGTGTTGGACATCAGCTTCAGTACGTGTTTTCTCAGCAGACATTTAGACTGATTTACACAAAGCCAGACAGTTTTCTCATTTCTTCTTCTGCTTCTCTCTCAGCCTTCCTCACACAGACAAACACATGTATGCTCACATATCACACACATTTTGACAGCTGACCTTGTGTACTTGGATGAGCAGGCGTGTGAGCGAGGGCTTGAGGCAACTGTGTGCATCTGTATGTGTGTATTTGTGTTTGTGTGTGTGCTGTTTAAATATAGTGAATTCCAGTGGGTTTTTCTTTTTTTTTTTGCTCCTTAGGATCCTTGCGAACCAAAGTGGGAGCCTCAGGGAAAACTGAGGAAATAGAGAATGCAAAAGAGAGTTGCAGGAAAGTGAAGCTGTGGAGATTTTGTATATAGGGCACAAAGCAGAAGCATTAACTTGAGAAGATGCAGTCTGGGAAAACTTTAGGAAGTGATGAACTCTTGTAATCTTCTAGATGCAAAACAGACTCCAGGACAGGAAGATGGAGTTCACTGGAGGAAATTCGAACAGACTGTCCTGAGTCTTCATGAGACTTGTTTCTGATGCCTGACACGTTGACCTCATTAGTCGTGAGAGCATCAACTTCCCATCGAGTCTGCAGGCTTAGTAGCTGGGCCTTCATTTTAAGGCTTCTGCATAGACACCAGACAGTGAATAAACTCAGCTTGACCTAAACTCCGCTTATACAGCAGGAGACAATAAGTAAGGTCACTAACAAGACCAGAACCCTCCCTTCCAGCTGATTGTCTACAGACCTTTAATAGTATATCATCATGTGGTCCTACTGAGGCATGTTAAGAAACAGAAAGTGCCTAAAAAGCTGAGAAAACAAAGCTCAAAAGTGAATTGCTTAATGTGAAAAGAACTGCAGTTGGCTGGGTCTAGTTCGCAGAGTGCTTCTGTTTCGTGTCACAGTGTTGCTTTGCTTCTAGCTCGGTGGTCGAGGTATGAGTGGGGAGAACGAGGTAACAGGGAGCTGGGATCTTTCTCAGGCAGACTGGGCTCACTTACCTCATTATGTATTTAAATAATGTGTAATGACTACAGAACATTTCCAGAGCCTGTGAAATGTCTCTGACTCATTTGGGATAAACCCCCCCCCCCATATGCATTACTTTCCCCTCATCAGTCTACACAATGATAGCAACAGTTAATCTTATTTGAAAAGAACTGAAATATCCAGTATACTAACGTATTCAGACACATCCTTCTTTTAATGATCCTTGAGATTCTACAAGGACAATCTTTCATTGCATATTGAATTCACTGGACTTAATCTAAAAGCTCTGACACTTGATGTTAAATACGAAAAACATATCTGTAGCAGTCTCGGTGTCCAGGAGTAAACAGGGATTACTCAGTTTGGGGAGATTTGTAAGATTTAGAGATGGGTCAAGTTCTTAGAAGGACAATCATTAATGTAGGTATCCACACAAATGGCTGCAGTTTGCCCAAAGGCGCCTGAATGACTTGGATACCTGGTTTCCACTGATTCGTTCTTGGCTCAGTGCCTCTCTGGAGACAGTGCTGTAGTGCTTTCTGAGAACAAGCTTACATTTCAGCAGGTTTGAGATTTTTTTTCTTTCCTGTGGGAAACAAATGTGCTGGCTGCGTCAGCAGATCAGCTTTGAAGTTGCTGTGGTGGCCTCTCCTATACTGGTTTGGGCCCAGCAATTTTGTGATTCTGTCTCTCAGTCACTTTTTTTCTTTGGTGGGAATGCTACCACGTCTGAATGGGTTCTGTCATTGCCACGGTGGAAGAGGTATTAGAGCATGACATGCAAAATCCTCTGAAACAAAGATTCATAATTCAGTTCATAGTTCCCAGGGTCGTGTGCATGATTGAAACCAGGCACTAAGAAGCAATTAACACCATCAATACAGTCCAACGCAGTGGTGGCACGATCCTGTTGTGGGATTTCCTGGTACATGGACACTGATGGATGCACAAAACCATTTTAATAGAGCTCAGGTTCTCAAACTGGGCTAAGGATTACATTCAATAAGTCAGAAATCTAAAGCATCACTGAGAAGGCTGTTTTGGGAAAACTTGGTAAAAAACCAGAAGTGTACAAAAGTGGTGTTGTCCTCATAAACAAAAAGGATGTGTATCGGATCTACTTTGTGTGTTTCAGGATGAAAATCAAATGATTGCTCCAGTTAAAAGAACATGAATGCATTACTCGTTTTTCACGAGGTGATGTAGCTGGAGTTATGTAACCTTTAGCTAAGCGATGCATCGGAATACGTCTTCCAACTCCAACAACTGTGCCTTCCTTTGTTTATCCCTGTACGTGTTTGTTATGTAACGAAGCTGCGCTGGCATACAATTAATGCTGTTGCACAAGCAGTTAGATTTGACTCTTATCAGGCACAATGAGCAGCCTGTTCAAAAACACAGCTGTACAACTAAAACAGACACACACACCTGACACCTGCCTGTGTCAGTGCCTGATCTCAAACCAGAGCATTTTCTGATTTGCGACACTACGCCCAAATGTCTGTAGATGATCATATTTCATTGATAAAGTCTTTCCGGTTGCAGACTGTAGTTTATGCTGTCAAACATTTACGGAAAAATGACGGATTGTGTAATAATGGATTTGTTTTATTGCGTGCTCTGCAGTTTGACTTAACACTCTTGTAAAAGGATCATCGACTTAAAAATACCCAGTAACAGCCACTCCAACTCCGTTAGATAATAACTGACAGAAGAGCCGAGTCTTTTTTTAATTTGGTTTGTGCTGAAACAGATGGCTGTTACGGCACATCAAATGTTATTTTTCTCCATTATTTTTTTATTATTTGTGTCATTTTGCACAGAGAAGCTGTCATGGGAGATCTGTGTATATTTATCGTCGCTGCAGGCTTAGACGGATCGCATGGAGGTGCAGGTTCAGTGATCATCACACCAAAGATGTGTGTGTCGCATCGTGACGTGTCTCAGCCTGATACGACTTGTATCAAAAGCCCTTTTCCTATTTGGCCCGGCGCAAATTGGTTTCGTAATGAGCTTATATAAACTGGGAAACAAACACGGCGCACACACTCTATACGTGCACACACTCTGTACGTGCACACACTCTATACGTGCACACACCGGCTAAAATATGACACTAACATCAAGTGAAGACCGCTGGGTTTCATTTAAGTGATCTTCAGTTCACATTTAATGGTTTCCTGCGTGGTTGCAAACACGTAACATTTAGCAAGTGTAAAAACTCACTTTAGATTTATAGAACGCTAAAAAGTCCAGCTGCAGTTATTTGTTCGAGTAATGCGGTAAATGATTTCAAATATGCTTCTGTGTGCTTTCAGTGGCAGCTGGCAGAGGCTCCAGCCCCTCAGGACCCCAGTTGGAATTAGAAAAAATGATTGGAGGGACTGTTTTCAACAGATCTCACAAATACTTCCAGATATCAGCCAGTGTTAATACATCCAGTGCGCACAAAAGTGCACACGCAGCTTTAATAAGTCCAGAACGTGCCGTCATCCATCGATCGGTGCAGTTTCAAGTCCAGCTGCAGGCTTTCAAGTCTGCTTGGCATAATCTCAGAGCCTGGCTTGAATACTTGTCCAAAAGGCTTCGACTGTTTTGACGCTGTGGTGTCATCGTAAATGGAGCCGTGTGTATCTGTAAGTGCAGTACCTGCTGTAAGCAGACCATCACCCTGAGCAGCTGCAGGACTGGACTATGCTTTGCACAAAACCGAGACAGACTTGATTTTTTTAATGAAAAAAAGAAAAGCAAAAACATTTACTTTGGTGTGAATTGTGTGTGTTCCCTGGAGTAGCTTGTGTGTTGCGTGCTTGTGCATGACTATTTGATCATAGAATGTGCATCTTTTTCTTTTTTGGGTGGGTGAATAGCAATTTCAAATCCATGCATTTGCATCCTCGCTGCACCTCCTTGACGCCCATCTGTGTCTGCCAGCATATTTATTTTCTGTGGATGCGCATAGTTCATGTCATGTTGTGCGTATGAGAGTGTTGTTGTGTTTTTGTGTAGGTGCCAAGCCAACGGGTGGAGGTCTCTGAGAAGAGAGGACTGTGTGTCTCTCCACTCATTAATACCATGTGGTATTTAAACACTGGTGGACTGCTGCTGAGCTTACTGGCAAAGTCTTTGAATACAAATCAGCTGCACACAACTGGTCTAAACTGGTACACAGAAACAAGCATAGTGATGTGTTTTATGGTTTCAGTTGGGAACAGAAATCACTCTTTTTTTATTTATTTAATTTAATAGAAATTCACAGAAAATCGTGCATTTAGCGCCTGCTGGTTTCTTTGTGTGCTCTGTGCTGCTGTGCTTCCCCAGGTTTCTGAAAGTTGTTCTCAGAGATGATGGAGGTGGAGGACGTTCTAATGCAGATTAGATTCATAGGCTGTACATGAAAGATTGATGTCACTCATTGGTTTCAAATTGCATTTTGAAGCCTCGACCCTACTGCTGGGCCAGCTGTGTCCCTAAAGTGCACTGGTGCACAGACTACGTTTGTTATTCACCATGTTGGAGAGTCCGTGTCACACATCAGGCTTTATTGTTTGTCAGGTCATTTCATTAAGGATGCTCCGACAGGCAGCAGGAGATCAAAGACAACAGAGAGGTCAATAGTGAGCTGTGTTGGCACACGTGCCAATCAAAGAGACCAGTAAGAGTAATGTGTTATATAATACTGGTGAGGTCTGATTCACTTTTGGAGCCAGCCTTAGGTGGTCCGGACAGGAACTGCAGGTTTTGGCACTTCCACATCCATTTTGCATCCATCTCCACAGATCCTGTGTTTTTCTTTCAGTTGCACCACTGTAGTGTGACCCAGAAATACTTCTGGGCAAATATAAACTATGCTCCCTTAAAAAAAAAAAAAAAACATCTTTTTGTGTTGCAAACTAATGATGTGAACAGGGACTGGATATATACCATAAAAAGTTTTATTGCCAGTAAATAAAAGTAACTCTTGGAAAAGACAAGCTAACAAATAATGATTAAATCTGCTTTTATTTTATTGTTACCCTTCGAGTACCCTTACATGTGCTAATGCAGTATTTCATCATATGAAATACTGAAAGAGCTTATTTTGGTTCTTCTGTTACTGAATATTTGCAGTCGCACCTTAATAGCCGAGCCTGTTAGTGGGTCATAGTGTTTATTGTGTACATTTTATTCTAGAGCATTTCACAGTACACACAAAATGTGAATATTTTGCACAGCCCGGACAAATCTATAAGAAACATGTCTTGGTAGTAATCTTGAATTCTGTGCAGTCTTGAGCAAACCCTGGTTTCTTTATATTTAATAGGAAAAGAGGAAATATGTGCTGTGATTTATTGAAACAGATGTAATGTTCAAAAGAAGGAGAGTTGTGTTTTATTGTAAGCTGTAAGCTTTCTATTGTAAGCTACTAGTAACAGAAACTGTGAAGCAGACAGCATCAGTCAGACATACGTTGGCCCACATGTGTTCAGCATCCACAAGCCTTCACTGATTGGGCCCCAGTTCCCATCACTCTGTAGTCATTAACTGGCCACCTGAATGTTTTCTGAGCCCTTTTGTTCAGTGATGTCAGTGAATGGAGGAAGAACCGAAAATGAGGTTTTGTCTCCTGCTGTGAGCTGTGCTGTAAACTCAAAACAGCTGTGTAAGACCTCCTAATAAACACTGAATCACAGTGCTGCAGTGCACCCCGAGGACTGCTTTGATAAGTCAGAATTATTATTATTGTCTTTGTCTCAGACCTCAGAAATCTGGTCCCAGCTCTGTGGCTATTCTTTAGGTTTCCCATAAGCCAAACATTTTTCTATCAGCAATTCTGCCTCAAATTCTCCCCCAAACAGCCATCGTACCCCTCAGGCCCCACTGTTTTATTGGCTGGTGCACCCTGCTATTCCACCACACAGGCTCGCCTCCCTTTCTCCCCAACAGCGCGATGCAGGAGGCCAGAAATGATAAAACATGAGATGAAAGCTGCAGCGAAAGGTCTATGAGTCAGTGTGGATGTGGGTCTATTGACATGCTTAATCAGGAAACCTGCAAAACCTAAGACACTTCATCATCACATGCTTCTGCTGAGCAGCTAACCTCAGCATTATCACTAGTAGAAAGGTTGGGAGATCACTGAGATCTTCAGCATGATGCCATAAGTGCTGTGATATCACTGGAAATATGGATCTACAGGTTGTCTCTGAGCAATTTCAGACTGATTGGACGTTTCTTTGCAAATATGACTGAGATTATTCTATGCACTGTATTTCTTCAGGTCCTTGGAAGCCTTGGATCTATCTCACAACCTGTTCACTTCCGTTCCTCTAAACCTGCCGCGCCCTCTTCGTAATCTGACCCTCCAGCACAACAACATCAGTCACATCCCAGCCTTCACGTTCCGTCACCTGCGGCCCGGCCTGCGGTCCCTGTGTCTGTCCCACAATGACCTGAGCAACGACGCTATAGAACAGTTCTCTTTTGTTGGATCTTACCGCTCGCTGAGCGAGCTCCTATTGGACCACAATCGCCTCGGAGAAGTTCCTCGCTGCATCCGGCAGTTTAAAAACCTGCAGGTGCTGAGACTGAGCAACAACCAGATCAGGTAGAATTGGATTTTCCATGAAGTCAAATGTGATTTCTATAATGCTGGGATGAGCTTACTGCTTGCTTGTTACCCAATCCCGTCTTAACACCATTAGCTCTGCTGGTTCCTTTGAAATGATTCTAAGGAGCTTAACAAAGAACACATTCAATTTCTTATGTAAATGTGTTTCTTATCTTTACATTATATACGGCTTTAAGACTTTAATTTTAAAATAATAAACATCTGAATGTTTGGTTTCTGCGTTATTTCATAGTGAAAATTGTCTGCCTAAATTTCAGTGTGCATATGTTTCAATTATAGGCTGGTGAGGCAGTGGAGCGTGTGCCACCCTCGCAATTCGGGCTCCTTGGCTTCAGTCCACCTCGAAAACAATCTGCTGGAAGTCGAGAAGATTCCCCCAAACGCTTTCTCCTGTCTCACTGACCCTCAGGGCCTTGTTCTACATCCACAGCAGTGGTCTGACTGATAGGACAGACAGTGGGACAGACATACGGGAACATTTCTTCTCCCACGTTTGCATCACCCTGTAATGATGCAGTGTTTGCAGAAAAAACATTTTCACCATGTATGTTGCTTAGTAAGCTGCAGCTTTCATTATATCATCTCTAAAGCCATTTTCCTCTCACGTCTTTGATCATTTCAGTATGTAATAAAGCAAATATGTTCTTGACATTGTGCTTAAAACAACTAATGTTGTAAAAGTTGCTTTTTATATTGTAACAGTTGCATTGCAATCAGAATGCACATAAAGCACAAGTTTTGTCTTTTCATTAAGGGATGGGATACTTTGGGAAACTAAAGCAAAGAAAAGGATTAACCTGTGTCTCTAGCCTGAGGTACTCACAGTAGTCTGAGCTCAACTATTTAATTAGTGGAAGAGGAACTAAAGCAGGATGTTTGGAAGGGCAGAGATGCATTTGACCGCTTCATGATCAAACTTTAGCTCCCTGAGAGAAAGTGAGATCTCTGGCAACACAGTGTGAACCTCAGGGGGCCATTAAGAAGAAAAATATAAACATCATACTAGTTTCCTACAACTAGAAACCCTCCAAAATAAACATCCACTAGCCACTCCAGAAATGCTCAGGGTCACTCTGACTGTGAAAGCGGGGCCTCGTTTGGGGTCTCCAAACATGTAGATGATGACGTCAGTCACGGTGTTTCAATAATTGGAGTGCAAACATGTATGTGTGTGCGTGAGAAGAATGAGGCAGCAGCAGGAGATGAGGAAAGGCTGAGGAACATGTTAAAGCTGAGTGGAGCTCGGGTATAAACAACAGGCTGACTTTTAAGATACAATACATCCATTGTACTTAGGAAGCCTCTAAGGTGATCAGTGAAACATGAGAATATTCATGGCAGTGAGTTCAATAAGACTTGGCTACAAGGGAGAGAAGAAAGGAGGTTTACAACACGGGGAGAAGATAAAGAAGCCGGGATCAGATCATGTTCAGAGTGCTTTTCTCATCTGGAGCTCTGCTAAGTTTACTGACAAACTCTGTGTTTCTGTCCCACTCTTAACATCACTTGCTCGTGCCACCTTTTGCGCAGAATAATCCAATCCTGGAAGCGTGACATGCAAAAGCAGTCCTAAAGAGAACAAAGCAGAGGAAAAGCAGCCACTCTGTTTTCATTCATCTAATCCCACGTTAATATCTCCATCGTCAAAGCGTAACGTGACATTTCAGGGCGTTTTAAGAGAACGCATGCAAGTGCGAGCAATCAAATGCTGCAGCAGTCTCTTTAATTAGTTAATCCACTCATACTCAGACAAAACACATTTCACAGTATATCACTCAGAGTAATGTGTATAATTAAAACGATAAAACATTGAGTTGTGTTTAGCGCATGAAGTCGTAATTTACGCAGAGTGCGCTTGCTGTGTTGACAAGCTGGCTTAAGGTATAAGGTTTCACCAGAGTGCGGTGTTTCTGCAGCTCTAAATGAAGAACAGAAGGCCCCCTGCAGACGCTAGAGTTACAAACACACTCGAGGGAGGGATCGACACTTAACAGCACAGCGAGTGTATTTGTGTTATTAACGATGGAGCTGATGACAAAGTGAAGCAGGTTATAAAATCCGGTAGACGTACCCTCTGAATATGAGACAGACCCACATATCCTTCTCTATCCTTTCTCCCTGGGCGTGTGAGCACATGCTGGATTTGTGCTCTCAGCCCTGTGCATGTGGTGCAGCCTCCAACCTCCTTAATTGTACAGTCATTTTGTAAACAGCATATTACTGTCTAAGAAACTGCACATTCACATTTATAGTGCAGTTCCTGTACTTACAGGCTAAGCCGAAGCTTTGCACAAAAATGACCGAGCTGTGTCTCTTCCTCTTTTTAACCTTTCCATCTTTGCACAGATGGATTCATCAGTTTTGAATTGAAATCCTTAAACATGCCTCCACAGCCTGTCAGATGGAGTCTTTAGCAAATGTCACGGGCTCACCACTTCACTTCCATGCATGACGCCGCATGTGACGTGACTAAACTGTTAAATCAACGCGCTGTCATAGCCAGCAGCTGTCTGCATCCCGTCGAGTTCAGTCTGACCGGCCCTAGAGGGGGGTCGAGCTTTTTGTCTCCCATGTAGCTCTCCATCCTACCCTGAGACGACAGCTTCCTGTGTTTGTTTTTTGATTGGGCGTTGGCGGATGAAGTGCTGGTTGATAAAATGAAAAGGCCCAACACTTACAGAGAAAAGCTGCTAAAAAATTCTCTTCCTGACTCGGACTGTGACAACAGAGAAACAGATAATGGGAGGCAAGAAGAGAGAGTATGGATGCAGGGTCTAAAAGTGAGGACACTGTTTTTGCTAGAACTTGAAACTGTGCATTCTCTGCAGGTATAAGCATCACTGAGTAGGAAATTGTTTTTCATTTAGATAAATCACAGTGTAAAAGAACTAAGCAACATATGAGTAAATATCATCCAATGGTGCATAGCCTCAATCATGGCACTAGCTGTCTAAGAGCCAGTGGGTGTGTTAATCTCTGGAGACACGTTAGATGAACACTTGTATAGAGCAGAAAGAGTTTAATTTAGATGCCAAGCCCTGTAGCTACAGCCCAACACCATAATCAACCGAACCACAGCGAGAGAGACACACAGGCACACAGAAAATTAAAATGCGTGAAGCAGAGGGAAAGAGCACATTTACAAACGGGAGAAAGAGAGGAAGCAGGGAAAGAAGGAATGTCATCTGCAAAGTCCTTTATCAAAACACTGTCCCCTGCCAAAAGCCCCTGCAGGGCACTGATCCGGCCCGCATGCCTTTCCACCACTGTGGATACGACACTGTTAGTGACAAGAGTAGATAACTAAACGTCAGACAGGCAGTGTCAGCTTCTTCTTGAGTTTATATGATGGCAAAAGTGATTTTGTGCTGACAGGCCTGGAGCAGCAGAGCTCATGGATTAATGTCTGTGTGGCAGTCCTTGTGTAAGGTCATAAGAGTTCCAAGATCGTGGCTCGCCAAACTCACTGCTCCCTCGGTCCGGGTGCTGGCAAATCGGTTAGAAACAACACTTCATCCTGCCAAAATGAAACTTAATAGAAAACTGTGAAAAAGGCCCAAAATCATATGTTTTATAATCCCAGAACTAAAATATAAACTTTGTCCACTATTGTGGTGCGACTATAGCTGCTATCATTAATCAGACGGAAATGGGCCACTGGATGTTTCACAATAAAAGACGGGTTTATTTCACCAGCTGCTGACTGCCAGTGCTTAAAGAATTACATGGAAAGCATCTGCAAGCATAAAGCACAGCTGTAGCTGCTGTACTCCCAGAGAAGGATTAAATGTCCTGGGAGTTTTCCCCTTCTTTAGCAGATATTTATGTAATCTGCATAGGATATACAGTACACAAACGTTTCTATTGTCAGTAAATAAGTATTGTCTTAAAAATCAACTATGATTTATCTTATTGTTACCTTCCAGTGTCCCTCAAAAATGGTGCTATCTCACTGTTTGGGCCACTCAGAGGGCCGGCTTCTTCTCCTGTGGTGCTACAGTATATTTACAGTTGCACTATAATGAAAATGTGTGAGTCTGTGTGTGAGTCTGTTAGAGAATTTCCTGACCTGTTTTGTCACGACAAGCCTCTAGAATAACATCATTGGTACTGTCCATCAACTCATTTTATTCTTATCCAGTTCAGGGCTGCAGGAGCGCTGGAGCCTATCACAGCTACCACAGGGTGAGAGTCGGGGATCACTCCAGTCTGTGGGCTAACACTGAGGAGCACATAAACACACCTACAGCCTATTTAGAGTCACAGTTTTAGCCCAACCCCACTAACTGCATGTTTTTGGGGTGTGGAAGGAACCAGAGTACCTGAACAGGACATGAAATCTCCACACAGAAAGTCCCAGCCACATGATGGATTTGAACTCTGGACCTTCTTGCTGTGAGGCAACACTGTTCCACCATCCTGCCCTAATAGCCATCTTGAAAACTGTATACATATAACGCTGTGCAAAGTCTTGAGCAGCCATTTATATCGTGCTAGGTAAATGTGGAGATAGATGCACAGACATCTTGAAACAGGAGGAAATGTGAATGGACAAAACAGCATATAAGGCAAAAGCAGAGTTTGTACAGTTCTAACAAGATTATCTTTGGCACGGCCGCCTTTATTCTTGACACAACCCTTGTTGTGATTTGGTGCTTCTTTGGATGTTTGCTCCGTTTTGCTTCATTGTAGGTCTAGATGACTCCACGCTGCTTCAGTAAGGTGCGGGCTCGGGGATGTCAGTCCATGGCTGATAGTGTTGCTGTGTGAGAGTTTCTGTCCAGGTATGGTTTTACTGTGCTGGCAAAGTGTCAGGATCACTATCGTGCTGAAAAAGGAAGCTGTTGGCAGTCAGAGAAAGCGCTTCCATTTTGGATCCAATCTACTTTTCTGCTTTCATAATTGCATCAATTTTGACAAGATCCCAACACTGCTGGCTGAAATACAGCCTATGACATACTATGTTTTATAGACATTCACTTTTGTATCTCTTTCCTCCCCTATAATTAGATTTGAAGCAAAAAAAATCTAATTTGGATTCATCACTCCATAAGACCCATTGTCACAGGTTTTCAGTCCAGTTCTTGTGTAGTTTCATCATTTTTAAGGACACACTGCACACCACACTAAGATATGCCAAGTTCTTGGCTAATAGCACTTTGAAAACCACCTTGTTGGTCTGTGTTATCGACATAGATTCAACTAAAGAAATGGAAACAGATGAAACAAATGTGTTCTGCAGCAGGCTGCTAATAACAAAATGTCAGAAGATAAAGGATATGTTAGCTCTTTGCTGTGTAGGCACAGAACTGGTTCATCCTTTAAGTTAGGTGCATTTATATGCTTAAATAATTTATAGGTCGGTGTTAAGTGGCCTAACAAACAAAAACTATTCCTCTGATAATGGTCAGTTTCAAGAACTTAACTAAAAATTTGTGAAAAATCCGCCAATGAACTTAAATGCACTTAGGACGTCTTGTAGAGAAACTGCAGAAATATTACTCAAAGCCACTTGAAAGAAATACAAGAAACTTTGCCTCCTTGGATGCAAAATATAAAGAAATAAGGGTTGGCTCAAGACCTTTCCACAGAACTGGCCGTAAATAAAAAGACCATCTAATGGTGAAATCAATCAAACCCATCAAAATGCACTAAACATTAGGCTTTTGCATCACTGCCCCCTAATTATTCAAAGTTGTGGATGTTATCTGCTGTGGTTTCACTGCAGAAACGATTGCTTGTAATATCAAAGCTCTGCTACTTTCAGCCGTTTCTGGCAGGCTGCTGAAATACAGCAAGGAAGTAGACCTACTCCCTCCTCTTCCTCCTCCTTCTTCTCCGAAGCTCAGAGCCTGGCTTGTTAACTTTATGGGCTCAACTCCCTCGGAACGCAGTCATTTCCTCGACTTGGACTGGAAGGCGCGCACACGGTGGCCTGACGCGGAACGCAGTTGCACACGGAGCTGCGGCTGGATGTCAGCGGATCATAGGGAAACACCGCGATAATCCCTAAATGTGATGAAAATATAGGATATTTTATCATCTCCAAGATAAACTGACGCACAGAGGGAGAAAAGCAATCGTCAACCTACTTTTTGGAACTTGGAATAAAAATCTTATTTCTTTCCCAAAGGTAGGGGAGTTGGGTTATTTTAATATATGTACTTTTTAACTTGGCAGCGGACTCGGAAGCAACATTAATATAAATCTGTATTCATTAAAATGAAATAGTTGCCTCCACTTTTTTCTTTCTTTTTTTAACAAAAAGTTTCCCAAATATTTTTTAAATGTTGATGGAGCTGTCAGCGTTTATATTTATAGCTGAAAACACAGTACACTGATAGAAATGAATAGAAATCATTTTAATCATTCATTTATTTCCCTGCAAATATCTGATTATGAATATGTGTATTTGATGGCTTTGGGGTTCAACCTGTTGCATCTTGTGGTCCATAGCGTTGACCTGTAGTTTTAGCTGTTACCCCAGGCGCCCACAAGATGGCGCAATGAATCTCCACAGCTCATTCAAGCTCTAATTACAAGGTAAGAAGATAATTAAGCAAACCTCTTTCCACTTAGTTGGTTCTCTAAATAAGTGGGCTCTTATTCTATCATCAGGCTCTAAATGTAACATCGTGTAGAGCAGGTCTTTTAGGTCCATCCATGCATCCTCATTTTGGGAGAATAATTATAGTGAAACAGCCATTCGAGTCCTTCTTGTATACAGACCTGCTTTACCCTCAAATTCAGCTCTGGGTAGGCCGACACAGTGTTTTGAGAAAACTGTGTGTGGAGATACTTTCTTTGGCAAAAAGATTATTATAGCTCGCTCTCCTCTTAGCTGTATTTTGTTTTTTAACATAATATTATGCAGACAAAATATGAAGCTCTTTGATGAACAACCTTTTTCCTCCCTCAGTGACCCAGTTCTGTCTTGTAATGATCATTATATGTCCAGTGGTTAACTCCCCTGTATGAGACACTGAACTGTCTCCTTAAAGACAGGGAAACTGTGTTAGTCTGACTTCAGCCCGTCAAAATGATGGTCTGAATCTGTTTGTTCCTGAAGCTTCAGGAACAAACAGATTCAGGAACAAACAGACTGCTTTCCTATTGCCGCTCTACACCTGCTGCTCTGTCTGTCCTGTGATTCTCACTATCTCACTGTCTATCCGTCCACCTGCCTGTCTGGGCACTTATTATGGTGCACCTTTGGTCATCTCCAAGACAACCTGAAGCTGCCTACATTTATTTTTTTCTATCATACACTTGCCTAAATGCATACTCAGTCCCATGCAGCTACACATTCTCTCTGCAGATGGTAGTTATCATTTCTTTTCTCCAGTTAGAAGTTGTGCTTTTTTTGGCCGTGTTTTGACAATAAAATATGCCAATTGTTCCATTTTGGGTTGTCATAAAGCAACCATTGTTTATAGTCTCTCTTCATACCACACTTATAACTGGCCCAAGTTTTGGAATAGTCCACATGCTCTGAGGCTCATCTGCCCACAGGCGTGGATCCTCAGGTCCTACGCTCCTCTCCAGCTGACTGATTGGGCTCTTTTTTTGCTTTTCAGCTTTGCTCTGCTCACTGCTGTGCATTTGGTTAAGCCTCATCTCTGCAGCACTGAGCTGCTCACCACCACATCCAAGCTTGGTGGCATCAGAGGAGCTGCCAAACAGTTCCTTTTTTTAGGGACAGCAGTCACCAAATTACAGCCGCTGGGGCAGTTAACTCCACCCGAATGCTTGTACCAGACCCGCCTAACAGCCTGCCTGTCTGAAGAGTGCATGAATTGGGGACGCGTGTGAGTGTGTCAGAGTCTTTGTGTTTGTTTGACATCCTACTTGCAAACATTGTGGTAGGTTTACACTTGTGTAAAAATGTAAAACAGGTGTACAGTGTTACCCACGCTGCTTACAAGACCATGTGTCATGTATTCGTGAGTTAATAAACTCTGACACAAGGTTATTAAAGCAGGTGACGTGTGTCCGAGTTTACTGCAGCTTCTGTCCAATTCAAGGGGAAAAAACGTTCTCACTCAGTGACCAGATTTCTTTTTATTCTCTGCAACGCCATGTTAAGCCATGTCAGATCGTTTCAGCACAGTCAGCACTGTGATCACTTGGAGCCACCGTGTGATCTTAATCGGCACCGAGCGTTGACGTGGCGGCTGCCAATACAGTGGTGTTGCAGAGCCAGCTGGCACTTGCTGAGCTCTCTGCCCCACCTTAATTCTGCCAACTCAACTGCTAACAAAGCAGAGCTGAACTGTTCCAGAGGATGAAAACGAGGTGCGTTTTACGTCAGGTTCACTGTACTTCGGCACGTCCATGTTTAATGGTCCGTGGCAGCGATGTCACAGGGTGAGACCTCATCTCTCCTAGGGGTCAAAAAAGATGAATGTTTCCTCTCTTTCATCTGCAGAACAGAGTGACATTACTGGCATCTCAGGGAGCACTGAGTTTAAACACATATGTTTAGCTTGAAAAAGGCAAATGCTATCATTTTTATGAACTCTGGCTGTGACACAGTGCAGTGATGTGAGGCCCGATGAATAACCCAGGACTTGATGGATGCTTTTTACCATAACTATGTCCTGACGCAACCTCACATCCTTTTGGGGTTGCGTCAGGAAGAACATCCGGCATAAAAAACAGCCAAATGAAACATGGAGAGATACCCACCATGTGAATAAAGGAGCAGCCGAAAGCAGACTTTACTGTGCTCTATGTCTCAGAATCTACGTCTCTTGCCTCTCCCTCTTGTCCAATTTTCACATTTGAATTCAACAGTGAAGAATTGGAAGTTTCTGTTTTCTCCTGCCTTTTATGACAGCTTCAACCACATGTGGTTGTTTACACAGACATATTAAGTGTGAGTATGTGGGTGTGACTGACAAACTGAGAGTGAGGCATCTTTAAGCTTGCAGGGAAATTCCTTAATTTTCCGTCTTTGGTCTGTTCACTTTTTTTTGAAGGTAGAGGGATGTTTGTGCTTGTGCTGTTTCAGCACCGAGCCCGAGGGATCAGTAGCAGCGCTGTATTCTCAAAAGCATGTGGATACACATAGATTTAAAGGGGATTTCTTCCCATACGAAAAACATTAGCCTGGTTGCAGCTGCAGATTCAGGTGCAGTTTCTGTCAATTCAGACTCAGTGTTTTAGTTAAAAGCACTAAAAATAGATGTAAAGTCCAAAAGGCGAAGATATCGACTGAGTGTTCACTTAATTTTTGCCAAGTAGTGCAGGAGAGATGCTACGACTTGGAAAGTCCTTCTTTTGTTCCTGTGATCCTTCGGCTCCCTTGTTGCCCACAACCTTCTGCTTACACACAACTCCCACTTTTTCTTTCTTCTCTCTGTCTGTCTCATAATTATCATTCTGCTCTTTCCTTTTTCCTTTTTTGTGTCGTCTGCACTCCCTCCAGCTACACACACACACTGCAGACAGTAAAGTGAGACAGGAATAGCCAGCCATCCATCCATTAAACCACTCGCCCTTTGGATGGGAGGCGAGATGAAGAGCCAAGGCAACAACAATTAAGGCTGAAGGCTTTGGTTTGTTTCCGTCTCAGCCCGGATGTTTCACAGCTCACAGCTGGAGGGAAAGAAATTCATATGTACAAACACCAGGGTTGGATAAAAGTGGGTATTACCGACTCCTTAATTGTGGGACATAGTAAAGGCTTATCTTCATGACGTGTTTATAGTAGCCTTGTATGTAATTCCTGGGTGATAATAAACCGTATCGGACTTGTTCCTGTCTCCCTTTTATTCTTCTCTTTGATGCTGTCTGCAAATCGTCTGTCACATCGCTTCAATTCTTTGGTCTGACTGAGAGAAAAAGGCTCCACAAATTAGAGCATGGGTGACACTTTTTGTGGATTTACAACGTATACTTCTTATACCTCCCATAATGTTGCAAAGGGACAAACTGCAGAAATTGTAGGTGTATAAATAGGTCTAGTGGTGTCTTCTGTATATCTTCCAGCTCTTTTGTGTGCTGCGTGTCATTGTGTGATGCTGACTATATGCCCTAGCTGTGTCCTTTTGGCTGCATTCTTCTGACCAAGCCAAGGCCAGTGGTGCTTTTTCTTTTCTGGTATAATTTGGCAGCTATTTTTATTGCAGGGAGCAAACTACAGGGGCCAGATATTCGTGCTTCCTGGCCAGGTCCACATCCACGTCTTTCTTCTTTCCTTAAATAATACCATTATTTCTTTGAGTAGAGAAAATTCCATTTGCAATTGCAGTGGTCAGAGAATTAATACATTATTTTCTTAAATAAGAGCTCACAACTCAATATTTACTCACGAGAGGCTCGAATGCTCTAAAGACACGCTCACTTGCTTCCATCTGTTAGCTCCTCCCTCGGCTCCCCCTTGTACTCCCCTTAGTTCTGATAATATTGGGAGTTGAGTCATTTCATCTTCTTGTTTCCAGTGAAAAACAGATCATGTTGCTACAAAACTCTTGTGTTTATCAAGTTCCATTTGCATACTAACCATCTTTTCAGTCTTATGCAGGATTACGGAGCTGGAGATCAGAGGAGGAATTAACACGAAAAAATGAGAGCTTAAAAGGTCACTTCATAGGATTAGCCTCTAGGGTCATGTTTACGACCCTGTATGCTGCACGGCTCAAGTGACCTGCTAACAGTCTCGCTCTTTTTTTTCTAGGAATGACTTTTTAGGGGGAGGAATGACTGTGCTGAAGTGTTAGTTAGGTCAGTGCACCCTGTGTAAAGTGGGCAAACAAACATGCACAAATGCACACACACACTGCTTACATGTCTGATGACATGTAAGCAGTGTGTGTGTGTGTGCACGCGCATACTATGACATCATGGAGTCTGTTTCCTGAGAAACCATGCAAACCTGTATGCACACATTTGCCCTTGCACACCCACTTTCTCCTGTAAATGAATGGTGGCTTTGTTGCAATGCTCATTTGCAGGAATAAACTTTTCCACAATTTACTGTAGGTGATGTCCCTTGCGCTATCTGATTGGCTAGTTAGAAGAGACTTACTCTTATGAGACCTGTGGTGTGCACGAGGCAGACACTGACATTTTGGTGCGGTTGAAGTCACTTTTCTTCCCAGAGTCAAATGCTGGCAAGTGCTGGAGGGGACTGGGTGCATTTGCCCTCCATAGCCTTAGTTTCACTCGTCCTTCTAGGTGTGCAATAAAGAGTAGGACTGTAATTATGAATGAGCAGAGCATTTCATGCTATTTTAGAGTGAAATGAAATACACCAGCGAGTATGTGCTGTCTGTGACAGAACAGGTATCCAGCCCTGCCCATGCAGTTTTCCTTTCTCCTGCATGTTTACTTCAGAAACACTTAGATGTGCATATTCCTGTCCACACACACACACACACACACACACACACACACACACACACACACACACACACACACACACACACACACACACAAAATGTCTCTACACTGGATGAAATTTCTACTTTGTTGCATTAACGCTAAGGCTACTCTCGTTCCTTTGTGTCTTTTCAGGTGCTTCAATTAAAAATGTTGCCACATTGCTCCTTTCTGCTGTTGCTATGCGCGGTCCAGCTGCCCTCCCCTTCCTCTGCCTTGCCCTTTGAGCAGAAAGGCTTCTGGGATTTTGCCCTGGACAGCATGGACGCCGAGATGACCATGGAAATGATGAGGGATCCTGAAGAGGGTTCAGCTGACGATCTGTTCCCTCACGAAATACCCACATGCCCCTTTGGCTGCCAGTGCCATCTCAGGGTCGTCCAGTGTTCTGATCTCGGTTAGTGAGTGTGTGGGAAGGAAATAGAGCATCAGTATGTATTTCTGTAAAGCTTTGTCTTCATTTCACAGTGTGTGAGTGTGGCAGGAAGTTCAGAAAGGGAAAGAAAATAGTTGTCTTACTGATCCAAACCTTGCATAACATTTATGAGCCCTTCTTTAGAGTGGGAGGGAGGGGATTTCTCCACTGGGATAATGGTGGTATATTTTGACAGGGGAAGGCATGTCTTTGAGGGATTTGGTGTTCCAGACTTTGAGGGAAGCTACTGGGTGGGAGAGGAGGAGACACTGTGTGAGCAGAACAGAGTAAAGACTATATCAAAAGATGTCAGGAGTAACCGAGAATAAAAGAAAAAAGTGATAAAGTCAGAGAATTAGAGGTCGGCAGAGAAAATTAAAAAATTAACTGATACTTACACGACACGTTTTTATCCTCAGACTGACTCAAAACACTTTCTGCTCACTTACCCCAAAACATGCATTCATACACTCTTTTATCTGTGCCTCGGCACTTCTGTCTAATATTGATCTACACATTCACATTCCAGGGAACTGAGGGAAACTCAGGGTTCAGTATTTTGCCCAAGGGCACTTCAAGATGCACACTGAAGGGAATCGAACAGCTAACTTCTGATATGTAGGAGACCCGCTCTACCTCCTGAGCCACATCCACCCTACAGTGGGCAAAAAAGGGAACTTTGTAAATGAGTCTTGTAAATGTTTTTGCACATATGCTTGGTAACATCTAGTATTAAGGTCAACTTAACGTCTAACTACTTGCTCTTTGCATTTGTTCTTTATTAACCAATATAAAACACTTATTTATGCCTTTTTCTATATGAAAAAAAGCACAAATGACCACATATTCCATGAACACTAGGCAAGTTACTGGGACTGGGAATTATTGCTTAAAAGCATCCTAATTAGGCCAACTGCTCTTTGTAAATAAGAAGTGTATGTTTTTTGCACAACAAAAAGATTCTGAAACTATTCATCAAGTTTCGGATCTCAGATGTGGTTCAGTTACAGAATGTGTATTTTCAAGGTTTAATGCAACAGTTGAAAAAAACTTAACACACACATAATACAGAACCCCTTTAATAGAATAATTAGAGTTGTTAGGGATTTGCTAAATTCATGTTTTACTTCCCTACAGACTAGTGACCCTGGGCTCCTTCTGGAGGCAGTAGCTAAATTTAGTTCCAGGGAATATTTCTGTCTGATGTAGTTGCAGCAATTTGGACAATTTGACACTAATTTTGCTACAACTAACATTACCATTCAAACAATACTACCTCAGTCTCTCGTATGCTCACTGTTGGTGAAGTGCCTCTAAAAAAAGACTGTAAAATAGATGGAGTGGTGACAGTGAGTCACACTTTTGGTTTGCAGATTGCAAGTTGCACACTTGTCATTTTGGGGATTACCATCTTGGCTTTTTGAAGCCAGACATGACAATATTCAGACAAGAGGGCAAACCTGGAAATTTGTCAGTTAAAGCTTTGTGAAACAAAATGCATTCGTAATTCACTGTGATGTGAAGTTGGGATGCTAAAAAACAGAAATCATCCACTTCACAGTTGCCAAGCAGGAAATCTTAGCTTTAGATACCAAGAACAATATAACAACGTTTAAACATAAGCATGTTTATTTCGGCTCTGATGGGCTCACGGTTTTTGGCACTTCCACATTGCTTAACTTTTCATCTTGGTCACCTCATTACTCTTATTTAAGCTTCTGCGTTGTTGTAACCAACTGGGCTGAAGAGGAGTAGTGCGAGGTATAGTCACTTGCTAAAAAGATGTGTAAAAACAGCTGTTGAGTTTCTTTTTATACTTAAGCAGTCGTATTCTTGGAAACTATTATGGAAATGCAGATAACCAAATGGTCTGAAGGAAAGAGCTTATTCAGTTCCTCGAAAAACAGTTCTTGGAAATAAAAGATCTGCATATTTTGTGTGGAAATGCATGTGTGTGAAAAGCAGCCAGCTTTGAACGAGTGACCTTGTGTGACTGTCTTTGTACTTCGGAGACAGTCACACACGAGCATGAAGATCAAACTGCTGGGGAAATATGAGTAAAACTTCCCTTTAGATAGAAAACATGTTCAGAGTTAGAAAACCTATTTAGACACTTCTAACAATTGTTAGTTTTTGCTGGTTTAGATTAAAAAACCTTATAATTATAAAGCACTGAAAAGGAATTAATGTACAATGTGCCTCGCTTCTGTCAGTCTGCCCCAGGGCAGCTGTGGCTACAACTGTAGCCTCCACCAGTGTGTGAATGTGTGTGTGAATGGGTGGATGACTGGGTGTGTAAAGCGCTTTGGGGTCCCTATGGGGGGGACTAGTAAAAGCGCTATACAAATACAGGCCATTTACCATTTACAACTTCTGTATGTTATTAAGAGGCAGTCATTAGAAGGTAAAGAAGTAAAAGTCTCAATTCCTAGTAGTTCTAAAATATGTCCAAAGACATTTTAAATTCTCTAAAATGGCAAATAAACAGCATAAATAAGCAGCTAGGTGCTGCATGCACCTTGTTAGTTCGCTAGCTAGCTAGGTGATGTGAAAGGCAATGAGGTGGAAACTTGAGAATTAAACCGTTTAACAAGATGTTAACAATTCAGTTCAATTCAATAAAACTTTATTGACCCTGAAGGAAATTAAATTAAATATTGAGTTTTTCTTTTATTATTTTAACACCTCGTGAGGATTATTTGCCGTTATATTCACTATGAGGAATAAACCACGTTGAGCTAGTATTAGCGGTTTGTTTAAAAATATATTTTTGCTTTTCCAGTGGATAAAAATAAAAGCAGAACTGTGCCAAAATTTGCATTATGTTTTTACTGTCTGTCTGTGAGTTAATTTTAGTCGTTCCCATAAAAGCATCCAGTACAATTTAGTCACTGCAGACATTTTAAAAGAGACTAAAAGAAACTGAGTTATGTCTTAATTATGGATGTAAAGATTTTTCACATTATACTAGCTATATAACTCTGATAAGACGCCTTGGTTTAGACATAATGGTTTTGTCGAATCATCATTTTACAACCTCTATATACTTACTGTCCCTGGTCTTTCAGCAGCGGGTAAATGTGGAAGCGTATAATTTCCGAGATGTCAAGTGCTTATTTAGAACAGATGTATTTTGGTGCTGGCGTCTGTCTCCTCTCAGTGTGGATCCCAGCATGATGTTGAGTATTTGTGTTGAGTTGAACTGGGGTTTTAGAGGGTGCTAGTTTTGTCAGTTTGCGGTAAAGGCTTTGGGATTTGTGGCAGATGTGGTTGAAGAGCGGTGGTTTGAGGTTTAGAGGGTTTAAGGATTCATTTAATCAGGGTCTCGGTGAAAGCTTTTTTCTAGGTATTCCCATCAAGTTTGTTAGTTTTGATGCCTGGCACGCAGATTTGAAGGTTTCCAACTGGCAGGAGGCCTGCCAAAAGCTGCAGGCGTTGACTGCAAGGTAAATATTTCCTACCACATGAATCATCCTGGTAACATCCTGCACCCTTAGAGTCTCACAGCAGCTGTAATAACTTTATTGCATGTTTAAACAAAAAAAGAAATCATAAATGCAGAGCGTGGTTTATGATTTAAAGAATATACTGAGGATAGAAACTCGATATTTTCCACACAGCTTTCACGAATGTATATTTGCTCTCTAAAGGCAAAATCTGCGCTAGATCTCTCTGTGAGGACGCGGTCGGAGCCGAATGTCAGAGGGAGCGACTAAGGCTTGGATCTTATGTGGTGTCATGGAGGGTGTGGCACAGCACAACCAAAGCCATATATCTAAAATTACCTCTAGATGGACAGCTCTGTGGGTCAGATGTGGTTGGTGGCAAACTCGCTCCCAGTGGGACAGCTGGCACTCTCTCACCAGCATGCCCAGTTGCATCATGTCCTCGGTCCAGATGAGGTCGGCCCTGGTTGGGATTCGTCCACTGTGGCCTGTCTGGATTAAGCTACCACATCTGATACACTCGTCCACGTGGCTCTTTGATGTGGTCTTGTTAATGATCACTGGTAGCTGTGTTTATCCGTGCGCTGAGTCATTTTTCCAGAGCTCCCTGAACAAAATAGCAAAGGTGTATTTTCTAACGCCACTTTGGTGTTCACGTGTCGCAGTCTGTTCTAGGCCGTTTGAATTTATGGCTTGGTAACCAAAGATAATAGACTGTGCCCTTCAGTGATGAAACATTCAGTGTTTTCACATCATGAAATAGTGTTAAAAATCAAACATTCAGCTCTTTCTTCTGACAGATATTTGTATAATATTGATTCACAGAACACAAATATTCTGGGAAGTCTCGAATGATTCATGAGTGAAGTTCAAAACAATACTGTGAGGAGAGAAAGTGCTTGACTGTAACAGACCAGTCAAGTCACAATCAGGTTAAAATGCAAAGACTTCTTCTCAATTCAACACTTACCCACCACTCACACATTAACACACACACAGCTTTTATTCGTCTGTAGATGTCGGGGCTGTGCCAGTCTCCTTTCTATTTGATGTGTGACTTTATAGTATTTAAATCACATCCTTTGTGACTTCTGTCAAATTGGAAACCAGATGGGAAACATCTGGTGTCCCCATCTGGTGGGAGGGGAATTTATGTTTCTGTGTGCGACAGTGTGTATGCTTGTCCTTGTCAGCGACAAACCAATAATGGTAGCTATACACGCCGTGCTGACGTGCGTGTGTGACCTCCATGGTCGTGTCTATGTCCACCTTTCATTAAAATAATAGACAAGGAGCACCGAGGTACTCATTTGCTACAGTGTGGGAGTGTGATTGGGTTAATTCTTAGGCCTTTAAACCACACACTGTCTATTTATTTTCCAAAGTCTGTGTCTGGTTGAAGTAGTCTTAGAAGTTCCCAGTTTAAAACAAACTGGCTTATAGGGTGTTGGTTTGTAGTCACCCATGGGAGCGTTTACCAGAGGATGATGCCCTTCTGTGTTTTCACTGCTTTTGTCTTCAGGTTTCACCGAAGTGCCAACGAATATCCCTCGAGACACCAAGTTCCTGGACCTGCAGAACAACCGTATCACTGAGATTAAAGAGAACGACTTCAAAGGCCTTACTAACCTATATGTAAGAGCCAGAAACACTGCACAACATGTTCCCCACTCCCCTTCACAATAAAGGAACTGCTGTACTTAACATTTTTCACTGCCTGAATGGGACCCACAGCGAAACAGCCGCCTCTGTCTCACACAACCTGAATTCACAACAATCAATTGTAGAAATGATTACAACTCTAATGATTAATTCTCAGGTTACTAAAATATGTAAGGAGTTTATATGTATTTTTTAACCTGTGGGACTGTTAAGCAGCTTGCTATCTACTCCTTTTTGCATTAAAGGCATCAGCATTTGGTTCAGTTACATTCTTAAGAATCGGCTCAGCACTTCTCGAAGATCTGCAACTCAGTCATCTCAGCTTGTGTTGGCTTCGGTAGTGAGAAATATAATTAAGACCCCCATTTCTCTGGGATTTAAAGGTTAATTTCCTTGCTTTCTGTCGTCCTCCGCTATGAGAGCTTTAATTGTATTAAAGTTGGAGCCTGAAGCCAAATGGGAGTATTCGAGCTCTCTCAGCAATAAGGCTTTGCTTACTGCTGACCCACATTCTGGAGCTCTGACCAAGAGAAATATTAAGTCTGGCAGTTTAGGAAACCCCTGACATGAAATTACACAATACCATCTCTATTGAGTTCTGCTTGCATCAAACTACATCTGTCTCCATCTTTCAGCCAGCGTAGGTGGGGAGTCTTCTAGCTGAAACACACTTATAGGCAAGGCAAATTTATTTGTATAGCACAATTCAACAACAAGGTGATTCAAAGTGCTTTACAGAGACATTAGAAACAAAAACAAATAAAAAGCATGATTTAAAATTGATTAAAACAAGCAAACAAACAAACTAACTAAACACACACATTTCACACCTGTTCGCGCGATCTGAACCCTTATCGTAAGGGGAGCTACCAGTCCTTCTGTGGACGAGCTACTTTCTATTTTAAATTCCCTGAATATATAGTAGGAGCAGAGGGCATAAATAATGATTTTCACATTTTGTGCTTCATTTTTCTTTTTCCCTGTCATTTTCTGACTTCCTGGTAGCTCATAGACCAAATGGGTGTTGAATTTGGCCTCTCTTTGGTTGTTGCTTCTTTTTAGGGCCTGTCTCTGAGGAATAATCTTATTTCCAAAGTCCACCCCAGAGCATTTGTTCCTTTGAAGCACATGCAGAAGCTCTACTTCTCCAAGAATTTGCTGACCACTATCCCCAAAAACCTGCCTGCCTCTCTGGTAGAGATAAGGATCCATGAGAACCGCATCAGGAAGGTCCCAGCTGGAGCGTTCGCAGGACTGAATAACATGAACTGCATAGGTCAGAATCCTAGAGGATACTCTGTGATGCTTTGCTACTGTGTTGCATTGGCATTGGAGTTTTAAGATTAAAGGGAAGGTATTTTATTTCATGCTATGATGTTTTTGTTGTTTTTTTTACAGAAATGGGAGCAAATCCCATCCAGAACAGTGGATTTGAACCTGGAGCTTTTAAGGGCCTGAAACTGAACTTTCTGCGTATATCCGAGGCCAAACTAACCGGAGTCCCAAAAGGTAAAAACTTAGCTTTGTGGCTAAAATGCTAGAGATCTTTCAACATTCTAGTATTTGGTAGATTTACAGTAGAGTGTTTTCTTTAGTAAATATATACAGCAGTGTTTTTATGTGCCCTGTAGCACATTGTGATAGACCCCAAAAACATTTTAATGCTCAGATTTCTGCATCTGTGATCAAAATAGTGACAAAGTGTATCTAATAAAATGTATCCCTTTTAGATATTTAAATAAAAAGCAAATGGTCAACATGACATAAAAGGAATGTCCAGCAAGACACAAATCTGTTGTCTCGCTGAAGTGAAGTCTTACATCTATGTTATCTGCACTTCAGATCTCCCACAGAGTCTCCATGAGCTTCATCTGGACCACAATCAGATCCAGGCTGTGGAGCTGGAGGACCTGAGCCGCTACAAAAACCTCTACAGGTCTCCTTCACACTCAAACACCAGACTCATTTCTGACCACAGCTGAGTTCTTGCACCCTGATCACATTCCCAGTCAGCAGTGCCCCTTAGGGGTAATAATACAAATTACATTGACAGGCCACTGAAAGTAGCAGGGAGCTGACCCACACCGTGTAGCATGTGTGAAAACATCACGGGCAAAACCATGAAAGGTTTAAAAACATTATAGGACAACCTTTGTCAGATGATTTGAATATTTATTTGCTGCACATGTTTGAACAACATATGAAAATATCTTCTGTCAGAAAGAGCCATCATGTCTTTTAATGGCTGTTCCAAGTTTCTTCCATCTCTTTTCTGCATACGTCTCCCCTGCAGGATTTCTCTCGTGTTAAAGGAAAAGCATTAGAATGTCTAGAAACCAAAAGTAATCACAGAGAGCACAAATCCAATGGAGTTCAAACTGTAGGCTACTTATAAAAGAAATACAAAACAAATAGACGTAGCCACTGTGAGAGCAACCACTGGTTTCTGTGATCCACATTTTGCAGTAATGTTGTTTTCTTGGACGATGCGGTTATCATTTTTAGATAATACAGTGGAGAGGTCCTGTTCACCGACTTTAACCCTTATAAGTGGCTCAAAAACGACCGGGTGAGGTTGTTTTCTTGTAGTATCTTTGTAATGAAAAGTTGTAATTATTTCATATTTGACTAGTTCCTCAAAAAAACACGTTTGTAATATATTGAAATTTTTACCTGACCTTTCGTACATTTGACAAAATGACTTGCATCTTCTTTCTATGGAATTTCATGGGACCCTTCTTATCAACTGGGGCTGTCAGGGATATATATTTTTGGACCACAAAGAGTGCAACCTCTCAAGGATTATTTAACTAACAGACAGCCTTCATTCAGCCTTCAGGCAGCGATTCATCCCCGGTGATTGTGTCACTGTAGGCGACTAGCTTGTGCCAAAGTTCATAAGAATCTGGGGGAAACCACTGACCAGCAATTGTGCAGTCCGTTCAGAAAGACAAGATGCAGCATCACCACAGATAACGTTCCCCCCTGTGTGCCTTTTGTGCTGCTGGAGACACGATTGTGGGGACTCTACAATAGGACAAAGCAGACATCCTTCCTCTGATGAAGGCTACTGACTCCTGGGGCGTTTACAGCACCGAGTTTGGATTCAATGGCAGCCTTACAATGGTCAGCTAAGTCAGCAAGAGATGAATGACTGTTGTACCCCTGAGCACAATGTATCACAACAAAATGGTGGCTGGTACCAGAAAAGTGAAAAAACCCACAATTTTTCATATTCTAAAACAAGACCAAAGCAGATGTAGATGCTATGGACCAGATGGTTGGCACCCACTCTGCACCTGCAAGTGTAAAACATAGAGGTGGCCCATGCTGCTGTGGTACAACTTGACTTTGCTACCCTTGATGCCGACACCTTCTTCACAGCTAAGCACCCTGAATTCAAGAATGGTATCACCACCGCATGATGGGTCTTCCTGGTGTGGCAATGAGAGAAGTCGGCTGGAAGTTGCCTCCAACTGCAAACTCCAATCAATGAAGCAAAGGTGTAGGGTGCCAAAAGCTAAAACTCGGCCACAGGAAAACAGCAGACAGGGCCAACCAAAGACAACAATATTTCATATAACAAAGATCATAAAGTCAGCAGTCGGTGTGGAAATGCAGTGTGTGCAGTGATTACAGCCAGAAACAGCTGGTTTGTCACAACTACAGTGAAGGACAAGGCAATAAAGAGAGAGGAATTGTCTGGACACACGTGCATATATTCTCTTTCACACAAACAAATTGATCTTAACATTGTTCTGTTGTGTAATTTTTTTCTATTCTAATTTTCTAAACGTTTAAACATTAAATCATCATCTTGTGTGGAACAAAGTTTAGTACAAAATGTAACACAAATGATTATTTTTAACCAAAATGACAAAAGTATAAACACAATGATCTTAACACGCATCATTTTTGACCCACCTATGGACGAGTGGAGGGTGAGGTCACTCGTGCATGTAAAGGTTAAATATTGGAGGTAAGGACTGGCAGACAGTGACTGGCTAATGCTCCTTGTGCCAGCAGAGCACTGCCCTGACTATCAGCCACTATCACAATGAAGTGGGCTAAAAGACGTTCACCATGAAGATGTTATGAAGGGTTAAACTATTAAACTATGTTTTTATGCCACATTGCAAACATGCTTTTATTGCTGTTAGCGTGGGCATTTTAACATGAACGTCTGTGGGGATTGAGACACTTTCCGTCCTCGAATAGCCCCAGCAGGTGCCTCATTTTTTGCCACATATGCTTCATTTTCAGCCCATTAAGTTGCTACACAGATGAGAACAAAGACTTTCTTCCTCTGCTCCTGTGGCACTGTGCTGCATTTATAGTAGTAGAGTCAGGCTGACGTGGCCCTATTCCTCACCTGGCTTAATATAACTTTCTTAAAGTGATAATAATCTGGAATTATCCTGTTATTTCGGCTCACAATACATGAAACATTTGAGTGCAATGTGCCATGCATTGCCCCATTTTCTGCCTGTTTAAAATGTTCCTTTCGCCTGGCATTTTCCAGGTTGGGCCTTGGGTTTAACCATATCCGCAACATAGAGAACGGCAGCCTTTCCTACCTGACCATGCTGAGAGAGCTGCATCTGGACAACAACCGCCTCACTCGTGTTCCCCAAGGCCTTCCAGATATGAAATACCTGCAGGTGAATCTACACTCAAAAAAATAATTCATTGGATGAACGTAATTTTATCTTGCCACTTATATTCCATCTAAACAAATCATGTTATATTAATCCATCTTGATTGTGTTGTGTCAACACGATATATGTGTGTAGGTTTAACATAATATTAACATTAACATTCAATTAATTTGACTTTTGTTCAATCAACATGTTTGCACCACGTTAGTCTAATTAAATTTATTTAAATCCATCTTATATTGTTTAAACACTTTGGCACATCAAAAATCAGTCTTGTTACATGAACTAGTAAAATATTTGTTTGTTACACCAATGATAATCTTGTTCAATGAATGAAATGTAACTTATGTCTGTAGTACATGTTGTATTCATATTAAGTAATGTTCAACCAAAAAAAAATCAATGGATTTACAGCAACTTCCAATCCACCCATCTTCTTAGCTTCATCTGGGCTGCGGAAGTGATAGGGCAAGAGGGACAGGGTACATCCTGGACAGGTTGCCAGTCAATCATACAGAGACAAACAATCATTTGCACTTCAACACCTTTGGGCAATTTAGAATAACCAGTTACCCTTACAACTGCATTACTTTTAACTGTGGAGGAAACCAGAGTACACAGAGAGAACCCACTGCAAACGTCGCCACATTGTGGATTTGAACCCAGGATCTTCTTGCTCTGAGGCAACAGCACGAACCACCATGGCATTAATCTGTCAATACAGACTTAACAAAAGTAGGAAAGCTATGCTTGATGATGCTTTATGTTGTTGTTCTTGACAAGTTAAACCATAAGAAATAGTAACAGCATACACGTGGTGTGGTTGTCTTCCTCTTGTAACCCCACTGATTTTCCTGTGGTTTGACATCTAATGTGATCTTGTGAATTTCGTGAGTCGACCCCCAAAATGAAATTGGGTGGTTGTTACATGCATAAGATCCAAACTTGTAATTTGAACTAAATAATTCCATGTTTTTATGGTGAACGTAATTAAATCATGTAGCATCTGCATGAAATTCAGCAACTTAATTTGTTCTTGTTGAGATGACATCATACAATCTAGTAAGAGCGGTTAGTTGCCTGGATCCAGCCACTCTTACTAGATTGTATGATGTCATCTCAACAAGAACAAATTAAGTTGCTGAATTTCATGCAGATGCTACATGATTTAATTACGTTCACCATAGAAACATGGAATTATTTAGTTCAAATTACAAGTTTGGATCTTATGCATGTAACAACCACCCAATTTCATTTTTTTGAGTGTAATGTGTGCAACCAATTTTGATTTCCATTTGATATTGATTCTCACTGTGGCCTCTTCTACTGTCCCTCCTTTGCCACTGCGGCTTTTTTTAGGTGGTTTATCTCCATTCCAACAACATCGGCCAAGTGGGTGTGAATGACTTCTGTCCTCGTGGATTTGGGATGAAGAGGACATTCTATAATGGCATCAGCCTGTTCTCTAACCCTGTCAATTACTGGGAGGTGCAGCCAGCAGCATTTCGCTGCGTGAGCGACCGGTTCGCCGTTCAGTTTGGCAACTACAAAAAATAAAAACCAGGCAGACGCTGGAAAAGAGGGAGGATGATTGATGAAGGGATGAAGAACGGATAATTTAAATAATGAAATAAAACTTGAGATATGGAGTGAGGTGAATTTATATCTGAGATTATTAATTTTATTATTATTGTTTTTGTAAAGAGGATAAGTGAGGAAGAGGATGGGCAATAAACTGATGAAACAGGCAGAGAGGAAGTGAAAAATACAATCCCATAACTTGAAGGGAGTGGAAAGCAAAAGGCTTACAGTTCTGCATGTGAATTTTGCTTGTTTTGAATTCAAGGTTCTGAAAGTTTTTTCTGTTTGATGAAGTCAAAAATGAGAAGAATGTTTCATTCTGATGAAAACCGAGTGCTTAAAACTTGTGAAACGCTCCATTTTTTCACAATAGTTCTTATTGTAATTGAGGTCGTTCTTCTTATATTAACATTCTGGTTACGATTATGAGAAAAGAAATAGAAAAGGCAGCGCATTATAGATTTTTATATATAAAAGGTGCTTTTTATAACTTTCTGTGTGTTGATTTGGTAAATACATTAAGTCCTCCCTGTTTCACTGGTCTGAAGCCATTTGGCTTGTCACTCTGTGATTAAATTATACTGTATTTATAAACCAAAATTTGGGCTTTTCCCACCATCTACAGACAAAAAGGTTGCACTAAAATAAAAACTTCAGTTCAAGATAACAACAAGTGGACTCAACAACAACAAGTGACAGGTTTAAATTCTGCTAAATAAATGTGCCTATTGAACATATTTGACTGAACCACCACCCTGTGCCATTACTACATATTACACCATCTGAGCAATACCTTAATACAGTATTTCATACGAGAGCAGTACAGTAGTGGGAATGTGCCCAAGATGGAGACAACACACAGTCCGCTTTGCTTTGAAACAATGAAAGTAGTGTGTTCACTCTGTGCTACAATCAGTGGTAGTGTCATTGCATCGTTTTGCACAGTTTTTTTCTGCTTTGCCTTTTCTGCTTGGAGGTTTACTACGAGGTTAGCCTTTTGTTTTGTTTTGCATTTGTAGACCTATGTGGAAATACTTTAATATTATGTCTTATGTCCTGTCTCTCTTCTGTAATCTGACAACCTACTGCTGCATGTGAATAAAGACATTTTTAGTCTGCTGCATTAAGTGCAAGAACAACCGATCGCCCTGGGTTTGATGCTCTGTGAGAAATAAAGAAGAAATACCAAAAAATGGAAAACATTTGATGAATGAATCATGAACTTTGTACAGAAAGAAGCTAAAGAGAGTTGTAGTCTTTTAGTTCAGCCTGACAGAAAATGATTCTACAGACAAAGGTGGTATTCCTGTGTATTCTAGGTGAGAACTGTTTCATGCACAACATATACTGATAACAGTGCTCTTTCAGAGCTGATGATCTCACCCACACAGAGAAAAGAGGGCGGTGACGCAGGAAATTCGCCCTAATCAGTCAGTACTGGGTGGAAGGGAAAACCTGTAAAATAAAGTCACTGGATACATTTAAATTTTCCTTACGATGGCACAGTCAACCTCTCGTCATCATTATTAGCATTTACTGCGCACGGTCAGATCTTCACTGCTGGCACAATCACACTCTCCTTTAATTTTCAAATGTGCCGCTGTGCGCGTCACCGTGGTGCGCCTCTCCTCCGTGTTCCGATGAGGCAGAGCGCACTTGTCTGTGTGTTTTGTGTTGACACTAGAGGGGTATGCGGCGATGGTCTTGCGTGTGAAAACGTCTGCAGCGGTTTCGGAGCAGCTACGGACACATTTCGCGTTGGACGAGAGACTAGGAGGAGGGCAAAGACGATCGACCGGCATCAGCAGGAGAAAAACAGCATCTCATAGTCCATCGCGCCGCTGTAGCGACCGTAGCGGCCCGTCGATTCTCAGAGGAAGCCAGGAGCTGGATTTGACATGTCGCAGGGATGTGCTGGTGAGTCGGCTCGTGCATCGGGGTGCGGGGAAGCTTGCGCGAACCTGGGAATAGAAATCTTTGACGTAAACGAGAGCCTTTGCGGGTAACGGGAGAAGTCGCGTACACAGCAATGCTGCTGCATAAATGTCACTGACATATTTTCCCTTTAGTTATGTAAATACTGCAATACATGCTCACTGCATGGGCCTAAAGATGGATGCTCATAGGCTAATCACCTGCATGGCAGGTTGTCCCCGGTCATAACCACGGCGCCTTTGCGTTCATCCACTTCCTATTCTTCTTCTTGTTTTTAAGTGAATGAACTGTCGTCTCCCTGGGAAACTTAGCATCATATTAAGTGATTAAGCCACTCGCACTTGGATAGCTGTCGCATCTAACTGTTTGGACTAAAGGGGCTGCGATGTTGGGTTCATTTGTTTAATCAGACTCGCTTCCATACGTGCATCATGAAAAATGTCAGCTGAAACGAAGCCATTCTAAATAAAGAAGCAAACATGAATGACATTTGTTTGTAGCTGCTTGTCATTCCCTGGCCTATTTTAGCTGGGACAGGACTGGTGCTGCATTGTTATGCATTCAGTTCTTTTCTTTATCTCGCAGAGAGCCTGGTGATGACAGGAGGAGGAGAAGGAGAGAAGTGGAGCGAGGCTTTACTGGTCCCTGACAGGTTTTAATTAGACCCGTACAAAAACAGGTGCCTGACATCTAGACTGTTGTAATGTAATAATGATACAAAAAACAACGGTTACCATAAGGTAACAGCTGTTCTTCTCTTTTTCTTTCAGCTGACATTTTGTGGTCAGAAGGTGATGGCAGTGCTGACTGAGCTTCACCACTACTACCACCCATTCCTAAAAATGGAAGCCCACCTCCAGTGCACCTGAGCCCACATTTAGTGCTCCTTTCTTCCCCTCCCTCTCCTTCTGCCTTTCCTTGCTCATTCTCCACCTCTTCCACAACCCCCACCTCACTCAACTGCAATACTTCCCCTCATCTCCTCCCATCTCTCCACTCTGTTTCCCCAGAATAATGGCGTACTGTGGGCGCTCTCTGGACTCTCCATGCACGTTAGCCTTGCTGATAGGCTTCCAGTTTGCCTTTGTGCTCTATTTCTCCCTTGGGGGCTTCAGAGGCCTGGTGTCTGTCCTGGTGCACACCACAGAGCCCGAGTTTGATTACTCTCGACCACATGATGTATACACCAACCTCAGTCATCTGGGAGTACCGCCTCTCCCGCCTCGCAACTCTGGCACTGGACCCCCTGCCACCGGCCCACCACTAAGAGACTGCCAGATCCCTTCTCCATTGCTGGGTGAGAGAGAGAAGGGTGACAAATAAATGTTTGTGAGTGTAGCACACAGTGAAACGCAAAATGACTGTTGCTATTTTCTTTGTATTCTTGAGCTGATAGAAACGAAGCCAGAAACATTCTGTCTCCTTTCCTTTGGCCAGTTGGACCCGTGTCTGTCCATCTTTCGTCTCCTCTGTCTCTGGAGGAGATCAGACAAAGAAACCCATTAGTGTTGCCAGGTGGACGCTACCGGCCTCCAGACTGTGAACCACGCCACCACACAGCAATAGTGGTGCCGTACCGAAACCGCCAGAGCCACCTCCGTGCCCTCCTCTACCACCTCCACCCCTTCTTGCAGAGACAGCAGATACACTACAGCATCTACATAGTGCAGCAGGTCAGGTTATGTATAAGTGAGTGTGCTAGCTGTTTTATAGTGATTCCTCCTGTGTCTTGTTCAGCGTGATTGTCAGCAGCTGCATGTTTGCCTTCCATGAGCAAAAGCAAAGCATTATGCAGTGGGATTGTTGCTCTAGTGGATCAGAGGTGCTACTGAGTAAAACGTTTGCCTGATGATGTTAAGGGTGTAACAGTAATAGTAGTGTATGTGCTGCTACAAAGTATTGGTCTTGTGATATTGGAGTATTGGGCTATGGTTTAATAGTCCTGCATTGACTGTATCTAATATATACCACTTTATTAGGGGCACTTGTTCAACTGCTTGTAAATGTAAACATCTAACGAACCAATCACTGTGCAGCAGCTCGATGCGTTTAGACATGTAGACGTTGTCGTGACAACCAACCCAGCTAAGCATCACAATGTGGAAGAAAGGTGATTTCAGTGACTTAAAACGTGGCATCATGGCTGGGCTTGTCTGAGAGACCGAGAGCTCGGGATTGTCACACACAACCATCTCTGGGGTTTACAGAGAACAGCAGAAATCAGCAGTTCAGCAGCTCTTTGGGTGAAAAGGCCTTGTCGCCCCCCTTGGCTGTGCCCCTGCCCCATTGGTCATGGTCATTATTGCTGACCATACCTATCCATATCCATCCTTTTTGCAATTGCAGTGTACCCATTTTCTCATGGCTGATTCGAATAGGATAACACACCATGTGACAAAGCTATAATAATCTCAATCTAGATTCTTGAACATGATATTGAGTTCAGTGTGCTCAAATGGCCTCCACAGTCACCAGGTCTCAATTCAGTAGAGCACCTTTGTTTTGTGCTGGAATGGAAGCTATTCCAATAACTCTACAGCAACTGTGTGATACTGTCCTTTCAGTACAGACAAAGATGTTGTTTTTAGCGCCTTGTTGAATCTGTGCATTGAAGAATTAAAGAAAGGAGGTGTACCTAATTAAAATTGTGTCCAGTGAACACATTTGAATGTTGCTGTTTTTACAGCTCTTGTAGGACTTCTAACTAGTTTTATTGCACATTAAAGTCATTATTATTATAGTGTGGTTTCATTTAAAATGGTTGTGAGATATGTGTTTGTTAGCTTTATCTGCCTGGACCAGTGCAATAGAGGTGAATTGTTTTTAGGTTACAGCTCTCGATCTAAGCAAATCATTCCTCAGATATTTCCATGGTAGATGGGACGTCATACTTTCTGTGTATTAAACATTATATTCCCATGCTACAGCTGAATTTAACCATAGTGGTGTAGTTGGAGATTCATTTTTTCCTTCAGGTAATAAGCAAATCTTTAAAATGATGTGCTATTAATCAGTATCAACAAATTCCCCTGTGCTCTGCTGCGATGTACCTCAAATATCCCTGTTGTTCAGAATTTCTAAAACGTGCTGCATTTATTTAAGTCTTCACATATTAATGTGTAAATACATTAATCTGCCTCATTTGATGTTTCAGTGGGGAAACAGCACTTTTAATCGAGCCAAGCTGTTAAACGTTGGGGTGCGGGAGGCACTCAGAGATGAAGACTGGAGCTGCATCTTCCTGCATGATGTTGACCTGCTGCCTGAAAACGACCACAACACCTACACCTGCCACAAACAGTTTCCCACACACCTGTCGGTGGCCATGGATAAGTTCCGATACAGGTAGAAGCACAGAATAAACGAGGGTGGGGCTGGTCTTTCATACATTTGCATTGCCCTGAGACATTATTTTCAAGATTGTGCGTGTTGTGACCCTCCCAGGTTGCCATACTCACAGTATTTTGGTGGGGTATCTGCGGTGACCCCAGACCAGTACATGAAGATGAACGGCTTCCCTAACCAGTACTGGGGTTGGGGCGGGGAGGATGATGACATTGCTGCCAGGTAAAGAGGATAAATGAGGCAGACACCCTGCATGATGTAAACTGTGCGTGCTGGGATCAGAACTACATGCATAACCATTTCAGTTTGCCTCTTCTTGTACTTTTTCCCTCTTGCTCTCGTCAGTCATCATTTTCTCATGTTTACAGCTTCAGTACCGCGTGTTTTCTTTTGCTTTGACTTATATTTTATGTCCTAACATCATCTTTCATCTTCATGTCTCCTCCCATTGCTGTGGCTTTGCTCTTTGTATGTCTTGCAGTGGGCACAATGGGTATGTTCACATGCACTAGCTTGCAGACTTGGACTAGGCTGTGTGCTTAAGAGTTTTCAAACTCTTCTCATTTCTTTACTGTGCTCCCCTCTTTCCACTCTGTGGCTTTTCCAACATTTGCCAATCTGTAACAACTGAGTGCAACAATAAAATTTAATTAGGACAACACATCCAAGAATGTTTCACAACCTTTGGAAACACTGCCTTTTGTGCATGATGTTTGCAAATTATATCATGCAGAGAACATTCGCAGCATTAGTTACACCCTGTTTTGGTTGATTTAGATAACTGGAGTGGTACAAAAGCAACAGATGGAAAAGAAAAAGGGAAGCGCAGTACATTCTTCCACCCATAAGACATGGCAGTACGTTTTCACCCTCTTCTGTTCGTAATCCTGATTTTTCCTTCTTTAAATGTAGCCCACAGGGGGCTAGATGTTTATGTAAAGTTTGTTTTTGTGAGATTAGCTTTGCAGTTTTATGCAGCACATGTTTAAGAGTCTGTTTTTGGCTTACGGTTGTGTGCTGCTGATCCAGAGTGCGTCTGTCTGGCATGAAGATCGTGCGCCCTCCAGTGGCCATTGGCCATTACAAGATGATCAAGCATAAAGGAGACAGAGGCAATGAGCAAAATCCACGCAGGTACGTACTGGCACACTCACAGGCATGTAAAATATTTGTAAAGACTTCTCTTTCTTCATCTGATCTAATGGAATATCTGCCTCAGTAAAAGGGGAAGATATTCAAACGACCTGATCACGTCATGAACTTTTCTTGTCTCCAGCTGTTCCCATGTTGAGTTTTCACTGTTATAGTTGTTGCTTTTTGTCTGTTGACACAGTGATTTGTACAGTTTGTCCTCTGCTTACTTTCCCTCAGGGCGTGTGCTTGTATCTTCAGACTGATTGTATCTAAAACGTAATTAGGTCTTATCTCATTCTCCATGTCATCAGCCTTTTATTAAATTTTATGGAAAGTCTTTGTCATTAAAAGCAATCACTTTGCAGTATATACATCTTTGCCTCCTTGCAGAGAGCCAGATGAAAAGCTTTATGCTGGGTGAAACCTTCACACAATCTTAAATATGGCTTTTGTCATTCTAGGTTTGACCTTTTGAAAAGGACCAGGCTCAATTGGCGCTCTGACGGCCTTAACTCTTTGACCTATGAGCTGCTTTCCAAAGAGCTTGAGCCGCTGTACACCAACCTGACCGTCAACATTGGAGAAGACCCCCATCTGGCCCTGGGCAGGGCCCCCATTCCTGTGAAAGCAACAACCCCTGCCCACCGACGTAGCACCAGCAAGACAGGAGACCCATTCAAACAGGGAAAGAGGCAAGAAGTGCCAGCAAATATGACCGTGGCCAAGACAGAACCTGGTCAGTCAAAGACAGCCAATCAAATACCACAGCAGAAGAAGAAGATGAAATGAGACTAGGTGCATATGAACCTGTAGCTTCCCTTTTCAGTTTGATCTGAAAGACAAAATGGAGAAAAGCAGCATAGATCTGTTCTGTCGTGGGACTTTTAAGTACAGCAGCTTTTTGTGCTCGGTGTAGGTTCGGGGTAATTAGGGGTAATTACACCACGGATCAAATGAAGAAGCCAGCTTTGTCAACGGGGTGAAGAACACTTCTGAGTCACCTCGTCTTGGCTCATCATCTGCTAAATGTGATGCCGGCTGTGGTGGCTGACACGTCTGTGGCCGTGCTCAGCAGAACCAGAAGGTGAACGATGGGCGATTCAGTCATGTCCACGCAGAGGTTCAAAACAAACGGTGAAAATGAGACAGCATATATAAAAACCTCTGCACACAGACTCGTCTGTTGCAGGCAGACCTCTGGCTTCGTCCAGTCTGCTCCCAAAAACAAAGGAAACTGCTGCTGTCTGTCTACGCCACTCTGCAGTGGGTTTGTGTTTCTGTGCCTTCTCTCTTTTATGCGCGTTTTATAGACTGCTATAGCTGCTTTTAGATGCCCACACAAGGTTAGTTTGACCTCTTCTGCCACACGGGAAGACTTAGAAGGCAGGGATGACGAAGCTGACCCGGGATTAGAGGAAATTTGTTCAGAACTGCCATTTTATATTTCTGTGCATTGATCAAACGCAGACCAACTCGATAGATATGGGACAATTCTAGAGTTTATATTTATATAGAGAGACTTCTTTATTTGTTTACCGTTTTGTTTTACATGTCCTACCTTACAGTCTGGTGCCTCTCTCTCTCTCTCTGACATTTAGTTCATAGACAATCAAATTACATGGAAGAGAACTCTGTATTCAACCACATAACAAAATGAGGAAGTACTATCATGCCCGTGTTCACGCCTGTCAGATAAACAGACTGGTCATGGTATTCGTTGTCTAGTTTGACTATACTCTCAACACATGGATAGACCTGTGCTTCTGATATTATCTGTGATTGATTATTTTCTTTTAGATTAGTCAAGTATGGTTAAAAATAACAAACAAACTCGCAGACGACACTTAAAGCGTGTGACTTTCAGATGGTGTTTAATATCTAAAGTGGTCGTGGTTACACTGCAGCACTGTGGATAGATTTAGGTCAGCTTTTGATTAGAAGCCCTGACGTATTCGTAGGCAATATAAATGGATGTTTCTTTGCTGTATTGATTCCCTGAAATGAAGCTTCTGTGTCTTGAAGGGGATGAGACAAGCCAGCAGGACAATGTGCTTCATGTAAACACGGTCGGAGGGCTGCCAAATCAGGACATGCATGTAGGTCATTTTCTGTTGATCACGTATAATCTGAAAGCATCAAATATTTTATTTCTCTGTTAATTTGTGATGTATTATTTCCAGTGCTCGTCTCTCTTTACCTTACGTGAGGGCAGAGTTCGTGAGGGGAGCATAGTTTACTGGTGAGGGACTAGAGTCTGGTTCATTCATGGGCGACAGGATTTCTTGCTGCTAATTGACTAGGAAAACTGTACAATTACAAATAGCTTAAGATGACATACTGTAACACTACGTTTGTGTTGTGAGACACAAACGGGTAATGTATTACTGAAGCGAATTTGAATGTATTTAATTTATTGTGTAAGTACTGAGTCACTGATAGTAATGTGCAGACCTCTGAAGGGATCTTGTGGTGCAGATGTGTGAAACACTCTTCTCCATTGCAGATCAGATTATCATTCCTTTACATCACATCTCCACATTTCTCGCATATACATTGTGCCTCGTGAGATGAGCCACTGAACTATTAAAGGTATGCTGCTGGATTTTATGTGAGCACCCTCAAGTGGCAAAGTCGGGCATAGCGCCAGCCAAGAGGGAGGCAAGGACTGAATGAAACTGCAGAGTTGTGACATGAATGTTAATCATTCGCGGTCGCCATTCACCATTTTAAACCAATCAAATCTTTGCATTGCTCTGTATGGACGGCTTCTCGGTTACGTCGTATCACGTGACTGATCCTGCTGGTTTCAAAGGGTAAAGTAACAGACAGCTTTGTGGATCATAATCAAAGAATCTTTCTTTATTTTGAAATAATGTTTTAAGCAAAGAATGTTATATAAAGGCCGCATTGAGAGAACACTTAGAATAAATAGGATCTAATTTCTTAGCTTTATAAACATGGTTGTATATCATAATATTATCCTCCATATATCATATTATCTGGGAGAAAATCCTGTATGACATGTAACAGTGACACACTGGAAGCTTTTAAGGACATTATATGGCATAATCTCAGCTGGATTAATCAGCAAACTATGTGCTTACCTGGAGACTGTTCTATATTTAATAAATAGGCTAGTTTTTATAAACATTTTCGCATACGTGTTGGAAATATATATTGTTGGAAAGCAAAGTCAGTAAACAGCATCTAGATTTCATAGCAACAGTTTCTGTTTATTTGTTATTCATGAAGTTGTTGAAGTTTAAATGATGAGACTCACTTGGCTGGAGAGACGAGATGTTTGCGCTCTCGTGACAAACGGCACGCGGACCGTACAGTGACGTCACCGAGAGGGACGCTGATGCCCGTCTGCAATCGAGGCTGCCTTATTTACCGACGTTATCTTGAAGATGAAAGTGTGTATGTGTGTATGTGTGCACGCCGTGTGTCAGTGTAGAGCACAGTCAGCAAAAAAGGCAACGCAAGCATATGATGGACAGTGTTGTGATAGCGAGCAAATATGTATTCCAATAAAAAACTAAATCAAATAAGGCCTCATTTCGATGTTGTCTATGATTATGATCGCTGCACACATTTGATAACAGGTATACACACACACTTATGCAGCGTGCATGCCACACTATAAATACACTGCAGTGCTTATGGTGAAGCACTTACCCTCGTCGAACACTCAAAGCCTCTTAATGAATACCGCCTTTACCACTCTGATTGATGGTGCTACAGCTCAAAGACTGCAGACATCAGATGCTCATGCATGGCTGATAGATTATAAGTCATATATCACCATCCACTCATGCTGTGGAGTGGTTTAAAAACCCCTCACTAACCTGTTACATCACCCAGTGTATTGCAGGCCTCAATGTTCCATGTAAGCATCAAAAGCAGGATTAAAAAGTTGGATATGAGATCATACCTATAAATAGACAGTAACCCCCAGCTCTGTATGTTCGATCTGTTTCATAATCTAAAAAGCTGTGTGACTCACCAAGAACGGGCGAAAACACAAAATCATGAGCAGGGCTGGACAAAAACATCCCCTTACAGCCAATCCCACTGCAGCAGCAGCAAAGCCTCGAAGAGGACTGTGGGGCTGAATCAACAGCCTGATATTGTCAACGAGTCCTTACTGTACAAGTTCTGCTGATAGTAATCAAATGCAGTAACCATGCCCTAACAGGCTTTTGTGTGTGTTTTTAACCATTAGCAACATTCCTGCTTAAAGTCTGACTGAACAGACTCAGTAATGTAAGTAATACTGCAACATAGCAAAACCCTGAACCCCCTCAAGAGCTCAGCTTTTCATTTGCTAAAGAAAATGTTTTGGATTGTGTCGACTGCATAACTGTACTAAATATTTTTGTGGTTAGATCATTCTTTTGTATGATATGTGCTTTTTGTGCTGTGAAACAGTCTTTAGCTTTACATTTGTGTATATTTTGCTTCAATGGAGTCAGTTCCTATAATTTTAACCAATTTTAAACTGCACTTTTAGGCACTTGGTACTAACAGTTTGTCCAAAACTAAAAGGTTTGCATTTCTTTATTTGAGTCTATGAAAAATGCCAAAGATAACATAGTTGGATGTGTACATAATAATATTGTTGCTTCATCAAGGTTATTTCTAAAGAGCTATCAGCTGGAATCTTGGTGTGCAGTATGTCCTTAAACAATTTAAGGAAACTAGACAAGTGGAGAACAAAAGAAGTGGTAAAAAAAAGTCCCGACACAGGACTGAGATTTATTCAGTTGATCCATCTGTTGTTCACTGAAGGCTCATCAAAAAGGTAACAGTGAAAGAGCGGCTGAGCAATTAGTAAGAATGGGCAACATTGAAGAAAAAGGCTGAGGTATGCCAGAGTACACAAGAACTGGACTCAGAATCAGTACCAATGAGACATATAGACTGATGAATCCTGGTCAGTATGTTCATAGGAGGTCAGCAGAGACAACAGTGAGTGTCTACAGCCATTTGAATAACACAGTGGAGGCTCGGTCATGGTTTCGGGCTGCATTTTAGTCAAATGTGTTGGGGATCTCTCAAAATTGATGGAACTGTGAACGCAGAAATGTACCATCAGATTTTAATCCACAATGCAAAACCATTTGGACTGATAGTGGCTATATTTTCACCATGACAATGATCCCAAACGCACTGCCGGCGCAGAAAAACACAGTGGAACACTAACAATCATGGACTGGGCTCCCCAGAATCTGGATCTCAACATTATGAAGCAGTGTGGGATCATATTGATAGAGAAGAAAATAAAAGGCAGCCAACACCCAAAGAAAAGCTTTGAATGTCCTTCAAGAAGCCTGGAGATCTATCACTGAAGACTGCTTCAGGAAATTACAAAAAAGCTTGCCTAGGAGGGATCAGGCTGTGCGGAAGAATAAAGATGGTCATAACAAATATTGACTTCCAAGCTCATTAAATGGTAGAAACTCAATTTTTGCCTTATATATTGCATTTTCATTTATTTTTGCAAATGTTTCAATGAATCGCTGCTGCGATTTCTCCATTTTCCAAGCTAAACTATCTGTATTGACCATCCTGGAGAGCGGAATGGCATTGAGGCTAATGTCATGAGACATCACTGGGTAATACTGTCTTCTGAAGTCATCACACCTGATTGTCTTTTGTGATGCTGTCATGCTCTGATGGCAGCAGTGACAGTCTAGTTTGCACTTTCCCTGCAGTAGACTGACACAGTGGCCTGCTGAAGTGACCGAGGCAGGCTGACGCACTGTAGAGGGCTGAGGCAGCCTTCGGTCAACTCCTGTTACTGTATGGGCAAAAGTCTGTCTCATAGCTGACCTCTCACACATTCAGCAATATTTTAGCCTTAGCACAAACACACACGTCACTCACAAAACCATGCACAGCCACATATCTATCTATCTATCTATCTATCTATCTATCTATCTATCTATCTATCTATCTATCTATCTATCTATCTATCTATCTATCTATCTATCTATCTGTGCGCAGACTTTATCTGCAAAGGAGGGTGAGCTACTGAACACTACTATTATTCTAGAGAACCAGAAGTGATGTTTGCTTTATGAAAGAAAGCGACGGGGTATCCACAATTTCGCTTGGCAGTCGTTCTTATGAATCATTACCACGCATCGATGTGAAAATCTACCACGATACTAGGTCACCACATTCAGTTATATAACCACTCTTAACGAAAATCATCCCATCATGGAATATGGAAATGAAAGATGGGCCTTTGAGAAGACGTATCGAGATCCTGCGGCGTCTCACGCATGCGGGCTAGATAATGAGGAGGAAACGGAATCAGCCGTGGGGGTCTTCAGTGCTGGACCCTCGCTCTCGTCTTACCCACGGCTGCTCAGCTGCTTCTGTCATCCATATTTGCAGCCTCAGTGGACAATTTCCTCAGCCTCGGGCCTTCTTCAGTGCTCACAACAACACATCAAATGAATTAATTCTGCTACTGTGGCAGCGCACTGGCGATCTAGGTCATGCAGCTCTGGCTCTGTGTCCCCCCCTCCCTTCGGCCACCTAAAGACATGTCCACATCCTGCTGTCCTCCTACACAATCTGACCTTGTCATTCTCAGGTGATTTTCCACAGAGATACGAGTGTGGCCGTTTAGTCTGCGCGTGTGTTCGTGTGCGCAGGCGCGCGTGTCAACGTGTGTGGCCGAACGTGTGAGTACGTCTGTGCCCACTGTGCCGTATTTATTTATTTATTTGTTTGTTTGTTTGTTGGTAGCATAGGTATGACGAAATGTTTTTGAAGAAATGAAAAAAGAACTGAGCCTCTGTGGCGTGCCTGCAGCCATGTGAGCATGAAAGAGGGGAAAGAAGACCGAGAGCGCAGGAATGGATGCGGGAGGGTGAGCAAAGTGAGAGGCAGCAGAGGGAGGATGACAGAGAAGGGAGTAGGGCGAGAGGAGAGAAGGTGCAGCGAGGAGTGGGGGGACTGTGACGCACACCGATCGACTCTGCTCGCAGCTGATTGGCCGCGGTGCCTGCCAGTCAGAGGAGCTGGGTCTCGGGCGCTGCTTGAAGAGCAGATTATGAAGCGGAGCGCAACCAGCGGCAGTCTCCTCTTATTGTCTCAATGGCTGCACACGCATTCCTCCTCTGCTCCCTCGCCTTGCTGTCCGCTCTCAGCCGGCCTGGGCTCTCGTTCCACGACGAAGAAGCACAGCCAGGACTTACCTATGACGAAGTGCCTGAGATCTTGGACAGGAGGTAAATCCATCTCTAAGGCTGTGAACAGAGGAGGGGTGTAGGGGAGGGGGAGGGGTACACGGAGATGCATGCAGGGATGCTGAGATGCTGATGTGTTCTCTTAGGGTCGTTTTTGTCGCCCCTCTCTTTCTCCTTTGCAACGCTTTTGAACATTTCACCTTGGGTATGCCTCAAATTATGGGTTCGGGCAGTGTTGGTGTGCCAGAAAGAGCCGAGGTGCGAGGCTTTGTTTGCCTCAGTGTTGGGGACTGCATCAGACGCTGCTCATCGATCACGGATGGGGCTGTTGTCTCTGTACAGTAGTGCTGGTCTGGCAAGAGGAAGCTAAATAAGGTTGGGGCAGTGGGCCTGCAGGAGAGGTAGAGGAAGGAAGGAGAGGAGAAAGAAGAGAAGACAAGGAAGCAGGAAGGAAAGGTAAACAAGGATGGGACAGGGTGGAGAGGATGCATCAGGGATGGTCTGTTGGGGTCTGTTTACTGATGCAGTCATTGAGAGAGGAGGGGGAGAGAGAGAGGAAGAGTGGAGAGGAGAATTTTAGCCAGCTATGTCTGCATAATGCACATGCAGTCCTGCAGGTCAAATCTGGATAAAATATTCAGGGCTCAGATGTACAGGCATTCACAACAGTGTGACAGGGACAGCAGCGAGCAAGCAGCCAGGGCTTTTGCTAGCGCCAGTTCCTGCCTGCTTACAGAGACATCACAGCAAAGACCTATAATACGGTGCCAAATCCATGTAAGGCTCTTGAAACTATGCCATGCACGATGGTTCACACAATCCTCTATAGCACAAATGCTTCAGAGCCACAGTTTCTCATTCGGTGCTCTTTAATCATAGTTCAAATGATTTCCCTTGTTATTGCACTTTGAGTGTGGTAATACACTGTGGAGGGGTGGGAGATTATTACTGCGATGCTTTCATTTGTTGCACGAACAATCTTATCTGTACACATGTTTGCAAGTCAGGGGCACAAATAACTTGGATTTAGAGCCTAATATAAGAATTCTCGCGGGATTTCTTTCATTCCAGCTCAATTTGGAGTCGTAAAACCCAGACAGATAGCCTCTGACAGAGAAAGGCTGCGCAAATATCTCCAGGGGTTTGTGAGCCTATTGCCTGGATCAAACTTTGTATGTAACTCTGCAACGTAACAGCTCTGGTCCCCAGACGCAGCCTCGGTCTCAGCGCTGACACACTCCGAAATGCTGTTACATAAAAGCAGCCTTGTAGTGGAGCATAACACTGGAACCGTAGAAGGAAAGGTACAGTGAGACAGAAGGTTTTGCAGGAAAGTAATGACAAGAAAAAAGGCAGGAAACTAGACATTGTGAGTGAAGTGATGTCTGGTACTGTAGCAGATGCAATATGGAAGTGGCAAAGTTTAATAGCCCAGAGCTTCGCAGCATTATAAAGCTCTTAGCCATAGACATATTTAGTGTAAATCATAATCTGTCTATAGCTAAATATCTAAACTTTTAAGCATGTTATAATTAAATGCATTTTAAATAATATTCAAAATTTTCCAGTAAACCTTTGGCAATTTAAATATATATATATTTACATATATACTATAAATTAACATAAATTTCTAGTAGGATTCAAATGAAGTTGTAATTTTGGAAATCACACACTGAGAGAGCAAACGCAGGAGGTTCTGTAGCTGCAGTTTAAAGTTCTTATGAAGTGTTTAAAATGTTGTTTCTATTTGGACCTTTTTATGCTGCAAGACTAAGAAGTCTTGGAGACCTTCACAACATGCTCCTCTGACGTTGTGAACATAACATCAGAAGATCATGTTTTAATGTTTTATGTTTAATGTTTTAATGTTTTAATCAAACTTAAGTTAGTTCAGTTATCCATGGAATCCAGTTTTAAATTAGTAACGTCCCAATACATTTCTCAAACAGTTACACAAGTTACTTGGCCGTAACACAGTATCTTGAGTCTGTGACATCACACTTGCATTTTATCACTCCCACTGTACAGTGAAAAATAGCCTCCGAGTGTTTATAATTCCCAGTGGTGTCTAGAATAGCACAAGATGTCTTGCATGCTTTTCCATATTAAGGTAAATTTATTCTCAAGTTGCAAAAACCTGTCAATATAAATTGTTTTGTATAAAACGGTGTTTTTTGCAAAGAACAGAGAGCAAGTATACAATATACAGCTCATCAAAGCTCCAAGTTGCACCCACTCTCCCACGCATGCTTGCTTCAGTCTGTTTGTCAGTCATGTGGCTGTAACTGTAAAAAGTGTATCCATCACGTTCTGTAGTCAGCATGTGCTGAAACGTATTTTGGCGTCTTGACCTGACTTTAACATAGAGATTAGAGGTCAAAGCGCTAGATTTCCAGTAGACGACTGTTGAGTGATCCTATTTGGAGAAAGATTAAAGGGTTAAAAAGACCAGCAGCTAATTGTAGAATATTTCACTAACTATTTAAAATCATAAAAATGTGTACTGTGTTTACAAAATGAAAAAAAAATCAGGTCAAAAGTGAACAATCGTGTGTTCTAGTCCCTGTTTGAATGCACTCATAACGTTTCAGCACTGCTGCCCTGACCCTTAACCCTTTGATCTCAAAGGAGTAGGAAGCTTTGCACAACTCTAGCACAACCAGAGCTCCACAGAAATAGCAGCCAGACTCCAACCAACTCCCAAATCTTAATCTGTACTAATAAATCTATTAATGGGCCAACACCTGCACAGTCTGGGATTAAGACATGTTTTCCTGCCTTGCCCGGGATAATAATTTATTGTCTGATTAAATAATTTTAAACAATTGAAAGTAGAGTATGTTTTGCATGCCTAAAAAATATTATGGCTCTGACATTAATGTTAGCCAGCAATAGAAGTTCTTCCTGTACATTGTGAAATGCTGCCATATCTGGGTTTGAAGTTTCATGTAGGTATAATACAAGGAAATATGAGCAGTTAGAACACATCACTGGATGCACAGCTGAGCTACACAATGACAGTGATTGTAGGCTGAGAGATCTAAAATTAGTGGATACATATATATATGTTAAAGAAATGTTACCTCTCATCATTTTGTTGCGTTTTGAATAAAAAAATTCAGTTTGTGAGATGAATGAACCACAGTATTTAAAACTCATTGTACTAAGGCTGTCGAATGTAAAGGGTTGGGTGGACTGATCGTGGTTTACAGAGCATCACAGTGCAGCGCTCTGTGTTAGCAGAAGCTAATGGGACTTGTTTACAAGTTTGGGGATCAGGCACCACACCTTTTCTCTGCTCAGCAGCTCACAGCAGAAGCCCAGACGAGCCGAGATAATCAGCTATCTGCACGCTTGAGCAAGAATGTCCAGTAAACATGTACCGACTGAGATCCCACGTGTAGGCTTGATAGATTGAAGTGCTGAAAATATCTGTAATTTTAAGATTGTCATCATTATGTATTGAGGCTATCATCATACTGTTAAAGTGGACACGAATAATGCATGGGAGCATGTTTGAACATTTGCAGGGGTTTTATTTATTTTGTTATATGTGAGGGGACTGCGGGGACCCAAGGAGTGGCTCAGGCTTGGCTTTGATTATATAAAGGGTTTGTTCAGCACTCAGGCACCGTGTGACCGGCTGAGCCAATGATGGGGCTGCAGAAGTCCAGGTCTGCTGATATCGCGAAACTGGCACAGGAACAGTCGGCTGGGCTTTAGTTAGCACTTGCACACTTGCGCAGCCTCCTCTGGCACCTATCAGCCAGCTGAGGCCCGGGAAGATGTGCAGGAAGACGTCCTTATTTGCTTGTGGTTGATTTAGTTCATCTGAGTGTTAACCGGTGACTGTAACTGAAATGTTTTCATTAACTCGTAATGAATATCAGAGAGAAAATATACATCAGATATTAAAGGCTTTTTGAAGTCTTTTTGTAGCTATAATATCATATATGTCCCCAATATTAGTGCAGGCAGTCAGTGAGCAGCAGCCAAGTGTCTACCACGTAGTGAGGTTTCAGTTGCAGCTGCCTGCTGCCAAATGTAGTGCTTTTGGCAGCTGTTTCATACAGTCATGCTTACCCAGCATTCACCTAGGCAAATATAAATATTTGGATTTACCATATACATAAACCCTGTTATTGTTTTTCATACAATAGCTTAGGGAGCCAGTACGTGGGAGCGAGTCCTTTGGAATGTATACATAAGAATACAGGACGACTTGGACTTGATGTAAAAGTTGGCACACGTGTGCTATAAATGAGACTGACACTAGAGCGTGTACTCATTACAATTCAGCAGAAATCATCATGCCGATGCGGCTGAACTGATGATTATTATTATTATTCCTGCATATGCTCACCTGATAACTGCAGCAATGTAGCAAGAAAGCTGAAACATCAACAGTGCTGTTGCTGTGCACAGAAAGCCCGAGTCTCTGTCCACGTATTTCATCCCACAAGCTTATTGCAGAATTTCATGTTTTGTTTTTTAATATTTTTTTTATCCATATACCCGAAATTATAAAGTTATTTCATGGAAAAAAACACAACCTGTTGTATAAGTAACAGTGAGGTCATATATCTCTAATAATGATTTGATATGGTTTTATATAAAAATGAAAGGAGATATTTGTTTCACACACATTTTCCTGCCATGCTTTGAATTGAATTGGTCGTCATGGCCAAAGCTCAAATCGCTTGGACCTCTGTACAGAAGTCACGATTTCAGAGGTCAGGTCTGATGCAGCCTCCTGTTCTGAACGCTGCAGCCTCTGACATCAGTCCTTAATCTCTTCATCTTGTTCTGGGCCTCGTCGCTCATAACTTGGGCCCCAGTGGACCTGGCCTGTTCTTACCACTAATCCTAATCCATCTGACACTTCACTACACCATATTGCCCAGGTGGAAACGGCACCATACGGCCAAATAACTGCTCCAGTCTCCTGGCACTGATATGTCTGGCAGCTTCCTCCCAGACTAACCGTCTGATTCCTTTTCATTTGTCAGCTGTCTGCTTACCTGCACAGTATCCCACCTTCACCTTGGGCTCCTAATTAAAATTGTGTGAAATAAATCTGTATTTTTTAACTCCAAAATAAGTAAATAATAATAATAAATAAACTGTAAGAAAATAAATTCTCATGTCCCCTTTTTATCACAGGATTTAATGGAGGTTGTTGCACTTTTGTCTGAAACATAATTGTGAGCAGTCCTTCACAGCTGATGTTTCAGTTGGCTTTTGTGCGTTTAAACGTTGTATAAATATTCAGGTCATCCTCTTTCTGTCTTTTAAGAAGAAATTTGCAGCGTTGATATTCAACTAAATAACAAAGATAATGACAGAAGTTCCCTCCATGCATTGTTTTTGTTGTACTGCAGTTCATAAAATGACTTGAAATGCTGCCAAACAAAGCTGAGAAACTGACTAAAGTAACAGGTGATGACCCAAAAGACAGATGTTAATTGTAATACTCACTCCAACAGATCTTGGGATTTAACTTTTATAAGCCCATTAGAACTCTCTAGCTTAGGAAGCCAGTCCAAATAATGGATGAGGGCAGGTCACGATCAGGCTTCTAGCTGGACCGCTGCAATAAACAGAAGTAGCTAGCGCCACTTCGTAAGCCAATTGTTGTATCACGTCTTTGATTAGACAGTTAAAAGGATCAGGATGAGCTTGAAGAAGTCCAGGCTGTGTGGAGTTTAAATAGACCAAGAGCAGCAGGGCAAGGACAAAGGTGTGGAAAAATCTGTTCCCAGTACACAGTGTGGGTCAGTCCCAAATCAAAGACACATTTATACAAAAAGCCACACACCAGACAAACAACAATACAATGAGTAAATGTGTCGTTGTGCTCTGTGCTCCCACATGGAAAGAAGTCTTTTAAATATGGCACATATACACGTATAAACAGACTAAAGAAGCATAATTACCTGTTTGGAAATGACTTCGCCTGTTTAAAGACTATTCTAGAAGTCTGACCAGAAAGATTTTGTTATTCATGAGACAAAAACAAGCTGAACTCGTGTTTTTACACCCACCCGGCACACTAAGCCTTTCAGAGAAGTTTGGAATTACTCAGCATAAAATGCAACAACTAAAAAACAACATTGTCTGTTCAGCCATGCAAGTAAATAACTGCATAAAGTTTGTTTCACTATTTTTTTCAGCTTTTATTTGTATAACAGTAAATTTCAAAATTCTTTGATAGCAGTAATAATAGATTATAATTAGTAATAATTGGATTTTCGCATTAAAAACATCACTTTAGCTAATAAGCTTTTACATACTGCTCAATCAGCTGTTACAGAGACTTAAAATGTGATTTTGTTAGTTACCATTAATGTTACTTTAGAGCAGCTGTGGCATGAACCTTGCATTTGGTGGTATTTTGGTCTAAATGCTAAAACATAAAACATATCAGTTAGATATATAAAACAGCTCGTTTTGTTGTATTTCATGGAACATTTAGTTGCACGCAGTACATTAAAATGCACATGTTTTTGCATAATACTCAATTTTATGTAAACCGACCTATTTTATTGTTGTTGTTGTGTGTTTGTTGTGTTTGTAGACAATGGATTTTTGCAGCTGTTACAGATTGAAGCATATTAACGAAAGAAAAGTCTTAAAAACGATCCTTTGTGTTGCAGTTGCAGGACCTGATTGTGTGTTCTGTCTTTCCCACAGCAAAGAGAACCCCAAACAAGCAACAAGAGTCACATCAAGTAAGTAGCAGATCTGGTGTGACGCGAGGCCTGATTCAATCAAACCTGCCATGGTAACTTTGACACTGATGTGTTGGATAGACGTGACAAATGCATTTCTTTCTGGAGACTTTCAGCGTTATGAAGTGTGGAGCACATATGATCCGTGCACACAGTGGGAAGATGTGCTGCTGTTTTTATGCTCTCTGACACAAAGGTGGAAAATCGATGAAAACATTCTTTTCAGTTACATAAACGTATGTTTCTGGATCCAGATAAACAGTATTTGTAAACACTTAGTACCGTAACTGTGAAATAAACTGCCGATGAGTCAGTGTGATGACGCAAAACAGCTGGAAATAGATACGAGCCTGAGCAATGAGGTGCACACAAAGCCTCTTTGTGACTGTGTGCGTTTAATATCGTGCGAACTTCCACGATTATGTTGCAATCTGTAACGCAGTATTGCAATCAGCCTTTTTTGTGTACCAACATCTTCAACGATGCGGTAACGTGTGCGTGTTTTCAGGTCAAGATGGTGAGTACGGCTTAGAAAGTGAAGAGGTTTATTTGACGCCCGAAGATGAAAACCCACTCAGGAGAATACTGCAGGTACAGTCTCTCTGTTCTTGCCTGGCTCTCTCCACCATCAGCCATTCGCTCACACATACAGATACACACCGAAACACACACTAGGATGCTCGCAAACAAAACAGAGCATGCTCACTCAGCCATACTGCATGACCTTGAATGTGGGAATATTGTAGTCTCATATTCACCAGAGGTAAAACATCTTTGCCACCCACACACAGGACTGCTGCCACTGAAAATTCTGCAATAAACATGCTGCATACGCTGTTGCATCCAGTTGTATCAGTTAATACTGGTGAACTGATTCTTTTATAAAGATTTTTATATCATTACTGTTATAGTAACGACTGTAGTTTTAAAATGTTTTGGAAAATTGCCACACATACCCAGTTATTTAAGAGTAATATCACAGTGTGACTACTTCTTTATATATATATTGTAAATTAGTGTCAAACAGCCTCCAGTGACATGTAGCCTTTGAGCACAGAGATTAAAAAGCCAGACAGAGAGGCAGTTACTATTTTCACAACCAGCAGAACAGCTGCCACACAAATGTCTGCAAATTCAGAAAGATCCTGTTTTCCACGCACAGCTCCTTCCTCATTTAGCATTCAAGTGGCGGTTGGACCACTGAACTTTACACATGAGTGAAATTATAATCATGATGACAAGCTTGACAGAAAGGTGATTTTTAAATTGCCCTTTTGAAATCAAATATCACTGCATGCATAAAAAGGAGGCATGGTAGCTTGTGCACTAAGTCAAGCTCGCTTGGTGTGGAAATAAATCAGGAGCTGGTTGGCGATTGTACGCACGTGTCACGCTGACATATGCTGTGGAAGAGCAACGGTGACAGAAACAGCTGCACAGATGAAGGAATAGGATAAGTTGGATTTATGGTCTCTAAAGCTGTTTCCTTGTTGAGCAGCTGGATCCACCAGGGTCTGCTTTTATGGGGGGGAAAAGCAAAACTTTATACCGTTTACAATGAATAAGTGGATTACACTGTCGAATTGTTTGGCTCACATTATATAATTATATAAAGTAATCACAGGTTACAGAATATTTTATTATCCTCATAAGCCCCGAGCCTAACTGATCTCCTGCCTTTTGCCCCCGTATCAGGGGGCGTTGGGGCTTAAGAGGTTAATTTGATTGGCTTCAACAAATAGAAATTCTTTTGATTTCTAGATTAACTTATTCATTGAACACACTGTCACAGCCACTTCCAGCCTTTGAAACAGGGAAAAGCACATATAGAAAGCGTAGAAGGATGAAGCTGGGAATGCAAAAGTGCAGCTACTCGTGCTTTTCTGCAGATTTACTGTCATTTTTGAAATTGCTCCTGTGCTTAATGACTTTCTTCATATGTTGGCAGCCTTTTAACTGGCACCATCCTGGGATTTCTCACAGTAAGAGGAAGCTGCTCCAGTCTCTGATGGGGCCTTATGGCCCGCTGAGCGTGTCTTACAACGGGAAGACTTGCATTCTGTTTAAGGCAAAGCGACTCGCAATCCGCTACAGGAACCACACCTTCATCGATCTAACTGAAAGGGTCTTTAACCCAAACTCACCTGTGGACACTAAAGGCTCCATCTGCACCAAAGAGAAAGCTACGTAAGTCACTGAGGACCCCTTACTGCGCCGTTGCTTTAACATTGTGCATGATGCATTATATTTCACAACCTATTTATCAGACAAGGCAGTAGAAGGAAGTAGATCTTGCACTGACGGTTCCTCTGGGTTTCTGTGTTAAATGTTTACGTTTCTTTTTCTGCCGAAGGCTTTCTTTAAAGTTTGGTGACGTGGAGGATTTGCGAGGTCTTGTAATAAGGTAAAAACACACTGACTAACTTCCTACGTTTTATTTATCACATTCAACATTATTGTTGTATTAGAACGTACAGTTTACAGCGTAAGTGGTCGTGTGCGGACTGTGCATCTAACAAACTGAACTGTGCCTCCACCAGACTACAGATGTCCAATACGTTTTACGAGGCAGCTGGTCAAAACTGGTTCACACTAGACAGCGTCCACATCCACTACAACTGGACCCAAGAGGCTACATTCAATGCCAGCGAGGTCTACGCTCCTGCCACTTCCTCCTACCATTGCCAGCACGTCAGCAGCCTGCACAAATACGACACCCTGCTAGTGCCCAGCTCCCACACTGACACATCTGCTAACTGGCACATCACGTTCACTGATTTCCAGGTATACTGTCGCACAAAGGGCACAGCCTTTGTTGTGTAACTCTTCTAATAATGTCTGCACATTTGCTATTATATCATTGTCTGTCCTGGTCTCTATATGTGTGCATGTATGTGTGTTCGCCAGCTTTTTGCCTTCGTGCTACACCTGTTCGGCCATAGGTCAGTCAGTCTGTCCTTTTCCTGCCTGTTTGGCAGACTGTCAGTCTGTTTCCACTCTGTCTGCTCAGCCATCTGCTTAGGCTGTCTCAACCTGTCCATCTGCCCAGTTTCTCTATGCTTGGTAAGCCCAGTAAGAGCCAGTTGTCCTCTTTAGTTCAGCCTAATCTCATCTTTCTGGCTTCTCTTTGCTCTTCCAGATCCAGGCCTTCAATGTTCAGTCAGACAAGTTTGCATCGGCCAGTGACTGCGCTACTTTCCTGACACCAGCCATCCTCATGGGCTTGGTGACATCTTTGATTCTGCTCCTCGTCTTAGCCTATGCCCTGCATATGGTGGTACACCTCAAGCACATCGACCGCTACGAGGAGCACAAAGCCACAGTCTACTTCCCCCGCAGTCCAGAGGCAGAGTTGCCAGACAAAAACAGTCTGTGAAGGGAAGCGAAGAGCCAGAAGATGGCAGGGGAGAGAGGGAGAGAAAGCTGAGAAGCAAGGCTGCGGGGAGCACAAGGGACTACAAGATCGAAAAAGTATCCTCCACTGAATATTTGTTTAACAAAATGACAACTTTGCCTGTTCATATGAAAACCTTCCAAGTCTTAACTGCTTTAAGTAAATGTAGACCGTGGTGGGATACTTTTTCATCTTTCCTCATTGACCTGCGTCTCGGCGTCCATATTTTGAACGAAGCCTGTGGATGTTCAAGCCTCTCCCAGAGATGGCTCATGACCCTGATGTCAAAGGTCAAGGTCTGTCCCGGGGCCCTGAAGGGCAACAGTGTATACAGTTCTTTACCCCAGTCAGCTATTAAACACCTTATCAGCCTACCAGCTGTAGCTAATACAGCTAACATCAGATGTATAAATGTATGTACTACATGGCCGACAAGCTTTTACGACAAAACTTTGTCTGACATTGCTGTAGGAAATACTTCAAAGAGCCAGTTTCACAGCAGAGATAGCCGTATTAGCTACATGCTGAAAAGTCTACTTTGGCTAGTGCAGTGTTTCCTAATAATGAGGATTACAGAGAGGCTGGCTTAAGTTGCAGCTTAAAATAATCAGATATGGCATGAAGTAGAAGGAGCTCGAAAAGCTGTGGACTGGTAAGCAGAGGGAAATTTCAGGAACCACTGGTCTAGCATCGGAGTGACTGGAGTGAATGTGCCAACACTACTGGCCCTTCAGAGCCTCTGGCATCTCTCACCCTGCCCCTGAACAAGACTGCTGCTTGGGACTTAACTGTGAAATGGCCTTTAAACAGACCAGCAAGACAAGGGGGTTTCTACCAACTAGCACAACACTGGTTAGTGCGAAAGCACTAACCACAAACTCAAAGACTCTACAAGGAACTATGCTGCACAAGACGGCCCGTCGTAGGGCTTGGCAGGAACGCGGGTCTTGGGATGAAACGACTCTCGTTGTTTGACCAGGGGAGGCCACGGTCCTCCATCTGCACCACTGGATTTGACTGCCAAAGTGAAGCTACAAAGAAGTTGCCATAAATTATGGTGAGAGACAGAATAAGACAATGTGAAAATAAAAGCTAACCATTACAGCTATGTACAAAACAAAAAAGAGACACACAACATGTACAAAAGTGTCACTCTGCGGAGGTTTTTTATATACATTGTAATCATGAAATACTATTAGGTACAGGATGACTATGCTAATCCTCATAACCAAAAGGATATACAAAGCTGTAGATACTTTAAGATCTCTATACGATCATAGCTCTTTACTATCTTCAAATACTGCACAAGTAATAAGCATAAGCGTAAGACATTGTGCTCAAGGACTGGTGAAAGTATCAATGCATATGATTTTTACGACAAAGGATTAACATATTACATTGTTTGTCTATTTGTTTTACGCTGGGCTGAGGATGTAAGGTCCAGTTTCATTGAACTGTAAATTACAGTGCAAATTCCTACCATAGAAGGACAATGCTATGGAATGCCGTCCATCCATCAGGACTCATAGATGCCATTATAATGCCAGATGCCACACTAGCAGCAGTAACAGCATCAGTAAGTCATTACTTCTGATAAAAACACTCAGCATGACAGTAAATAGATATCTTAACATTCAATATGGCAGTTCTGTCAATCTGTAGCAGTGTGAAATGTGTTTTTGGTCATAAATGTATCCTACAAACTATGAAAAGATTGGAGGCAGTTTGTCTAAGCACAGACTGATGTAGACTGAACAATAAAAGATATTCAGAGGAAAAAAAGTCTGTTGTGTTTATATTAGAAGTAGTTTGCTGCACTTAAAAACATCAATACACATATTCAAAACATCATCATGTTTTCTTTTTGGTAACCTGCATAATATTGTTTCAAACATTTTGTTCATCTTGTTAACTGTTATTCAAATTTCAGATTTCCAGCACAGTGTCCAGGTCGGGCGCCGGGCCCCCCCTCCTGTGTGCCATCTGCTCTCTCCTCTCACCTCTCTCTGATCTAAAATGTCTTACCTGCCGGCAGATATCCAATAAAACTCCTTCGTGGAAACATCCAAGGCAGTCGCAGCCATGAGTTAAATTGCAATCTCAAGCCAGTTCTCTTTTCTGCTTTTGATGCTTTTGAAAAGATGATCTCACAGGATAACTCTGTATCCACAGTTTGAAATGTTTTAACAGAGTTCACATTAAATGATTCATCCCCACACTCTGAAACAGGCTAAAGTATGTGCCTCAGACTAGACGTGGCTATAATACGACTCTCCTTGATGATGAATAATTATGAAATCATATTCTCAGCCCTTAACATCACCCAGAGCAGCTGAAATGCTACAGAGACACCTAGTGGCAACAAGTGATCCTATCAGCTAGCACTTGGCAGCGGCAGCATCACAAATGTAGATTTCAAGATGTGATGCAAGGGTTGGGTCAGTGCAGAAAGTTCTTGTTGAAACACGTTGTTGCTTTTTAAGTTTACGGAGATAAAAATTATAATTAAAAAAGTGTCACTGAAGCAAACAAACGACACAACTGGGCAGACATCAGACAGAACTGTCAAGTTTTTATACCCTGATTCACATCCAGATGCCAGCAAACACAAAACTGGACAAGAGAGAAAACAATACTTATGCTTGAAGAATTTAAATTGTTTGTTAAAAGGTCAGTCGTTTGTATTTTATGGTCATTCTTGAAGTTTGGTGCTTTAGACTTATAGTTCATTTCATTCATTCTGGCTCAGCGGGACTGAAAGTGTGAGACAACATGACATTAAAGGGAAATAAATTGTTTCACAGGACTCTGCATTCCTGTGAAAAACAACAAAAACACATACTGCCTCAATACACTTAAGGAACTAATCATAAGAAATTGTGATCACATCTCTAAAGTTTTTCTAAAAGTAAATTTTGGTAGTTTGCTGGTTGGAGGACTCAGATGTGCCACAATCTTCCCAGGAGTGAATGTCCCAGAAAATTCACCCCAAGGTCAGACCATGCAATTCCAAACAGCTACATCTCAGACTATGCAGGCCCCGGTTAGCATGTTACACTTAAAAATTCATGACCATAAAATTATAAAAAGACTAAACAAGTTTGGCTGTTAGCAAAAGCTGCCTCCACCCTGTAAAAGGAACATGGACACATCCCTTGGGTTTGCTGCATCTGAACCACCTATAACACTTCTGTTCTTTGGACAGACGAGATCAAAGTGCAGCTGTTTGGTCATAATACACAACGCCTCGTTTGGTGAAAATCAAACATAGCATATTGGGAAAAACAAGCTGAAGCATGGTGATGGAGGGCTGGTGATTTGGACTCGTTTTGCAGCCACAGGACCTGGGCAGCCTGCAGTCACTGAGTTGACCACGATCACTGTATACCAAAGTATTCTTGAGTCAAATGTGGGGTAAAAAAACGTACTTTTTACACGTAAAATGCATCACTTCCTGTACAATAATGACAGAATGAACACACTAAATTGCCATCGAGTGATTGTTTTTATGTGGAAAAATGTTGACATCTTGTGGTCCAATCCTTGGTACTGCATTTGAAAAAGAACAGCAGAATACTCTTAATAACGGGTCTTATGCTGATATATTGTTCACGAAAGTCAAGAAAGCATCAGGTTACAATCCGAGCGAAATGTTAAAATAAACATTAACTCCAGAAGCGGGTGAGCAGTGACTGCTGGTGGATTCATTTTAAAAAGCCACTGTTACAGTGCCCACTTCCTCATTTCTTCCTGATTTTGATTTCTCAGTAAATACATAATGCAGTTTTTCAGCAATGATTTCATTTAGTAACAAAAACTAGCTATCCAAACCTACCCGGCCCTATGCGACCTCTAACCTCTAACCCCTAAACCTAATAACTGCTTGGCAAGCATTTGTGCATAACTGGATGACTGACAATGAGTCTTTCACATTGCTGTGGAGAAATTTTGGCTTACTCTTCTTTGCCAAATTAAATTGAGCCACAATGGAGGGTTTTTAAGATTGAATAAAATGTTTTTAAGGTCGACCAGCCTATTTAATTTCATGACAAACCATCCTGATCGGATTTAAGTTCCGACTTTGTCTAGGCCACTCCAAAACCTTCACTATGTATTTTAGAGCTACTCAGAGGTGGACTTGCTGGTGTGTTTTGGATCATTTTCCTGCTGCATCACCCATGTGTGTCGAGCTTCAAGGCTTGAACAGATGGTCGGATATTTTCCTGCAGGAGTTTCTGGTAGAGAGCAGAGTTCAAGGTTCTATCAATTGCAGTAAGTCATCCAGGCCTTGAGGCACAACGCAGCCCCAGACCATCATACTACCACCACCATGTTTGACTGTTGGAATGATTTCTTTTTTATTTCAATGTTAGTTTTATGGGACTCAAACATTTCAATAAGTTCAACTTTTGTCAAATCAGTCCACAGCAGAGATACTTAAGTACAGTTTTCATGTTTCGTGTACTTTCCTCGAGTCTTTATTTTCTGATTACTTTTTACTTTTACTCCCAACATTTTTAAACAAATATCTGTACTTTCTACTCCTTACATCCTCAGAACAGGCTCCTTGCTTTTCCTTTAACAAGTTAGAAAATGCCAGCCTCCAAACATCAAACCCATCTGAGCCTAAACAGTAACACATGGAAGGGAGTCCTGTTGGTCATGAAAAGAGATGCTGAGTGGCAAAGTCAGGGGTTCAAAGTGGGAGCTTTTGTTGTTGTTGTTTTTGAACAACACTACGTAAACGACTGCAGGTGTCCATAAGTTGCGGTGCTGGTACTTCAGCATCTAGCTAACGCTACTGAAGAGGAGCAGAGGAGTGTTAGGTAATTTCAAATGCAACGTTTCTATCAGCTCAACAAACATCAGCAAACACACAAACTATTTGTGTGCAGCGTGTTGCTGAAGGTCCTGCTGCTGTTTTTCACTGGGAGAGAAAAGAAAGAGGGCGAACTTCACTCAGAGATGGAGAGGAAGAAGAGAGGTTATTTTTAAAGGTAAGGGCCGCTCAGTGGGATTTGATACATTACAAGCTTACACGTCCTGGTGTTTTTAAATCAGATGTTGGGTGTACAGTCGTTGGTCTGTACTGACATTATTTTTTTCATGTTGTGAAACATGCTGCAAGTCAAACTGAGGCAGACTAACTGCTATTTAAAGGCTGCATAAAAATACTCTGCAGGATAGTTTGCTGTACTGTGATGGATTTAGCACTTTAGTTAGTAAAGAATAGTGTGTGACTGCTGTGGTTTCATGGTCAGAGTCGGGTTACATCAAGTGCAGCAGAGATTCATATGAATTTCATATAAATTCCACCTTCATACGAACTTTATACAGTCCAATACCTATAAAGACAGCATCAATAGTGATGGGAATAACGGCGTTACAAGTAACAGCGTTACTAACGGTGTTAGTTTTTTCACTAAGAGTAGTCTAATTACTATTTCTATCGTTACAAGGCCGTTACCGTTTCTAACAAGAAAATGTGGTCCCGTTACTATTTTTCAACAAACAGACGGCTGGAGCTGTGTTCAGCTCACCGCATCTTATATCAGTCGCACAGAAGTTAGGGCTGTTCATATAACGATATCGGATGCCGATATAAAAACGTCTATCGTTTCATTTTACGCTATCGTTTGTTTCGCAAAATAAACTGTTTACGGCAATATTTTTTCACTGTTTTGATGGTCACTGTAGCGGCTGTATTCATTTCTTAAAGTTCTCTCTTTCTCTTATATTTAATATAACCACACTATGGACGGACAAGCGACTGTTTTTATGCATTGTGTTAGCAACAACATGGTAAAACCATCAATTAAAAAACAAAACAAAAAAAAAACACATGGTAAAACCATCGGGTGTCCGCTTGTTTATTTTCCCACATAAACCTTTCACAATAAAGCTCAAGATCCTGTTGAGACTTTTTCAAAATAAACTGAATCGCGTGAAATAGTATGCAGAGTGTTTACGGATGAGAAGCAAAAAAGAGCCGCCAGGTGCTAAAAAATAAACCTTAGACTCAAAGGTTAGAGCAGGCTTTTCCCTGCAGCACGCCGCAAAGAAAACGGCGGCCGTTACAACCTATGTCTAAAAATGTGTAGTTTCATGCATCGGTAAAACACTGGACTCCAGATACACGACGCCCAGCTGGAAACACTTCAGCTGCTTGAGATTCACAGAATTTACAGAAAATGCAAAATTTTTGTGATTTATATCGTTATCGGACGATAGATGTTTTTTATGGAGCCCCGCAGGGGACATGGGAGAAAAAAACATTAAGACGGACTTTTGCGAGATCTCGCAAAAGTCCGTTTAAAAACAATGTAACTTTTTCTCCTCGGATTTTGTTTTTTTTTGTCTGATTTTTAGATCAATTGTGTTAATACAGTCTGTAAAAAATGAAAACATAACTGTAGATTCAGACACGTGAGGTTGTGCTGAAAAGAATGAGACCAAACAAGTAAACAGTTTTTAAAGGTGAGATGTGGAGGAAACATCAAAAGTAGTTAAAAATGGACAATTATACCCTGGACCCCAGAGGGTTAAATATTTTTTTAAAGTAACGCAATAGTTACTTTTCAAGTAATTAATTACTTTTAGAATCTTGTAACTCAGTTACTAACTCAGTTACTTTTTTGAAGAGGTAACTAGTAACTATAATTAATTACTTTTTCAAAGTTACTTGCCCAACACTGACTGTCAGTGTATGGAAATCAGCCAGGACACGTCTGCTTACATCTGGTTTAATTTAGTTGTGTAAATACACAAAGAGCAGCAGGTCAGCTGATCACAGCCTGTACACTAAGCATATGCGAGCGCTCAATAGAAATTATTGTGAGTTATGTTTCTTTTCCCACACTAAGCCATCACAGACACTTTTAGGGTTCCCGACCTGCTGAATCACACTTTAACCCCGACTGTACACATCTTCTTGTTTAAGGCAAAGCCATTAAACTTCTACAATTTGGGCAACAGAAAAAAGAAAAAAAAGTTGAGTATAATAAGAATTAATTCTTATTGTTGAATCGTGAACACTGGCCTTAACTTACGAGTGTGATGAACTCCTGGATGAGTCGACAAAGTGCTCTTGGAATAATTTTGGTAGGCTGTTGGGAAGGTTTACCATTGTTCCAGATTTTCCACATGTTTGGATAATGGCTCTCACTGTGTTTCACTCAGCCTTAGAAATGGCTTTGTAGATGTCAATGACTTTGTTTCTCAGCTGTTTCTTTAAAACGAGGCATGATGTGATATTTTTTTCGAGATCTTTTCCTTACTTCACTTTGTCAGATTGGTTCTATTTGAGTGATTTCTGTATTCAACAAGTCTGGCAGTAATCAGACTTGGTTGGATGTGGCTAGTGAAATTAAACCCTTTCAAAATAATGTGGATAATCACAGTTAATACATGATTTGCCAAGAGGCGGCAATTACCTCTTTCAACAGGACTAGTTATGTTTGAATATCTTTTTCCCTCATTAAATGAAATCAGCATTTAAATACTGCATTTTGCATTTTCTCAGGCTATCTTTGTCTAGTATTAAACTTTGTTTTATTATCTGAAACATGCAAGTATGATAAATATGCAGAAAATGTAAATAAATAAGTAAAGAAGTGGGGCACACACACTTTTCCACGGCACTGTAAGTAGATGAAAGTTTATCTGGATACTTCTTCAGTGGAAAGGACACAACCTGAGGCATGTAATATTTCCTTTTCAGTTTTATTTGCAATAACTTCCTGTGTTTTGAAATGTTTCTAAATAATGAAATATTCCAATAATTTTTTCCCATATGGTCCCAGATTCTTGGACACCACTGCAGTGGGGTAACTAATTTCACGATGTGCTGCAGATATCATTTTTTACTGATGCACTGTAGCCGACAGACACATGAAATGAAGCTCTGTTATAGAATGAGGAAATCTGTGACTGTGTGATTGTAATGACTGCACTCAATATGTTGTTTTATATCACATCCACTGGGGGTCAGTCTAGATATGCAGCAATGTGTCGCCAAAGGAACAGGAAGATGCTAAATTAGGACTATTTGCTGCATGATATGAACAGAAGAATGGTGATAATGGCATTAGCAGCAATTACAATGGAAAGGACCGAAGCAGATTCATAACACAAGACACAATCAGAGCATCGCTGCAAAAATCAAACGGGGGCATGGTGATATTATTTTCTCAGGTATCTTGATTATCAGAAAGCTTAAATTAATACATAAATTGAATTACCTGATGAACCATATTTTGGCTTCCCTGTCATTAGTGAAGTGTAGCTTCATATAACGTGCTGTAGATGTCAGTGTTGATTTGTAACGCTTAATAAACCACCTACAAAGGACGAAACTATGATCCTCTGTGAAATCCATTCTAAAGCGGAAATCCAAACACGTATTTAAAAGGCTGAGAGCACCATGTGGTCATGATAACAACTCGTTCCATAACCACCCCCATCAATCTGCATGGCACTATCACGCAAGACATTTCTACTAAATCTTTGTTTGCATTTAACGCTTTAGCACTTGAATTTAACAAACACAGCACAAAACGATCGGAGGAAGAACGGCAAAGATTTATCAGTCACTTTAAAGGACACGGTAAAAAATTCTGTGTGCTCAGAGCGAAGCGGAGACTTTTATTCGACCAAACTTCCCAGCATTTTGTGTTTTCCCTTCTTCTCTGAGACATGAGCAGAAGAGTAATGTTTAGTGTTTGTTGTTAATCTCACCCTGTACAGAACTCCAGAGCCAGGATCCTCAGAGTGTTCAAAGCTGGGGATTCGGACTTTGTGGCCGCAGCCTGTGCAGAGACAGATAGGCCTGCCTGTTTTATATGTAAAGCTGCCAGCCAGAACGCACAGGCCCACAGGGTACTCCATGCAATTCCTTTGTTGCAGCCAAACTGTGGCAGGGTCCCACTGTCTAAGCTGCTTTTTATTCTGGTTGCACGAGAGATTGGAAGACACTGAAGATGGAAGGTGGGTAAAGTTGGGTGTTTGTATGAATCTCTGCTCATGTGCTTTTTACAAGACGTGTTGGGGGCAGACCTGGATGACAGCTTCCTGTTTAAAAAATGGCTGACTGTAGACAATCCAGTCTTCCTCCTTCTTCCATATTCAACATTTTCATTTCCCCCCCCGACATTTTTCTCGGTATATTACTTGTTTGGTGTGTCCACTGTGTTAGAGATAACATAGCTCAGCACCTCCGTGCCAGGATTATTCTGCTCTGTCAATCACTGATTTGGCCCAATGGGGCACTTTGATGTGCGTTAGCACTCGGTGAGTCGACTATTAATTGAACATCACAGTCAAGCCAATCACAGCTTCTGAGTTCCTCATCCGCTATCAGCACAGCCGTGGTGAATGGCCTCATTTTCGCCTCTTGGGCGTGTTATCATTGCAAATGAGTTGGTTATCAACAAGACAGCGTAGACTATGAGGCTTAAACAAATAAACAGTCCAAGGGTGGATCAGAGGAGCTCCGCTATGTGCTGCTCCACAGTAGCTAAGTCATTTTATCTGAAGATATGCTTGGCTGTTTTTGTAAGAAGCACATTTGGGTTACAGAATGTGTGGTTTACCGATAGATTTTTCTCTTATTATTAGAGGCTAAAAATAGGCTGCTTTGACAGCTGTGCCAAGTGCACGGGCTGCATTTCAAAATGTGAACAAACGCTGATAAACTGTGATGTAATGATTGAAACTATATGCTGTTGAGTCACTCAGCTTTTTTCTTTTCTTTTTGTTTGCAGCTGAACTGCATAGTGTTTCTGAAACAATACAGAGAAAGCACACAGCAAGGAAAAGGTGGTGGGCTATCTTATTGTGCTCATTCTCAGAGTAATTTCCTGTAACACGGGGCATGGCTTTGGTTCTCTCGGCAAACAGTTCGCCTTTGAAGAATAATTTGAAATTATACATTTTAATAAGGTGCAGTGAGGCCGGGCCAATGAGACGCAGGAAAAAGATAAAAAGGAGATTGCATATCTGAAATAAGCTGATGATGGAAGGGATGGGACCAATAAAGGAGAGGGAGTGCGAATAATGGGGCTAAGGAGGGAACTTGTAACAGCAAGGTGTTTTTTCTTTAATTGAAGTGGCGGGGGAATGTGGAATGGGACGCTCCGGGCAAATCAGCTGGGAACATGTTGTGAATGTAATGTAACACTTTGGCACCATTTTTAATATGCTACACAAAACAATGCAAATATCGCAGACAGCTCCTCTGCTGCCTGTTATTTCTCCACATAATGAAGTTGCCTCTCCCATCAAGTCTTCTCTTTGAAGCAATCAGACAGCTGCTTGAGTCATTTCACACTGTTTGTTTGAAGACGGGAAAGTAAATTGACAAGTTTACACAGTAATACAGGAGTCAGACTGTCCACACGATTTGCGTGTTGGATTTATTTTATTTTTCTTCACTTTTTATTATTGCCATGGCCACGGGCATCATTCCTCTGTCGCTGCTTTCTGTCTCGCTCTTATATCTGACTCGTCTCTTATTTATGCCTTCTTTTTCAGTCTTCTATTTTTAGGCAGCATGTCTTTAATTATGCATGTTTTCATAGTGCTTTTTAGTATTAGTGTTATTTAAGATGATATGCATATCTCTCTCACACACGGCCTGGTCCCTACTTTCTTTGTGTTTACCAGGCTTACGTTGAATCTGGAAACCAGTGTGAGAACTGTATAAACTATGAAGTGTTTGATGAGAACAGGAGATAAGAAGATGGATAAATGGTCAAGCATGCATACCTGCATGCATGCATGCAGGCATGCATGAACATGTGCCTGTGCTTCTTGTTTTCGCTGTGCAGCGCTGTTCTAAATATTTGTAATAACCTTCTGATTTTACTCTTTGTTTTCAAACAATGATTCATCAAAGTTATTAAAAGTATTCAGCTTCCATTGCTCTGTCATTACACTTTTAATGATATGAAAAATAGAGGGATATAGTGAGATGTTGATGGACATTAAACGTTCATGTCAAGATTTGTGCAAAATTATGGGGTTATTACTGTGCACTGGTCGGCAGCTGAGAAGTCAGCATGACTCCTGCATTTCCTCACAAACCTAAGGTGTGGAAAGTCATGCTGATTTGTCACTCACTGATTTCTAACAAGACAGACTCTTAAATACCAAATTATATGACCTGCCAAATCTTTCTGCTTTCCTACACACTCCTGCTGCGCTCTCAATGCCTTCAATTTCAGACCTTTTGCACCTTCTTTTTTCAGGTTGAGCTCAGGACTCAGGCCAGTCAAGTTCTTCCACACCAAACTCACTCATCCGTGTCTTCAGGGACCTTGCTTTGTGCACTGGTGTGCAGTCATGTTGGAATAGGAAGTTGCATGAAATTTTCCAAAATGTCTCGGTATGCCTTTCACTGGAACTAACTCTTGAGAAACACTGCCTCACCATAATCCCCCCTGCACCAAACTTTACACTCGGCACAATGAGATCAGACGAGTATGTTCCCCTGGCAAACCTAGACTTGTCTACGTAGCAGGATGATTCATGACTCCAGAGCAAAAGTCTCCACTGCTCTAGAGTCCAGTGGTGGCTTGCTGCATCCGACTCTTTGCATTGTGTTTGATGATGTGAGGCTTGGCTGGAGCTGCTCAACAATGGAAACCCATTCTATGAAGTTAATCTGAAGGCCACATGAAATTTGGAGGTGTGTAACCATTGGTTCTGTATGAAGTTGGCGACATCTCTCCACTGTGAGCCTCAGCATCTTCTGTGATTCTCTACCACTTTGTGGCTGAGTTGCTGTCATCCCCAGTCACATCTTGTTCTAGTAGCACTAACAGGTGACTAAGAATATTTACTAAGGAGGAACTTTCTCACCTGGACTTCCTACAGTGGTACCACACTGGAACTGACACAGTTGTTGTAGAAGCAGTCTGCATGCCTAGGTGCTTGATTTTATACACCTGTGGCCATGGAAGTGATTGGAACACCTGAATTCAGTGATTTGGGTCGGGGGATGCTTTTGACAGTATAGTGCATCTTCACTTTCTTAGCATGGTCTATAAACAACGGCACATGGACTCTCCTCCATTGCCAAAATATATCAACAAATTTCTGAATCATATAGAAGGCTTGCAGGTCTTTCAGATTCTCCAGCACATCATTTTTATGTGACTACATACAATATGGCAGTTCTGTTGTCTATTATAAGTATCACAATATTCCATCAGCTCATTTCTCTTTCTCAAAAATAGCTGGATGTTCTTTTTATCTCTGGCCAGAGGAAATGACTGGTGTATAAAGGCCTTTAAACACAATTATCCTCACTAATATGCGTCCCGTTATGCGATTTTCTTTTTTCAATGACAAGTTCATCTTCGGTGTGATTTAAGAAAGCAGTTACTTCACCCTATTATCTTCCTCTGGCTTTTCACAAGATGTCTTCGACCCTTTCGCTGAGTCTTTCGCTGAACAAGCTGTTTCTTTCTTTCAAGATTGACTGCTTGTCGGAAGAAAATGAAACAGTGGCGACTGCTGCGTGTTTTCCTGCTGCACTTGAGCTTGTAGCAGAAAATGTTCAGTTAGGTCTTACAAAGTGCAAACATTAAACAAAAAACACATAATATTAATGAAGTGCCTGAATTATTAAGAATAACTGAACGGGAGTTTATTATTTGCTTCTTGAGGTTTTGGGGATGAAGGCAGCTGCTCGCTGTATCCGGTTTATGCCTCAGGCCTCCTATGCAGATATTTTCAGCTGAAAAATCCCAGCCATAATACATACGCTCCACTTATCCAAGGAGGAATTCCTGAACTTTTAACACAGAGGATCTACTTTAGATCTACAAGCTAAAATGTATATCATTTTGCACCTTTAACCCCCTGTAACAAACTTATTTAAAGTGCAGATTTTAGCTTTCATATAATAAATATTGATTCTGGATTCTGACAGAATATTACTGCAATAAGTAAAACCTTTTATCACATTTTCCGAATGTTTCACAATTACATAGAAACAGCCACAGTAATTTTCTAAAGAGCAGATGCTAGTTTAGAAAATCAGGCTACCTTTCAGCAGCACTGCAGGAAAGCTTTAAGAGTCCATGCAATCACTGAACTTTTTATGTTTATAGCAGCTACTATGATCCATCTAAAAACCTTCATCACATTTTTTCCAGCATTGCAGGAAAGACCAGTGATCATTCATGCTTCCTTCTCCGGTGGTACACAGGTGACATGCCAGGCACACGCCAAGGCTTCCACCATTTCTTGTTGTACATCCTTTGCAAGCTTGATGCACTTTGTCCTCAGGCTCATGAGTCTGGAGTGCAATGGGTATTTTGATCTATGACAGTGCATATTCCAGGGGCAGCAGTCTCATCAAATAAAGTTGAATATTTCTGTGCCAGTGCTCATGGGGGAACGCTCTTTTGGCATCTCATTATTAACTGCATTTAATCAAGGCATTCACAGAGCAAGGTGAACTCTGAGCCTGACAAAGAATTATTTAGACTGTTCTATGACATTCCCAGTGGGACTACACCTGTCACTGTCTGTACTCATGAACTCACTGATGGTCAGTCTGCAAGCATCTGCATATGAATATGCATCATCTGGACTGAAAATGTTATGATTTACAATTGTAGTCCAAGTTCGTTACTCACATTAGGGAAGGCTCTGGCCACACTGTCTACATAAAGTATGTGAAAAGTTATCTCACTATGGTGAATATATTGGGAACAAGTTGGTTTGATAAGCTTTGTTCGACGAGCAATTTTCCAGATATTCACGTATTGTTTTATCAAGCTGCTATTCATTGCTTTCAAATGCATATCTTTAACTCTGGTGCTAAAATACCACCTAAATGTTGTTTGAGGCGGGTGGGGGAGGTGGTGGTGAGGGAGCGATTCAAATAAAATCCTGAGGATGTTGGGAGCATGATAAAAAGCGAATATGGATGTGGTCCAGCTGAAGCTCACTGAAAGATCATCACATCCAGGTCAATCTGCCCAGTGCTGCCACCCTTGCCTCTGATCTGTATTCTGCAGTTGTACACAGAAGTGACCTTGGTGACAATGAGCTGCCAGAGGCAAGAATAACAGGTGACCCCGAGGTCAACCTAGGGACAAAGGAAAGGAAAACAGGTTTATCCTTTTATCCAGCTTTCATCCTTAAATTAGTTTTAGCCTCATTTATGTTTATATAATATTATCTGAATTGTTTATTACTTTTCCATCTATCGCTAACATCAGTATATTATTAACTAGATGAGTCTTTCGAACACTGGATCTACAACCATAAATGTGAGAGGTAGATTTTTATGTCAATGGGAGTTTCCAGCTAGTATTTAAACACAATAATAGAGTGAGGTCAGCTGAGGACTGCAGAGGCAACACAAACCATGCTTTTACGCGCTAAATCGTCCATATGTCCAACATAACAAAATATAGCAAAAATAGGATTGGAGATGTGACAGTGTTATTTTTTTCTTTGCTGTAATGTCAGGCACAGATCTGCTACCAGCACGGTACACTCTGCTCTGTAAAATCAGGTGTGATTACAGCCCCGAGAACAGAGGAAGTTGGAGCACTGAGGCAAAACGAGGGATTTCATGGCTGGAAGAGAAGACTTAGTCATTAGACTTGTGTTTTCTTCTCTCTGATGTAACCCATTATCCCTTTACTGTCTAGAAATATGTTATTACATTTATTTTTTTTATGTTCGCTAATAATTTCCGTTTTTTCTCACTACATTAGCTTCATCCCCTGGCAACTGCATGCTCTTTATTGCTTTCAAGGTTGACTGTACTGTGTAAACGAATCCCTTGTTAATCCAGATTTTAGCGCCCTACCTCGCTGCCCCAACCATGCAGGAAAAATACATGGGTTTGCCTCTAGCTGATATGCATGGAATTATATGGAAGCATGTTTTTCTCCTAGCTAGCAACTAGAACATTTTTTTTTTTATTTCATAAATATTATCAGTCACTTCTGTCCTAACAAGCTGTGTCTTTCGTGTCATGGCTAGAAGCTGTTGCATCTCTGGGTTTGGATTTAAGGGGACCTGGTCATTTATGGCATCCATGAAATGGGGGTGATTTTGCGCAGCTTTAGTTGACAAAATCTATTGTACTCAACAGTGTAAGTGATTACAAAGCATTAAATAAGATGTGGAAACAAGAAAATAACAACTACTCAGAGAGAAAGAAAATATAACCCTACACCTTTGTTGTGTTTCATTTGTTTTCTACTTGGCCATTCCTTCCACCTACTGCATCTCCTGTTATTCAGATCACAGTGCTTTTAAGTGAAATGGTCGTACTTAGTCGCTCAGTGACATTAAAACACACAATAACACACTCAAGAACTCTCTGGGAGACATTAGCCTTGTGGATAAAAACTTCCATTCACAGAGAAAAATCACTCCAACTTCCACAGCTGATATTTTCTTCGTATTGTTCGGGTTTCTTGTGTTTCAGATGCTCTGTGTGATGGGTAATCTATTTACCTTGTGAAAAATGATGGTTGGATTTCTTCTCCTTAGCAGTCTTTTCTTTGTGCTGCAGAGCTGCCTCAATATTAATAGAAATGGGAGCAAAGTGATGAGAAACAGGAGTTAAACTCTAGTGTTTCTCTTTATTTTACTAAAGACGCAGAATACTGGAGCAGTTGTGTTTTTGCACTGTCAGGCTTTGCAGTTACTTTGTAGCTGAAATAAAACTGCACGTCCTTTAAAATAAGAACAGTATGTTAAAAGTGAAATACGGCACACTATAATCTAACTAATATATAAATAGAAAAAGAAACAAGGCCAAATATCCTCACATTTAGTTTCTATTATGGATTGAACACCAAAAGCAGTAAATTCTGCATTTCTGATAACCTGATGTGTTCTTTGTCAGGCTCTCCGTACGTTGTAAATGTACATTCCCAGTTTCTAATGTAGGTTTTCTGTTACTGTGTTGTAATAAATTGATCGATTCTCGTCTGTTTCTTCATTATGACTGTTCATGAGAACATTTAAATACCATTAGCATTATTCACACAATGTACACAAATGTGCAGCCTTTCTCATGAAGGAACCTGATACCTAAAGGCAGTCATTGCCCCATTACTCCCTCCCTCAGAGAAAGTTCCTGTCTCATGGAATCTCCTTCATGCTCTTCAGTGTCCTGTTCAGGAACAGCAAACCTGGTAATGACACGTATTAATGTGCCATCCTAGAGGAGTTAGACTACCTGTGCAACCTCTGTAGGGTTTCACGCTAATAGCAGCGACAATGATCCCAATCAAGTGCAACACTAGTGAAAAAAAGCAGTCAAAACAGATGAGGAGGGAAAATGCTTCCACCTGTAAAACCATTCCTGTTTTGGGGATTGTTTCATTGTTGCCCCTCGAGTGCACCTGTTGTTCATGTCATTAACACCCAAACGCAGCTGGAACTGATTAACAACCTCCTCTGCTACTTAACTGACCAGATCAATATCCCGGTGGTTTAACTGACTTAATGTTGTAATCTGATTAAAAACATGTTCCTTTATTTATTTATTTGAGCAGTTTACTAGTCATCTTAATTAAAGTCTCTTAACACCAGTCCATCCTTGTTGTGGAAGCACAAAGAGTTCCAATCAATGTTCAGGTTAATGTGTTGCAAGAAAATAAGTTACAAAGTGATGTGTTAAGTAACACATAGTTTGCATTAAACTAAATGTAAACTGCAGGCCAGAAACTGTTGATTCCATGCAAGCATCTGCACAGACCACATGCTGATACAAAGCTACGAACTTTTATATTATCAATTGGTAATTATGTAGCATGGCATCACAGGTCATCTTGTGGAGTAATACAAAAGTAATGTAATGAATTGCGTAACGAGTTACTCTCTCCAGAAAGTAATTAAGTAAGATAATGCATTGCTTTTTTGGAGTATAGAGTCCCAAACCCTGACATCAAAGTCCCGACTCCTGTGGGAAAAATAAACATAACTGTTAAGTAAAAGTCATATAATGAAATTTTTCCCCATTTATGCCATTTTAACGCTTCATGTCTGTCAGTAGAACGAGCTATTAGAGTTTTTGCTTCACTAATTTACTTTTTATGTAGATTTGTCATCCTCGTGGCCAGAATCGACACAACAAGTCCCAAAGCTGACTGAATGTGACTTCCCTCTGTAACAATTATGGGTGTTTTGTATGCTTGACCCAAGCCTGCTGTTCACACTGGTGTTCGACTCATATATGTCAAAGGTGACTGTCACGGTTGACGCTGGCCAACCGTGTGGATGTGAGGAAGGAGGACCCAGGCGCAGAGCTCTGAATGCAAGCAGTGCGTTTATTTACAGCGAATGGAAAATAACAATAAATCCTCAGTGCGTTCCTGACTCCTGTGACATATCCTCTTCCCAGTGTTAGTGATCTTTGTCCCCACTAATCAGTGTCTGAGCACCCTGTGCTCGCTGCCCTCTCGTCTCCACACTTCTCCTGGGGAGACAACAAAGAGGCAGCCGTCAGACACGCCACAATGCAGCAGAGTGAACTGCCTAACTAGCCAAGAGACTAACGTGAAGCCACGCAACGAGTCAGAGAGAGCTCCACCACACTCTTAAGTAGCTCCTCCATGAGGCTTGATCAGCTGCAGGTGTGTGTGCCAACCACCTGGCAGGGCCACACCCACCAGGCCTGATGGTGCCTGTAAACAGGTGCTCCCAGATACACCTGCATCCACCCACACACACACACACACACACATACCTGCAAGCTGGGAGAATGAGAGACAGAAACACTGAAAACACATATAATATAATACAAGTCCATAACTGCTCAGGGACCCTGGGTCGCTGAGCAGTGACTCTTTTGTAGGCATGCAATCTTCTAAGCAACCCCTCTGCAGGGGTAGAAATAGGCTATTCAGTCAGTGTTGATCCCCTTCCTGTGGTTTGCCAGAATCCTTCCTTCTACGTGAAATGCGATCCATCACAGAGGGTCCGTTGCCTGGGGGTTCTCATCCTCTTTCACAACCCATATGCCCACACACTGCCAGAGCAGACTTATCTGGTCCTTCCCTTTTTCTACCAAGGGGCCGGACACCCCGATTTCCTGCTGTCTTTTTTTAACATACACACTTTCTTTGTTGTTCTCCCACTTTCATCAGCACTTTAGCAGTAATTCCTGCTTCAGTGAACTGGGCATACAGCGCATGACTTGATCTGACATGAAAGCTAAAGGCTATAGCTATTATAGCCCTGTATTAGAGCCTGTGAATGAAGAAGACGGAGAACGACAGGGGCAAGTCCCAAGTATGGCGCAATTCAACAACAACAACAACAACGGCATCCTCTGTAGCCTTTCCTCAGATTGTGTGTGTGTGTGTGTGTGTGTGTGTGTGTTTCCGAGCGCGCACCAGAGTGCGGGAGAGAGAGAGAAAGTGAGAGAGAAGACCAGTCGCTTCATTCAATTGGAGTGGGCGTGCTCTTGTGCGCTGCATCGTTTGATGATCTCCCCGCTTCCCCCCCCAGAACCTCCACTCTGTGCTCTCCGTGGCTGAGGTCGGCCAGTCTAAGCGACCGAGAGGACTTTCCGTGCCGGTGAACACGAGCTCCACTTTCCGTCGCTCGGCATAGCGGGGTGCACCTCGCCGGTCAGCGGGGCCACACCGCAGCACTTTGGATAACTCACACAGCTGAGGATTCTGCCGTTTGCCAAAGCGCATCGCTCATCCGCGTCCCACGCCAGCCGAACAGCTGGACATGTTACCATGAATAATTTAGTCAGTCAGCACAGGTGACTTTTAAGCTCCCCATTTTATTTTTATTTTAAAATTTGGATTCTCTGGAGGGAAAAATCTCTACGGTGGCAGCATAAGCTCAAAACTCGCTCTGAGCGCGTAGGGGCGTTATTTTTGCCCAAGATGCAGGTGGATCGGAGCGGTGTGCTTTTCAGTGCTGGGTCTACGTGGCTCCTCTTACTTTTCTCAACTCTAAGCATCAGGGTCACGGGGGTGGGAGGAACCCACCAAAGCATCCCTCCGTCTGTGTAAGTAGATGTCCTTTTACGCGAAAGTGCTGTTTCAAAGTGGTTTCAAAGCAAGACTTTATACAAAGACAGAAAAAAACCGGGCAGTGTGTCCTCATCGCTTCAGTCTCGTTATTTTATTTGAAATATATATATATATATATATAACAAAAAACAAACAACTTTATCTTCACTTTAATCTATTTATTTATTAACTTGTTTTTCCCCCATTTCTGGCTTGGCTGTGTGCACTGTGCCTATTTTTTAATATCTGCAGGGTGAAGCTCTGGGCATCAGCGTTTGGTGGGGAGATGAAGTCCATCTCAGCAAAGTATTCTGGGTCGCAGCTGCTGCAGAAGGTGAGCTGGTTTATTAACAGAACTCAAGTCTTCAGGCGTCAAAACAGAAGTACACCCTTGAAGCTTTAGACAATATTCAAATTTCCAGATGGTTTACCTTAGGTAGGTTTTTTTCTTTCTGTGAACACTAAAAGAAAGACAAGGTTGTTAAAAGAGAGTCTTTTAACAACTGTAAATATGTTTTTTATTATTTAAAAAAAAGATTTTCATTTTTGGGGAAGTACAGAGGAGTGAATATACCCAGTACACAAACTTCACTTTGTCCAAAACTGCATTGATGTGATTCTGCAGCAGACTGTTTATTTAAAAGCTTAAAAATACCTTCTTTTTGAATTGTTGGGTAGATGTGAAACATAACGCTTGTGAGAGAAACTGAGTGGTGTTGGGTAATTTTCGAGTTGAGAGAAATGTCACTTTTCTGCTCTTAAACGGCAGGATGTGTGCTTTTTAGCCACTTGAGAATCAGTAATGCACTTTGACTGTGTAAGCATGGATTTAAAAGCATATTCTGAACACACGCCATTTAAATAGGTGTCACTTCTCAAGCACTGCGTTCATGCACACACACACACACACACACACACACACACACACACACACACACACACACACACACACACACACACACACACGTTTACTGTCAGAAAAAAAGCATTAAGCTATATTTCTCACACATGTAACACCCCCTTACCTCTTTTTATGCCTCTCTGCAATCTCTTTTCGTCGCTCTTCCACTCTGCTTTGTGGCATTAATGCAAGATTTGACTTATGATGGAATGCAAATTTCCCTAATGGAGGACCACTTTATGAAGCTTGAGTTAAAACTGGCTAATGGATAATTAGTGGATAAAAGGCCAAGTTGAAACTAACCTCTCAGTGGGCAGTCAGACAAAATGCTACACATGTGGCCACAATCTCAGGACTCTGCTGGGTGCAAAGGACCACCCTGCTGTAAGGTGTCACACAGGCCAGGGTGGAGGTCTGACGTGGAGCAAAGAAAACGGGAGCCGCGTGTGTCATGTACAGTTCCACGCCCAACGTACGTGGCCACACACTTCATATTCATGTGCGCAGTCACATAGTTATACGTGGGCCTACAGCATGGATTTCATCAGCGGCTGATAAGGCAGCTGAGTGGTGTTATCTTTTTGACAGGATAAAAACTGTTCCCCCTTTTCATCTTTTTTTTTCTGCCTCCAAAAAGAAGATAACCCTCCTACAGAGTAATGACCTCTTTATGAAATGCAAATTAAGGCCTCTGGGTTAATTGAGCAAAGAAAAGACTTGGCGACCACTTTGTCAGGAAAGTGCATTTTCCACACTAAACTGTTATGATGCAATTGTGTCCACATGCACAGTCCCACAGGATGTGCAGGATGTGTAAATGCACACATACATACACACCTGTAAGTTTTTGCTAACAAGTCACATCATCCCATCTATTATGCCATGTTGTGTGTCCAGTCTAGTCCAATAGCCTTTGTCCAGGAATGCTGAGAAGGGAGCACATGTACCTTGAGGGCACATATGCTTTTAAATAAGCAGAAAGAATGAAGGACGTGCACTGTTGTACACTGAGACGAGGATGGTAGTGAAGAGAAAAGACCAAAACGTGCGTGTGTTTTTCCCCCAGGCAGAGGACAGATGGACTCAGCCTCTCTTCAGTTATCTTTCTGACCCTAGCGTAACTAAACTCCCTTGGAAATGACGACACTTCTGTATGAGTCGCACACATGCCGCTTTTTCGGTTCAGCACCATCTTCGCCATCAAACCAGCACGAAGAAAGAAATAGTTTCTAGTGGACAAATTGCAAATTTTAAAGTTTCCTAATTACTTTTTTGTACAGAATATAATCTAAACAGTACGCTAATCTTAATTACCCTTGCACAGAAGTACCATAAAGAGGAAATAGTGCTCAGCGGCATTTACACTTTGTTTTTTAACAGTTTTGTGTTGCACCTATTGTGCTTCATGCTGCTTCTTTGTGTGTCAAATTAAAATGCTGCTAATTGAATTCGATACTTCCTTTGTGTTGACTCTGCTTTAATTTGATGCTTGATTTGACTTCCTATTTAATCTTGCTTAATAAGAGATATTCTACAGAAGTGCGCAAGTGTTGTTAATCATAATTAATAGTACAAAGCCTAGAAACAGTTAACTTAATTCCTGCTTAATTAACTGAGTAACAGCCCTAATTCAAATACGCTAGTACACTAAATTAATATTGCCAGAAATAATTCACATAGATCTTTTCAGTAATTTCAGTGAGAATAAAAGCAGATTTCCAGAATAATTTTTAAATATGTTTATGACTTGGGTGACTTTTTACTATGATTCTCAAAAGGATTTGAGCTTCATCAATTCAAATCCATTTGAGAAACAAACACTGATTTGTTGGGAATAAAATCAGTTGGGAGCAGATTTTTCTTTTGTCCTTCTTCTGCGGTTCTGATCTGTCATCCCTTCCCACGCCATCGCTCCCTTCCTATATCCATCGGAAACAGCTCTTGTTTCAAGGTTATACCAGTCAGGACACGTGTGTGTGTGCTTGTGTGAAGAAGAAAAAAAGCTATGATCAATAATGCCTTCGGTCTGTTACAAATCCAGTATTAGCGACTCATCTTCTCATATGCACACTAGCGGTGCATGTTCAGCGCAGTGTAGCTGTATTCGCGCACACAGATATAAAGGAAAGGAGATTTCTGTTGGAGACACATTAACCATCTCCCACTGATAGTTAGAATTAGCTCTGTGTGTTTTACCCTCTTCACTGCTATTTTGTTGAGATCTTTAATTTCATGTATCATTGAGCAACCTGTCTATAAGAGCCAGGCTGGCTGCGATGGCTGCGTCTGTGTGCGTGTTGTTGGCTGGCTGGACCAGTTTTCAGCTCGCTGATGTTATGGCTTTCTGGAATCAGAGAAGTGGGACATTATGCGAGGCTGAAATAACTTCAAGCCTTTTGGTAATGGAAGATACAAGAAAAATGATCAGGCAGCAGGATTGCCACTGTGGCTGTGAGAAGTTTCCTAATGCACGTCTGCGATCCTATTTTTAAAAGCATAAGCTGAATCTGAGAGCGAGGAGTAGGCAACAGGGTACGTGCTTGCACCGTGTGCGTTAAGTTAGCATACCTAAAGTACGTTAAGCGTGCTCAGTCGCACATGCACACACCATCTCTCACACAGAGGCACATACGCAGAGAAAAAGAGCAGAGGGTGACGTGAAGGTGTAATGATGTGTGACAAGACTACGCTGGAACCGATTTGCTTGGGTGGGGAAGAAGAGTGTGTGTGTCTGTGTGTGGGTGCACATATAGTTTTATGCAACGATGCCACATCATTTACTCTTACAGAAGGGCTTAATGGTTTAAGGCACTGACATGTCAGTTGACAAGAATCCTCAAGAATGAGTTGAATAAGACCGAGCTAAGTGGCTCCTCAAAAAGAAAATAGTTGTTAAGTTCTCCAGTCACGTGTGTCTCTCTGAAATCGAGAGAAAAGGTTAAGAGGAGGATAAAAAACAGCAAAAACATTTGTTTTGCTGGGATTATTTCAATTATCTTAATAGAATTCATTTAATTGATGGATGGACTAATCTTCAAGAAAGATGAAATGTGTGTTTATATGATATAGTGACAGTGTTCATCTTGTAGTTTCCATCCCAGCAGCGCACACCGTGCAAAGCTTTTCTTAAATCTCCTTATTTTGGTGAAGTATTGTCAATAAGAACATTTGGAAATTAAAACTTTCCAGTTTGATATTTACAAAACAAATACGACATGTGATTAAATGCTATCATACATCAGTCAATTCTGCTTTGTATACACTTGTATTACAAGCCAGTACTAAGCGGTTTATTTGACATAAGCTTTCAGAAATCTAACGAACACATTAATAAAAACACAAAGGATCATTTATGTCATTCGGTGCCATATCAGGATCTTCTGAAGGATGTTTTACAACTTGTAGAAAAAATTCTGGTTTTATTTCAAATTAAGATTTTAGTCACACTAACCAGTTTTAACAGCACGACTAATTGCCTACTTTTGAAATGGAAATGATTCGATATATATGTATATTTAAATATATATTTTTAAACCCTCATTTCAAATGAATTACTTATTTGGAGGACAGCATGACTGACTATAACTTATATAATTTTAATTTCATTTAGCATTTTTTATTTATTCTACAAATGTTGTGTAATTTTCATTTAAAAAAAAAAGAAGAAGAACCTTTTTCATAACATTTCTATGTTTACAAAGCAAACGGTCTCTTTGTTAGCAGCGGGTTTGTTGCTAAAGTGGGAATGAAATTCGTAATACACGCAACGGGTCTTCCAATAGCCACAGTACTCTTTTTGGAATTTTATGGAGAGATTTTAAATTCTGCAAATACACCCAAATTACACATTGGATAATAACAAGTATCTATAACTGTGACTACGTTATTTATTAAGCTGCAGAAATGAAGGGCCATGGTAATTATCCTTCAGAATTACATTTGTAGATAAAGCTTTAAAACAGCATTTAGATATGTGAATATTATCAGCTTGTTTTATAAACTTTGAAAAATGTCCTGAGGTGTGTGGGCTGACTGAAGCTTTTCTAAAATTGTGGCTCATGTAAGCTTTCACTTGACTCTCCAAAACAGAAGAAAAATATTGCTATTACTTATTTTGAAGAGCACTTTTATTTTTGTCTCTTTTTGCCCTTTATTTGACTTTCTATTTCTGTGTGTGTGTGCGTGCGTGCGTGCGTGCGTGTGTGTGTGTGTGTGTGTGTGCGTTTATGGTTGAAGTATGCATGATGGTGCCAGTCTGCTGCCAAGGGTGGGTGATGACTGAGGCGTTCCAGTGTAACACTGTGTCAGTGAGGGGGAGACGGCTGCAGATTAGATTTAGCTTTGGGAAAATTGAATAGCTGTCAGGTTTGGTTCAGCATGGCTGGCAATGAGGTGAGAGAAGGGAGTGTGTAAGGGTGTGTACTGATGACTGTCCCGCTTTCCCTTACCTCCCCCAACCCTCCCATCTCTTTCCTCGCTTCCCTCTCCCACCCTCACTTGTTCTCATTGACCAAAGCGTGATCTTGCTAAATTTGACTCCTTCGCTGCTCCTAGATGGCAAGAGGTGAGAAAGTGATGCGTGTGTGTGTGTGTGTGTGTGTGTGTGTGTGTGTGTATGTGTGTATGTGTGTGTGTGTGTGTGTGTGTGTGGGTGGACAGGTCTGAATACCCCTGTGAGGACCAGTTTGAGTTGCAGATCAGGGGAAGGCATTTTAGAAGAAGCGAGGACCTTTTCCCTCAGTGTTTCCTTTTTCACACCCTTCAAACAGCTTTTTGAAGGATAAGGCTTGGTGTTATGGTTAAGACTAGAATTGGCTCAGGGCATAGACAGTATAAGAAATGGATGTAGCTGCAGTGACATCATCCACTGGTTTATCCTGTTATGAAGCCACAGTCTTGTTGTCCCATAGCTTTTCCCTATGCCTGGCAAATCCATATTCAATCCATAATAATTTGTTCAATATATTCACAATACATCCTCCTTCTTCTCACCTATGTCCAAATCATCTCCACCTTGCTTCTCTAATTTTGTCTCCAAACTACTCATCCTGAGCTAAAATAAACTGCCCGTTGGCACAGGAAAAAGTATGTATAGGTAAAGCTAGAAGGAACAACACAATCTAACAAGCGATATCTTCTGATGTGGAATAAAGTACCATAGCTACTAACTTTCTGGAGCCTATGTTAAAACAGCAACACACAGTCATTAGTGTGAGATGCTGAAAGTGAAGCCAATGTCGAACTAGTGAGTGGAATTTCAGTATTTTATTTGTGACCCTATCAGATAATTAGAAGATAACTGCGTCTGTGCAATGCATTCATCACACTACAGATGCACCTTTGTTGCCAAACTAGTATTAACTTGAACTATATGCTCGACCCTCCCATCCGAATATGGCAACTAGCTTAAAAATGCTTTACATGAAATCATGCTCACTTGGTCCATTTTTTTATGCAAATAAGGGTCTGGATTCATAAATCTGTTAGAATTACTTGTGAATAATAATACAGACAGTCCCTCTTAAATTAATTTTATTTCCCTGCAGTCTGGCCACAGCCTCAGCTGATTGTTAAGGTTAGGTTAAAGGACTAGCCTCTGTGAATGTCCTCACAAAGATAGATATGTAAAGGTGTGTGTAAGCGAGAAAGAGGAAGAGCAGGGAAAAGAAAGAGGAATGTCGTGTCACAGAGTTAATTACAGCGTTAGCAGACAGGAGTGAAGCCTGTGCTGCTATCCTTTCATGTCCTAGCTGGCCCGCTTTAGCCAACACAGCCACTCACTCATACTGTAATTAGTGCTTTGTTGGTGAGCAAAGCTTGAGAAAAGCCACTATGAATCAAACACCCTTTCTTTCCTGTAGAGAGCTCAGGAGCAAGCAGTGAGGTCCCTTTGCTACCAGATTAAAGAACTTAAATTCTTAAAGAGCTAAACTGCTGACATTGTATTTGTGAGCTTAGAAAAGTCAAGTGCCTTTTGATGGCTTGTTGTGTGGTTTTTGTGAGTTTTCCCCAAATTCTCTCCAAGTTGATTTATAAAATATATCTGTATATATATTTGATTTAGTTGCTGATTTCCATTTGCAAAGAAGCTAATTTTTGTGTCCAGTTCCTGACATTTCCGCCACAGATGGACAAACAAACATATACACACCTAGTGTTTGCTTGGTGCTGCTGGGATGATGAATGTGAACTTTGAAGATAAATATCCACTGTCATCTGTCATCGGCGGCTCAGCTCTGCCTCTGTTGCCCTGCAGATAAAGAGGATCTCACTGTGGCTGCACAGGACATTAATGAACACACACACACATGCAAGCAGGCATACACACACACAGATTTTTGTAATTATGACAGATTGTTCACCTGGCGTGCACCAGACTTGACTGCATACAGAGAGTAAAGATTAGCCAACTTGGTGAAGGGGTGGAACTAGTACTATTAAGCACATTAAGGCGCGCAGCACCGTGTGAAGGACTGTCTGTGATTTGCAGCTGTCGACATCAATCACATAGCCTTTTGTCTGGATCCACCCTGCATGCTGTAGGTAAGGATTGCTCTTATAAAGAAATGCTGTCAATAGGAAAATGAACATCGTTGTCATTATAGCTGCGCCATCAATCACAAATCCCTCCATGTATGTGTCTATATGTCCTAAACTGCTGCATGCTCAGGTCATTCTACTTTATTCATTCTACTTTCCTTTCTTTCATTCACGTTTGTGGCTTTCACCTTTCTGTCAACTCTTTCCTTTGTCAATATTTTCACCCATGCGTTTATGCACTTCTTTGCATCTCCCTCAGTTAATCTTCTCTCCTTCCCTCTCGCCTTTTCTCTCAAAGTCTCTTGACTCCCTCCATCCCTCTGCTTTAATAATGGATAGGATGCAGCTACAGCGCTACAGACTACATGGAAGCCGATCTTGGGACACCGCAGTGTTCGGAGCAAGTGTTAAGCCGCAAAAATAGTTCCGCTGGCTGTAGCACAACGCCCTGCACTCGGTGCTCTTGCTGACAGCTTTTGTCCCAAGTCACCCTTTTGCTTCTACTTCAGCTGTGCGAGCTTACACACACCCACATAAACACATTTAGTTTTACTGTGCTTTATGGAGTCCTTCAACACGCCCTGTTTGTACAACACTTCTTATAGACTGTAAGAGCGCTGCCAACTCCGGCTCAGTGGGACAGCAGTGGCCCCTCCTCATCATGACCTTCACCTGCACTTGCAAGCAACTAACACATGCACACAACGCAGGCTGGAGGAGTACAGTTGTAACTGAATAGCAATGTAGCAACACACATGAGTATTATTAACAGATCTTGTCTGATATGCATACTAAAACCCGTGCATATACGTGATTACATTTATTATAACTTCCCTGTGTGTTAGTGTAACGGAACAGTAGTGACACATACATTAAATGACTACAGTAAATTAGCAGTGCCTAATGTGCGGATGGCATAGAGGCAATGCTGAGCAGCAAGCAGTGACAAACGATTACTTGCATAGGACACTGGGGATCAGTATCAATCAATCCTGACCTGTATTGATTACATGGTGTTGTTTGGCATGGAACAAAGACAGAAGGCATCAGAATAATATAGAGCACAACTAAGTACCTCAGACTGCAGCACCACATCCCCTGAACGGCTACCCTGAGGTACCCTTGAGCAAGGTACCATCCCCACACGCTGCTCCCCGGGCGCTGCACTGGTGGCTGCCCACTGCTTCACTGAGTGAATGGGTTAAATGCAGAGAAGAATTTCCCCACGGGGATCAATAAAAGTGTACATTATTATTATTATTATTATTATTATTATTATTACATCCATAAAGTGAGAATTTAAATTCCATTGCTAGGTGTGAGAGTTTGTGATGAAATTAAGAAGATGCAATCAGCTATGAGACAGCTGATTGTTTAAAGAATTAGACCAGATGTTAGACACTGGATCAAATCAATGATGTCAATAATAATGATCACTTTCAGAATAAATGTGTGTTGAGATCAATGCTGTGTGTGATATATCTTTTTAATATGACAAAATGTTTTGTTGTGAATTTATTTGCCATTTTTGAAACTTTCTGAGGGCTATGATGACCATATTTTCTCTCTACTGTTATCTGTTTGCTTGTTTGCAAATAAAAGGTAATGCTGTCATGAACAAATAGCCAAACATACGGTCGAACACCTTCTTGATGCTGAACTGATGGTGCAGCACTGTTAGATGTGCTCGGAGGAAAGTAAGACTTGTTTGTACACTTACCAAGTGGCTATTTTGTAAACCTTATCAGAAGCTTTTAAATACTAGTTGTATTAATGTGGCTTGAATATGAAATAATCTAATTATTTCATAATCAAGCTACCTGAAATTAGCATGTCTTTAAAAAGTTAATATTTAAAGTTAATATTTGCAGGCTATCAGAATCAAAACTTTGCAGGCATTTGGTAGATCATCGTTGTTTTGTTCTATCTTGCTAAACTATTTTGTGTTACTGAGCACAATTCCTGGTTCTTTGATGACAGAGTGAGGTGTATCACTATGGGAACTGCCTTGACGTGACCAACTACAGAAGCTCATATGACACCATATCTGTCCATGCTCATGCTCAGGGTTCATCCTAACAGCCAACCAGCCCCTCCTCATTTTGAGCAGTGCTCAAGCAGGGAGGGAAGTGTTGGTGAAACACCTCACTCTGCTATCAAAGAACACTCTTTTTCTCACTATGGGAGATGTAGCTCACTCCGAGATTGTGCCAGCCCTCTGAAGCTACACCCCGGCACTACTCAAGGATCTCAGATCCTGGACCCGAGGCACTAGATTCCAGCAATGCCTGAGCCAGGGATGACAGTGCAGCAACATCCAGCTTATTAAAACACACAAATGTCTGTAGTCGAGCTTGCTGCCGGAAATTCGCAGCAATTGGACTGACACATCTCTGTGTAAAGCCCAGGATGGCGGGAAATGCTAGCAGCTCTGCTGTGGGTCACCTGAATGATATATCCATCACCAAAGGTTGGGTTGGGTCTCAAACATGCTTTAGTGAATCCAGGATCCATGTGCCAACAAGAGAGTTAAATGAATGAGTCTGTAATTCATTAACTCGCTTGGCTGTGGTTGGAGCCAACAGCGGAGCAGTTTTAAGAGAAACTTCAGCCTGGTGTGGGTGAGGATGGTGTATCTCCCTGTGCACCTAAGACAGAAACCCCTGTGATTGGGAGTGGCCTTGGCTCATCCGTTAGAAGCTGAATGATTCTGCTATCCAGTGTTTGGATGGCCACTGTGGAGCTATTAAAATTAGTGACAGCCCCTGATCCCTCACTCTGATTAATGCTGGAGAGATCGGGCTGAGCAGGGGAAAGCATAATGCAGTGTGTTTGGCCATGGGTGGGCCAGCGGATCCACGAACCGCGGGGCATCTGCGTCTAACAGGAAGAAAATCACTGGACAGTTTGTGTTTTAGAGATCTCCGGAAGCCTGGCTGTATCTCTGCCATATCTGCTCCATAACCTGCAGGTGCAGTCTCCATTCTCCGAACAGTGTGTACAGAATACCTGGCACGTGAGTGGCTTAAAAGGTGAAGAGCCATGTGCTACGGCAACTGTGGAGTTGTCTGTTTTCACTAACACATGTTGCCCCCGGAGACATGGAAGAAAGTGCTTCAATGAGCACTGTGCAGAGCTCCAGCACATTTATGTGAGCCATCATGATTCCAGCCTAACCTGACAGGGATGCATCTGTGGTCAGAGTCACCAAAAGCTGGTGGATTCCTCCATGGCCGGAGAGTCACGATACATAACGGTGTTATTTTTACACTGTGACCGAGATTGGCGGTGAGGGCACACCCGTAGAGATGTGATACACCGATGAAAATTCCTCATCATAAGCAGCCCCGAATGCAAATCAAATATTACCGAGGCCATGAGGCCGAGACAGAGTTTGAATCGCATGTTATTTTCCCCAGCTGAAAAAGGGAGAGACAGTGACTGAAGGATACGATCTTCCATTCTGAAAGTGTGACGCGATAAGAGATGGAGTCTTAACCCCAGGTACTGTGTACACTATCCGGTCTCCAAGTAGCTCTTTTCCAGGTTCACTGTGAAACCAAGGCCTGTGAGCTGATTCACGGCACCAGAGCCTCTGATCTGCTCTTGTTTTTCTTTTGAAATTGGTGGGGGCTGCCCTTGGTAAACCGCCAGGTTACAGGAATGCACACTTTATTGTGTTTGTGGGTAACAAAGGAAATAAAGTGTCTGATGACCCTGGGCTGTACTTGGTGACACTGGCAAAGTGCTTAGGAGAGCTTGGTGTGAATTGTCCAAGAGTCTCCCTCCCTGAACTAGAGGAGATGGGGACTGAGAGAGTGCTGCTGGTGAACTGGGGACTTCCGAGTGATTTGGTTACTCCTTCCAACACCTTCCTTCTCTTTGGGGGAGAGGAGAGGAGGGACACAGAATGTTGCCGGCATGCTAGGCTGAACGTTTCTTTTTCTGTTTCTGGGTGTGATGGTTTGCTCTTTGCAGCAGCTGCTGCACAGGAATGCTTGCAGCAAGGTCTACCTTGATCTGGCGGACCTCCTGTCACCATTCTGGCCCCACTCTGCCTACCCCTCACAGCTGCTGCTAGTAGGAGCTTCTTGCCATCAAACAGGTCGCATTCAGCCCTTATAGCATCCTGGGCTGTTGGCCTTGGAGGTAAGCTTGGCGGTAGCCAATTTATTCAACTTCGGCTCCACTTTGTGGCCTAGACTGCTGGTGTCCTCCAGGTTGTGGAAGTCAGAGTTGTTGCCACCCAGCTTGCCCATGTTTTGGTCGAGGAGGTCCTCGAACAATGGGGGCAAGAGCGAGGACTCTTATTCCTTGATGTCCGTCCAGCTCGTGGTGGACGGGGGGTTGGCATGTTTAGTGCCCTGTAACGTGTTAGCCCGAGTTACACAAACATCAGCTGCCTTGTTAACTTAAACCAGGAACTGCTGGAACAGCTTACTTTGACATGATTGCTGTTCCACAGTGCGTAACTATAAGTGCACTTCTTTCGAAGCACAATCCAGACTGGAACTAGAAAACTGCATTCGGCAATGTACTCTTCTACAGGACGCCTGAGAACTGTTAAGCAGCTAACCAAGTTAGTCTGGATGTGCTGAGGAAGCTCAAAGTAAGAAGAAAGGGAGAATGAGTAAGGAGGGCCGGCTGTGTTACAAAGAGGGGGTGGCGGCCTGATCATGGCCCGACAGGGCTGTCATAGACAGACTCGGTGTCACTGGAGCTTCTGTAGTTGGTCGCACCAATGTGATTCCCATAGTGAAACAGAGCGAAGTTATAAAAAAGGACTTATTTTTACAGACAAGATTAATTGTACTTTATTAGACCTTTCAAGTGTTCAGGTGACGTGTTTATATAAGGTCCCCAAGGTTTGCTGAACCAAAAAAATAAAAATTACGAGCAACATTAGCATGTTGTACTGCAGCTTGATGTTATGTCATATTTGAGCAGAAAAACTGAATATCATGCTATAAATAAAAGTAGCGGATGCTTGTAGCAACACACAGAGGAGTAATATCTTATGAAAAACACTTCATATTATATGATATTTTTTAATTCAAATTTGAAAGCTTCATTTGTTAAAATGATTTGCTGTTGTATTGAAAAACATATATAACATATATATAAAATAGATGAATAATATAGATAGAATAAATATATAAAAAAATAGATGGTGCTGCGCTGTATGCAAGCATTGTCCATGTGAGAAGTTCATGGGCTACAGTGTTGCCAGCTAAGACAAACAGGAACTGAAAAACACATGATGAATATGTTTTAAAACAATGTTTGTGGCATTCTGGTTACATGGTACTTAACAGTGTGGATATACTGACGTCATGCATGCCCACATGTAGCCCACAAAGCAGGCACCATCTCAATGCTAGCAAAAGCAGTTTACTCTGTGATGCGCATAAATCTCATCCCAGTGCGCTCCTGGGAAATGATGTGGAACAAGATCTTCAGGACATGAACACAAGAAGGTCGCATTAGCGTGACAGTGATGTTTGCCATTGCAACTGCAATCTGTCAAATCTTTCAAACCCAGGTAGCTGCATGTTTTAGAGGCTGGCAAAAGACTCGGGCACTGGATACCCTACAGAAGACTCTGTGCTTCTACTGTAAATATGGAGGGATTTGTAGACTTTGTATATATTGTTTAACCCAGTCATTTGAGCACAGTACAACATCATTAGCTTATGTTCAACACTTACATCAAATTGTTCATTATGTTTATGTGTTCAGTTCAACTTCATGGTGTCTGCTGATAAATGTTCTGCGGTTCTCAGCAGTATTCTTGCCAGCCATATGTGGTACATTTATTCCCCCCCATTTCTTTGTGAGGGCTTCAAAGCAAACTCAAATGAAACTGCAGTCCAGAAAGTGTAATAAAGCTCCACTTGCAAGGATGAATATTGCCTTTATATATCCACCACAATGTTTTGCTCTCTCATTCCACTTTCACGCTAGCTGCTGCTGAAATCAATCTGAGGCTGTGAAAATACATAGAGTGGAATTGGGAAGCAGCAGGCCACATTGTATGTGTTGCTAAGCATGAAAAATATTTTCCAGGACTTTGTTGAAACCAACTCAATTCAAGCATGTACAGATAGGTGGTGGACTATTAATCAGTTTTGTGTGATCAGATTAGACCTGCTTCTGGTGCCGTTGTGCTTCTGGTGAACTGTATCATGCTTCCCAAAAAAAGAGTGAAGATTATGTATCCTTGTACTTATACGGTTTAATGCAAAGGCTGCATTTTCTTCAAAAATGCATTAAATTGGGGGCAGATATGTTTTCACGCTGGCTTAGATTAGCCAGGAGTTTCTGTTTTTCTGTGTGTGTGTGTGTAGGTTGTGGGTACACCACAATGGTGTGGCATGTGAGGACAGTGAAAGATGTCGGTCATTAGAGAGAGCTCAGATTTGGCACCCACTACGTGGGGCAATGGTGCATACCTAACAGACGCAGTGCACCCTGGGACAAACTCCTGAGCATCTCTACCAGCTACGCCACAAGGCCTTATGTGTGTGTTTGTGTACAGCTGTTCTTCTCAGTAGCCTCCAGGCAGCTTTTAAACACTGTGTGAATGCAGCACACAGTCAGGAGGTGCTGCTGGATTGCTTGTGTTGAAGTAGCCATATGTAAAAGTAACACAAGACAACTTTCTGTGCATTTTATAGATGTCGAATCACTTAAAACAATATTAATCATCTCTACTTCTAAAGTGCTCATTTAAGGTACAATTCAAAGTTTTAAAAAGAAAATTCTAACAAAAATTCAGGACAAAAAATTTGGGGGCCTGCGTTTGATGTGGTAGACTAAACAAAACAACAACAACAAAAATGAATATATTCTGTAAGTAATATTTTTTTACAGCAAAGCAATGTGTTTGTTGTCAAAACAAATGTACAGTCAGGTCTAGAAATATTTGCATGTTGGCTTCTTTGTGTCTGTCTTGCAACACAAACATTGCAACATAGACACTCATCATATATCCAAGAGGTTTACAAAAAGTTTAAACAAAAATAACACGTTATTCATTTGGTCCTTTTCATTGCATTCATCTATTATCCTTCCATTTCCCCTTTTCTTATACTCAGGACACTGGGAAAGCACAACAAACCTGAAACAATGAACATATTGTAGTTCACTTAATTATTCCTTCATCTCATTTTTAGTTATAACTAAAACATCTCCAGCAACCAATTTGGAATGAATAATAATAATTGCATTAATAATAATAGTGCAATAGTGCAGTTTATGCCTGTTGTCCCCGCTGTGTAAAGTCTGTCTGTCTAAAAACAGACTTACAGGAGTATCTGTTTAGACATAACAGAACATTTATAGCTACAAAATACCAGAATTTGAAACATTGTAATGAAGCCCAACGCACAACAGCCTTCAGTTCTAGTTTATTAGTTACAGCGTGTTACTGTGTGTCTATCTCCTCTTTAATGGCCTAAGATATGACGATCTTTACTTTCTAACCCCCCAAAATAATAAAAATCTCCAGTTGGTTTGCCACTGCATTTTCAGCTTCTTACTGGGTGCTGTGCCATGTGCTGAAAGTTGAGGAGCCAAACAGCCGCTGTGCACGATGAAACTGTTTCCAGCTGCTTATCTGCTTCCTTTTAGGCCCTGCTCTCTTCTCACTATATGACTGAGTGGTCTGTCAAGGCTGTGGTTGCATGCATGTGTTTTCACATTCCTCCCCATTCGTTCAAAGTGTATTGATCGAATTTTGAGACATGTCCATGTAATGATTAATTCTCCATTCGCCTCCACTGATAGATTGGGTTACGGCAAGCGGGGCAGCAGGGAAGGTGCGGTAGCCAGCCAAGAGGAGTTTATGATCCATGCCTTTTTAAAAGATCTTTAAAAAGATCTCTTTCACTAATGTGTGTTTGATTGGAATTTACAGTTTACCTACATTATCTGTGTAAGTGTGTGTGTGTTTTACAATCTCTGGCGAGTGTCTCTGTGCCACCAGACACAGGACTCAGACCAACATGCTTTTGAGGCAAGGAGGACAAGCGTGAAATTAATTGTTCCACTTCATCTCCGGCCAGCGCTCTTCTTTTGAGGGAACAATTTGTCGGCTGGCATACAAGGGAGAATATAAGAGGAGGGGGGCACAGCAATGGCTTGGCGTTTCCTGAGAGATCCTGTGATCCAGCAGTGATTTCCTGCTGTGGATTTCGGCTGGCGCCTCTGTCCCCTGCTTAAGTATACAGAGTGTTTCACAGGGAGCAGAATGCAACATCCGTCAAGCTGCAATTGTTTCAAACAGTTTCTCAACCCCTCTCTCTTCTTCTCCCATTTCTTCAGACAGACACACTCAATAGTGCCTCAGCGACATGATGGCAACAAACAGAATTAGCCACAACTACGTGACAGCCTGAGGTCCTTCCACTTCTCTTTTCCCTCTCCTCACCTCATCTCTACTCGTGTTCTCACCTCCTGTCTCCTCCTCTTCCCTGAGCCATGTTCACTGTAATTACAAACATGGCTTTGGGGAATCTGTGGCCCTTTATGTTAAATGATGACAGTGCGAGACGTCTGTTCTGGTGAAAATATTTTAGGAGAAAACATGCTCGTACTTTCCCATTAAAGAACACACGCAACCACCTGAAAGCACAAACATGCCCAAAGTGCACTCCATCCTAAGGACAATCAATTCCCAATTGCATTTCTCTGTCCTGGGATTTAATTTAACAATTTACCAAGGTCTACGTCCAGCAGGTTATTAAATCGCCTGCGTTTCGAAATGTCCAAAAAGCAATGCAAATGTTTCATATCAGAGTTAAAATGTTATTTTTTGAGGGATGACGTTGATATATTGGTAAATCCAGTCATGCTCCAAAACACCAAAAACTCTTACATATAAAATATTTTTCAAGCATGGAGTGTATAAAGAGTTCATTATGCAGACACAGCGGTGTGTCCGCTCTTATAGACAGTATTATATATTCTACTTTTAGCCACGCAGCAATGTACTATTAAATATTAAGAGGAAAAAGGGTCCAGGCTAGTGAACGTGAACGTCAGTGCTGCATGTTTTGAAATGCTTTCGAAAATGCATTTACCAATAAGAAAGGAAAAGTGGTTGTTAGACCTCAAGGATGCACACATTGAGTTTTGCTGACTAACAGTGAATTTGAAAACAGTTTGTTTACAAGAAAACTCCAAAAAGCCCCAAAGATTAAGTTGCATTTTGCTGTACTAGCTGGTCTGGGTGGCTCTCACTAGCAAAATACACGAGAAGATTTGGGGCGTTTTTCTGCACAACCCGAATGGAGGCTGTTACCTGTTGATTTTGACATCTACTGCTGTGTATTGAATGTTGTTACCAAGTCTTTAAGGATGACAGAATGAAAGAAACAACAGGACGCGTGTTTAAAATGATAGTAATGGTGCCCTGAGCTTCGTCTACCCTTTTTCAAACATCTACACAGTTTTTTTGTTTGTTGTTTTAACCCCAGTTTTCTTCTTTTTGCTCGTTTTAGTGGTTTAGTACATTCACTAGACTGCAAATTGGACTCGCTGGTCTCGTTGTCCTTCACACACAGAGACACACACACACATGCTCAAACACACGTATTCACGAGCTTCTCTGAGTCTCTTTTGTTCATCAAACCAGACTCATCCACTTGTAGTGAGACAAGCATGCAGAGGCTAACAAAACACACAAGGATGCTTTTTATGAATGAAAACAAAATCAAATAATGCGTGGCCAAATATAGACTTGTAATTCAGGGTAGTCTACTTGCCTTTTTAACACATGCTTCCAAATTCTTCTTTCTTTTTCTCATATGAATTTTTCTAGCTTTGTTAAAAGAACATCATTATCTTGTTTAGTGTTTTGGGGCCCTGACGTGAGTCATAACGTTAACATACAATCAGTAATCAGTAAAAATCACATGTTCTTGCTAAAGTTTTGTTCATATATTCATGTCTGTCCACAGATGTTTTGAGTGCAAGCATTCATTTTGTGCACGTCTGTGTGTGTGTGTGTGTGTAACAAAGGGGGGGCACCCAAACAGCTGTGAGATTATGAGTGAGTTGGCCAAGTTGAAGTGTGCTCTGGTGACGCGTAAAATGAGCTGGGATTTGGGGGATTGGGGTTCAGTATTACTGTGGAATGAAGTTTTCCCCCTCATTAATCACTTCACACTTTACCACAATGAAATGGCAATCATAGATACAAACACGTCCAGTATTATGTCTGCAGTCTTTAAATGATGACCTCCAAGCAGACAGAAGCATTGTTAGTGTGACAGCCGCCCTTTCACATTTCATTCATCAAGTTCTCTTCGTATGTAGTTGTTTGTGTCTACATGCAGGTTTGCTCGTCTATTTCTTAGGCTACAGTGCAGCCTTGATGTAGCAGAGTTTCGTACTAAACCTTTAGGTACTTTGTTGTGTGTCTGTTGAAGAGACATAAAAGCAAAGCTGGGTGTGCAGAACAATGAGGTGTAACTGTGAGTGGTAGGACAACAATAAAGATTGAAAAATAGAGTAATGATTGTATGAAAAATCTGTGTTGATTGCAAAAGGTTTGACATAACAACATTGATTTCACTGTTTTATTACATGTGCTCTTGGGATTGTAAATAAGGTCACTATCTTTATTCACACATGCACTTTATTCTTTCCAGAAGCCTTGAAAACAGAAAACTTTGTGCTCAAAGCAAGTCACACCATAGTATGCAATTATCACTAGCTGATGTGCATCAATCCTAGTGGACACGAGCAGGTCCTCCAGCATTAACTTGTTGTGTTAGAACATAATGTGTTTTCAGATAACTTAATTTAATTCCAGTAATGCTGGGGGACATAGTAGCAGCCCTGTAGTTTAAAGGCCTTTTTTCTGTTGACCGTGGCTCAGGGGGAAGCGCATCTGTAACCGGAAGGTCGCTGGTTTGATCCCCGTACTCTCTGTCCTGGTCGTTGTGTCCTTGGGCAAGACGCTTCACCTGCTGCCTACTGGTGTTGGCCAGAGGGGCCGATGGCGCGATATGGCAGCTTCTGTCAGTCTGCCCCAGGGCAGCTGTGGCTACAACTGTAGCTGCCTCCACCAGTGTGTGAATGTGAGAGTGAATGAATAGTGGAATTGTAAAGCGCTTTGGGTTCCTTGAAAAGCGCTATATAAATCCAATCCATTATTATTGAAGACATTACACTGAGCAAATACTCACCAACCCTGACTCCTCAGTTGTCTTTTCATTCATTGAACTGCTATCCTGCTTTAACTGATTTATTTCTGTTCTCCTGGGAAATGGTATTTCTGGATGTATGTCAGTTGGCTTCCTGCAATAATGATGTGATGTGAAGAGGATGGCTTCAGGCTAATTGGGCCCAGTCTGCTCTGGCCCAGCCTACTGAACATAGTGCTGCAAACTGCCTGTGGTAAGCTGAACCCTGTTAGATTCTCACTGACCACACTAACATGATCATAAACGCTTTAGTTCAGGCCGTGGGCTCTCTGCGTCTGCCCTACACCTCGATGAAGTGTGTATTATCTGTCACTTCTGGCCATTTTCATTGTTGTGGGTTTAGTGGAGCTGTAGATGAAAGTATATGACTGTTAATGGAAAAGTCTTAGGATATGTATTTTTATTTCAGAGAGGAAGTAGGTGCAAAAGAAAGGAAAAGCAGGAGATGCTCAACGTGTAGGAAAAAGAAGAATCTGTAGGAGAGGCACTAAAGCGAAAGGGAGGAAACTGGCAAAGAAACTTGTCAAGCCAGTTCAGGTGTGAGCTGCCACTGACCTGTCAGCTTTAACAGCCCACCAGAGTCTGCCAGGAATCAGGATTGGCTTAAAACCTTGAAGCTCTGTCCCTCAGCCATACTGCAGTTGTCAGTCAGCCAGTGGGATTATTGCTCTGATTTTCATACGGTTTTGGTCGCTGTGATTTGGATTCTGAGTCATCAGCCAGTCACTTTGATTGGACACAGACTGTGTTATTTGAGGCTACAATTAATTAGCTGTGCTGTTGAGTTAGCGACTAATGTTTGCGTTAGGAAATGCAAAATGTGGCTGTTGTAATTGTCAGGTAATTGTTAGTCCTGAAAAAAAGTCTAAACAGACATTAAAATGATGTAATTTGGTACGCCTTCGTTGCTTTGTGGAATTGCTTGCTTCCTTTATTTATGTCCTTTTTGCTTTCTTGCTCTGCCACTGTGGCAGTCAAACAGAAGCTATTTTGGTTAGCTCCACGAGGACATTTCAAGAGAATTTTGAAATTTGAAACTTTCTGGCTGAAGCATGGAAATTAATTTGGCAGTGAAGGCACCGTTTCAGCAGCATTTCAAAGAGTCGCAGACTATTCAGTGTGACGGTGAACAGAGTGTTGATGCTATGAAATGGAGATTAAGATGAAACACTGGCTGCTTCCCTTTATGAGCCTGATACATCCCAGAATTCTTGCTATCAGTAGCCCTTCATTGTTCTTGTTCTGCTTTGCTCAGCCCATCTTAAAATCTCTCTCCTTCCTTGCTAGTAATAGTAGAACCTTTTCTTTGGAACAGGAGAGTTGCCTGCTCAAGTCAGACACTCAGATCCTGAAAAAGTACCTTCATGAATTTGACCCTCTTCTAATTTTTTTTTTCACTATCACTGCTACCATTAATCAGGATGTTTTTCCAGCTGATTAAAATAATATAGACTTGTGTAATATATGTAACATAGACTTCCTCTTTGCACTCCTTGTGCCAAGTTGCTCGTAATGAGGAATGTAGGAAATTAGTGGATTTGTACTTAATGTATAATGTATAATCTGCACAAGTCACTATGTCCTCTATTTAGTTATTTTAACCTAGTGTAGGGCTGTGCGATATGACCAGAATCTCATATCCCGATATAAAACCTCTATCGTCCCGATAACGATATAAATCACAAAAATGTAACATTTTCTGTAAATTCTGTGAATCTCGGGCAGCTCGACTTGCGTGAAGTGTTTCCAGCTGGGCGTCGTGTAGCTGGAGTCGATACATTTTTACACATAAGTTGTGACGGCCGCCGTTTTCTTTGTGAGTATTCATTACACGGCGTGCTGCGGGGAAAAGCCTGCTCTAACGTTTGAGTCTAAGGTTTATTTTTTAGCACCTGGCGGCTCTTTTTTTGCTTCTCATCCGTAAACACTCTGCATCTTTCACGCGATTCAGTTTATTTTGAAAAGTCTCAACAGGATCTTGAGCTTTATTGTGAAAGGTTTATGTGGAACATAAACAAGCGGACACGCGATGCTGTTACTGTCGTTGTTGCTAACGACAACGCATAAAAACAGGCGCTTGTCCGTCCGTAGTGTGGTTCTATTAAATATAAGAGAAAGACAGAACTTTAAGAAATGAATAATAACTACAGTGACCATCAGAACCATGAAAAAATATTGCCGTAAACAGTTTATTTTGTGACACCACGAAACAAACGACAGCGTAAAATGAAACGATAGATGTTTTTATGTCTTCATCAGATATATATCGTTATATGAACAGCCCTAACCTAGTGTATGCTATCTGTGTCCACTTGCAACAAATAGCATTTCACCCTCCCACAAATGTTTGCTTAAGTATTACCTTTCTGTGATTTTTCTGCTCTTCCATCATCCTATTTCTATACTTGTTAACTTCAACCTTAAATATCTTGCTGCCATCTCTTTATTTCCTTGTTACTCTCGACCTCTCTGGCTATTTCCCTTAATCTGATCTGCCCTTTTGTCCAAAGCCACCTTGTGGAAGCATGTCTGGCCTTTCCCTTCCCCTCACCGGTAATAACCAGTATTGTTAACACTTTCAAAGGGAATGCCCTCAAATGCTCTGTGGCCTACCATCACAGGCTTCCAGCAGGTTTGTATCCTTGCTGGCCACACACCTCCATAAGTCTGGAACTCTCTCTTCTCAGCCTCATCCATGTGCTCTCTGAGATCTTGCATTGTTAACATGGGGATTATGCCTGGTCCAGGCCATGGTGAAATTGTCTTTGCCTCGAACTTTAGTTTCTTGCCCAGGTTAATGTCTAGATGCCAACGATGGCAGAAGTAGAGCCAGCATTAGCTTTAGGTTCTATGCTGGGCTTCCTTCTACCTTGAATATTGTGGTAGGTTTTGATTTGGCCCTTTGAAGTGATTCTGACAGAGCTTAAATCTCAGCAATTTCGCTGTCACTTGATCACGACGCCAGTGATAGCACCCACGTGCAGAGGGTTTTGGGTAACTAATGCAGATGTGTTCCAAGGATCCCGTTTCACAGGAACAAGTGCATGTGGGTGTGAAGGTTTTTTGGACATATCATAGATAACGCTGACTCTGAGGAAAAGTTCAACCTGTGCACTTTTCCCTGCCAGTTCATACGCTTTTTTGTTCCATCCCCAGTTTTTATTATCTCACATCAGCCCACACTTCCTCCTGAAAATTATGTTGATGCCCTTTATGTTCACGACCATGGTTGCTAGGATGTCACCCACTATGTTGCCACAGGCCCCACAAGATGCTCTGGGATAAGCCACACCTATAAGCTATCCGGCAATTTTGTTTTGTTTTTCCATTTTGTTGAAGCAAATAAATCTGAAGCTGCGATCACAGATCTTTGTGAGTCTTATGACCGACCACCCTAGACACCATGATTTCGTTTTTCAAAAGACCATTGCCCATTTGAAGAAGCATCCATCTGCAGCCTGGGAGAAAGTGTAGTGACAATCAGATCACCCATTAATGCTCCTACTGGGAAATGTCACGCTGGAGTCTTGGTCACAGGCCCTGTGTATTCTGTCTCTGTATACCTTACAACCAGGTACTTGGGAAAAGAAAAAGAATAACTGTGCAGTGTTTTATAATACCTGGTACAACTCACAGGCTGACTTCAATCTTATTTGGCAGACCCACCAGTGACTGTAACACTCAACAGCCATTCCCAAAGTCAAGAGTGCTGCAGCCCCATTGTGTCCACGCAACCTAAAATCTTCACTTGTTGTTTGCCACCCAGTCATATCCAAAGTGTTAGCGGGTGAACCACCTGCCACTGGAGACAAACTTCAATATCAGAGCTGTACATTTAGAGTAATGAGTAGTAACACAAACTAACCACCTCCTATTAACTGTTCAAATTCACTTTTTACATAAATAAATGAAATGATATACATATGTAACTTAACATACCTGTGAGTAATTTTAAAATTCAGTTTCTATTATTATTGTGGCCCACACGCAGTACCTTTGTGATCCATCAGGGGGTCCCTGCCCACATTTTGGGAATCACTGCTCTAGCATGGTTCTTGATGTTGCTGGTGACACGAGGTCGATGTAACTAATAGCTTTGTTTGATGTGGATGTATGCCTTAAAATGTTTCGCCACAACACAGTCAGGTAGAGTTATGCGAGTACCTTGTTGTGTTGCAAACATGTAGGTACTGCAGGAATGTCCCCAAGAATGTATCAGTATTCCTCCTCTTTAGGAGCTCAGAACTGACTGACCTTCTTGGAATTATCTTCCGAGACCCCGCAAATTTAAAAATCCTACGTTGCTTTGTTCTCAAGTTATCGCATTCAAAAGATTTTCGGAAAACTTGACCTCTGACCTTTGTTGAGGTCACTGAGATTTGAACTAGCCCAAGACTTTTAGTAGATACACCTATGGTATCAACGTGAAGCTCCTACATTGCCTGCTTCTCGAGTTTTTGCCTTCACAAACTTCACCTGGTTAGCAGGGTGTTGACAATATCCCGTCATCCTTTTATGGCCGAGGGGTAAAAGCTGCAAGCGCAATGTTTCTGTTAGCTATATGCCACTTGATGCAGATGTAAGGGACTATTTTGCAAGAACTGGAAGATTCTGCTATTCATGGCCATCATCCAATCTCTTTTTGGGGTTCAGTAGCTAGGCCAGTGTTCCAGGTCAAAGAATAGGTGCACTGCATTGTATCTACAGTTTATACACAATAAAATAACTTGTCTTAAGTCTTGTTCTCTGAAATCACATCATCACATTTTGGCTAATTCCTCGACTTTACACCCTCGACTACAAAGAAATTCACCATTTTTGAAAGTTTTGGTATGAAACAAGTGTTGCCCTCTGTTTTGAAGTTGCAGTTTTTCAGATGATTGCTTAAATCCAAAAGCTGCTGCTTCAATGAGTGATGCTGTCTTCATTCCTCTCCTCCTACCATGATCTCTCTTTCCCTCACTATGCTTCTCATGTGTGGTTGCTGTACAGGAGTAGCTAAAGCATGCATCTAAGCAGGTTGGCATAACATTAGAGAGGGCATGCTATTTGATATGGCGGTAATCTTCTGTTAAATCCCCCAAGAGTGAAACACAGCCGCCTGCAGCTTTGCACAGATTTCAAAAATGGCTCTTTTTTTTCCTCCTTTTTCTCTGTACAGATATACACCCTAACTTAGATCAGCTCTGCATATGTGTATGTGACATGTATGGGTGTGGAATTACTGAGACTTAATGTCACTGTCCCCAGTTAAGGCGCTGGTTAAGCTAAGCATCCTAATATAGGTTTATAGCAGAATGACGTGATTTTGTGAAGTGCAGATACTGAGTGCAGTGCTGTGTTCATCAGCACTTAATGTGTGGTCGTTCAAATTTGAAGTTGGCAAACTATTGCTTCAAACTATTACTTGGTACCTAGTCCTCCGTCGTATATTATAACTGTTTCTGTCTGTGTAATTTTACCCTTGCTCCTCCTGGCAACAGAGACCCTCCTTCATATATATATATATATATATACACAATACCCAGAGTAATTTTGACTTGTGCACTTATATATGTATTTTAGCCTTTTAACCGCGAGCATATAGTACTGTTTAGTCAAGTCTTAAGTCACCCTTCTTTATAGTTGGATTCCAAGAAGCCAGACTTTCTTGCAATTTAAAGTGGTCTTGAGAAGTTGTTCTGCAGGCTTTTTAAAGGTCTTTCAATTTCAGTATAATTATTGTACCTAACCATTTTCATTCTTTAGCTGAATCTTTGAAAAAAAGCTATAAATAATACATGAAAAAACACATGACAGGCATAAAATAGTATTTTTGCACCATGTGTGTCCTTAAAAAATTGAGTAAACTTAACAAGTGGAGGATTACTGAAGTGGCAGGCCTAAACAAACTATCCCCATCAGATGAACAGTATCTGACAGTCATGTCCTTAAGAAATAGGAAGAAATGCTGCATAAAGCTGACAGGACCTAAGAGATGCATTTGGCCCTTCGATTGATCTATTTACTGATTCCTAAAGCCTCATCAGAAATAGTCTTAATTCAAGGATGGCTATTAAGAAATCATTGACAGGGAAGGGAAACGAGTAGAAACAGGCGGGGGCCAAATTGCACGAGAACTGAAACGGCCTTGAAATGAGTGGCAAAGGTCTTATGGAGTGATGAATCCAACTTTCACATTCCTGGTTCAAATTATCATCACTATGTTCATGAGGAGGTCAGGAGAGAGTATCTACAGCCATCTCTAAAACACAGTGGGGGGTCTGTCTGTTTGGGGCTGCATTTTAGCCAGTGATGTTGGGGATCTTATCTAAATTACCAAGATATAAAAGCGCACACTGGAACACTGTCAGCTGTGGACTGGCCTCCTCAGAGCCCCAATCTCAACATTATTGAAGCAGTGTGGGATCATCATGATGGGGAACAGAACGAAAGAGCAAACATCTAACGAGAAGCTTTTAATGTCCTTCAAGAAGCCTGGAAAACTGACCCGAAGAAACTGACCTAAAAAAGAAATCTTGTCTAAGAGATTGATAGGTTCATCTAGCAGAAACTTATTGCTGGAACGCCAAGACAATTCTACTACAACAGCAAAAGCATCAGACACCAGGCTGAACTCTTTGGGTAGTCTCGTGCACGAGGGAGAGAACCGTGACGAGCGCCGTTCCTGCCGCTCGAACCCCGGTCGCTCTCAGCTAGCCCCCTCGCCGTCTGTGTAATTGTGCAGGTGTGTGTGTGTGTGTGTGTGGGGGGGTCAAGATGTGACCCCATGAACGACTCCCCTAAATCTGCTGGGCCTGGAAGTCCAGCAGTTCATCTAAACAAAAGGCACTTAAACAGACATGGATGTGTTTACCATACTGTAAAAGAAGGTACGACCTCTCTCGTGACCTTAGGATGAGTGTGTATGCCAGAGTGCTCTGGGAGGCACACGGAGTCTTTGCAGACTGTTAAGGATCTCACACCCTATCACTACACAATCGATTATACACCTCTAAGAATATATGGTTATATATTTCTAACATGACAATCCAACAATATAAACCCAACAGAGATTTCAGGCTGTGTTGAAGAGTAAAGGTGTTCAAATAAAATGTTGACTTTAAAGTAGGGCTGTGCGATATGACCAAAATCTCATATCCCGATATTAGAATTCTATCGTCCGATAACGATATAAATCACAAAAATGTAACATTTTCTGTAAATTCTGTGAATCTCGGGCAGCTCGACTTGCGTGAAGTGTTTCCAGCTGCGCGTCATGTAGCTCGAGTCGAGTGTTTTAACCGATGCATGAAACGATACATTTTTAGACATAAGTTGTAACGGCAGTGACCATCAAAACCATGAAAAAATATTGCTGTAAACAGTTTATTTTGCAACACCACTGAAACAAACGATAGCGTAAAATGAAACGATAGACATTTTTATATCGTCATCCGATATATATCGTTATATGAACAGCCCTACTTTAAAGCTTATTAGTATTGTGCAAGCTCTGTTTTTGCCTTTTATATTATATGTCCATGTATATTTGTACATTTCAATCAATCACTGTACCTAATTCCCATTTCTTAGCAAAATACAGGGAGTGCAGAATTATTAGGCAAATGAGTATTTTGTCCACATCATCCTCTTCATGCATGTTGTCTTACTCCAAGCTGTATAGGCTCGAAAGCCTACTACCAATTAAGCATATTAGGTGATGTGCATCTCTGTAATGAGAAGGGGTGTGGTCTAATGACATCAACACCCCATATCAGGTGTGCATAATTATTAGGCAACGTCCTTTCCTTTGGCAAAATGGGTCAAAAGAAGGACTTGACAGGCTCAGAAAAGTCAAAAACAGTGAGATATCTTGCAGAGGGATGCAGCAGTCTCAAAATTGCAAAGCTTCTGAAGCGTGATCATCGAACAATCAAGCGTTTCATTCAAAATAGTCAACAGGGTCGCAAGAAGCGTGTGGAAAAACCAAGGCACAAAATAACTGCCCATGAACTGAGAAAAGTCAAGCGTGCAGCTGCAGATGCCACTTGCCACCAGTTTGGCCATATTTCAGAGCTGCAACATCACTGGAGTGCCCAAAAGCACAAGGTGTGCAATACTCAGAGACATGGCCAAGGTAAGAAAGGCTGAAAGACGACCACCACTGAACAAGACACACAAGCTGAAACGTCAAGACTGGGCCAAGAAATATCTCACGACTGGTTTTTCTAAGGTTTTATGGACTGATGAAATGAGAGTGAGTCTTGATGGGCCAGATGGATGGGCCCGTGGCTGGATTGGTAAAGGGCAGAGAGCTCCAGTCCCACTCAGACGCCAGCAAGGTGGAGGTGGAGTACTGGTTTGGGCTGGTATCATCAAAGATGAGCTTGTGGGGCCTTTTCGGGTTGAGGATGGAGTCAAGCTCAACTCCCAGTCCTACTGCCAGTTTCTGGAAGACACCTTCTTCAAGCAGTGGTACAGGAAGAAGTCTGCATCCTTCAAGAAAAACATGATTTTCATGCAGGACAATGCTCCATCACACGCGTCCAAGTACTCCACAGCGTGGCTGGCAAGAAAGGGTATAAAAGAAGAAAAACTAATGACATGGCCACCTTGTTCACCTGATCTGAACCCCATTGAGAACCTGTGGTCCATCATCAAATGTGAGATTTACAAGGAGGGAAAACAGTACACCTCTCTGAACAGTGTCTGGGAGGCTGTGGTTGCTGCTGCACGCAATGTTGATGGTGAACAGATCAAAACACTGACAGAATCCATGGATGGCAGGCTTTTGAGTGTCCTTGCAAAGAAAGGTGGCTATATTGGTCGCTGATTTGTTTTTGTTTTGTTTTTGAATGTCAGAAATGTATATTTGTGAATGTGGAGATGTTATATTGGTTTCACTGGTAAAAATAAATAATTGAAATGGGTATATATTTGTTTTTTGTTAAGTTGCCTAATAATTATGCACAGTAATAGTCACCTGCACACACAGATATCCCCCTAAAATAGCTAAAACTAAAAACTACTTCCACAAACATTCAGCTTTGATATTAATGAGTTTTTTGGGTTCATTGAGAACATGGTTGTTGTTCAATAATAACATTATTCCTCAAAAATACAACTTGCCTAATAATTCTGCACTCCCTGTATAAAAAAATGTAAGATTGCTTAAGACTTTGTGTGTTTGTACTGTACATATAAAAATATACATTCTTCTTGTTAATGCTTTCAATACTCATAATGTATCATTGGAAGACTTTAAAGCCATTACAACCTAAAAGATTGTGGGATTATCTTACTTTCCTTACCCTTGGTAAGGTTTCAGCAAAACAGTGTTAAGTATCATAGATATACATGAGTTCATATAGTGTCGCATGTTACGCATATCCCTGAATATTTTGTTCAGAATCTGCTGACAGGATTTAGTGGAATGAAAGCGTTTTTGTGTTGCGGTCACTGTAGACTCAGAACATGATTTTGTGAGCTAATGTCAGAAACACAAGAACATTGCATGATTGTGTGTTTTTTTTCCTGTCAGAAACACAAGAACATTGCATGATTGTGTGTTTTTTTCCTGTCAGAAACACAAGAACATTGCATGATTGTGTGTTTTTTTTCCTGTCAGAAACACAAGAACATTGCATGATTGTGTGTTTTTTTTCCTGTCAGAAATACAAGGAGTTTGAGCGGGCAGTACGGGTGGAAGAGATCGATGGTCTGCGGCTGGTTAAGAGGCTGGCAGAGAACATGGAGGAGATGTTTCACAAGAAAGCTCAGGCGATGACGGTATGTTTCCCTACGTTAATTTTCATCCATCACACAAACAACTTGAATAAACCCCCAAATTATCTCAACAAATAACAATGATGTCAAAACTGCAAAGAGAGAGAGACTTTTTAGCTCTATATGTTCAAGTCTTTGTGATATGATATGTGAAGGAGTGACTATCCAAGAATAGGTGATAGCAAAAGGCAGACTAGACAGACTTCAGCCCCCTGAGATACAGGCACTGAGTGCAAGAATAATCAGCCTTGCCCACTGCCCCTTCACAAGTCCTCTGACTTTAACCTCCATCTGATCTATATATGTATATGATATATATGCATCCACACATGAAGATGTTTTTGTATTGCTGGTTCTTGTGCAAAATCATGCTTTTATATCATTTGTAGTTTGACACTGTAAGTATCTATTTTTAAGTAAACATGGCCGTATATTGTTGGTGCATTAATCCAACGTCGTTTTCATGTCTGTGGATGTTGTGTGTGTATGTGGATGTTGTGTGTCAGTGCTGTAAGGCGCACTGCACAATGTGGCAGCGTGTCCACAGTGCGCTGCCTCTTTGGCTGGGTCTCTCGCTTCAGGTGACTGATCCTATCAGGACAACATGGTGCTGTTAACAGAAATTGGATTTTTTTCTGAGAATTTGGTCAGAGGATGCACGCCTAAAGGAAGTGAGTGAGTGAGAGGCGTGCAGATAGAATTAAGCCATTTCCACGTCTTATGTATGGTACCGTTTCCTACTTAGGTTGCATAATGGTGCTTGTTTTGCAGTGTTATAATCACCCTTAAAATGTTCAGATTTCCATATGTGGACATAGAAAAGATTATGTATTTCCAACTGCTGTGCGTCATCTGGCATTTCAAAAATATCACTCCTACTCATATACAGCACTTGCTGGCATGAAGGCAAGCTTCTAATTGAATATTTCTACTGTCATTAAATTCTGTAATGAAAAATAAAGGAATGAATCAGTTTTCTAATAATAATGAACATTGTTTTGTATTTCAACCAAATGCCATGCGCTTTCCACATGAAGATTAAGCTTACATAATTGTATTTTATGACCGAGAGATTAGATGTCTGTGTGCTTCCTTGGGATTCTGTAAAATCCACGGAGACATGAGGTTCAGCTAGTTAATGGCTTCTTGAAAGTCCCTGTCTGGATGCTGGATGCCTGACAATTGTGCATCTCAGTAGGCTTTGTGGGAGTTTGTGTGTTTGTATCTGTATGAAGTAAAAGTTGTGGGGATCGATGTGAAGATCACGGGGTGCCCGGTACGTTTTTAGACAGGGAACAAGTTGTTGAGAGGAAGAGAGATAAAAATGTTAGAGAAAATCATTTGAAAGAAGCATTTGCGTGTGGGAAAATAAGGTGTAAATTTAACCTTTGTTAGCCACGATTTCATTTCTCCTCCTTTTGGTCTTGGCCTCGTGATGAATTGTTTGTTTCAGCCATATAATGGACGCATCGATGAGTCCTTTTTTCCTTCTTCTTTCCCATCTTGCTCCATTTTCTCTTTATTACCAGAGCTCTCATCTGTCTGGCCTAGCGTGCACTCCCACAGCTGTCCTTAAGCCATCCCTCTCTCCTTTGTCTGTCTCTCCCTTCTCTGCTCCGCCTCTTCCCACGTCTCTGCTTTTTACTAAAGTATATGTGGCGCTTCAGCGATTCAATTTCCGTGCAGGTGCTCTGCCCTGTCCGTCAACGTGGTTTTATCTCCTCGTCTCCACGTCGATTTCCCCTCTTTATCGCTCACCGCCACCTGCTGAGAGACAACAGCGTCTGTTGCTGTGAAAGCGTGCACCTGTAAAAGCATGTGTATGAGCACTGATTTCATTTGGCTTTAAATGCGCCTTAGAGAGATCTTTTTTCCGGTAATTTTGTTCCTAATTTTCAAAATATTTTTTTTAATTTAGGTATTGAAATATTATTTTAAATGTAACCTAAATTACTCAACATTTTCAAAGCAGGCATCTTGGCGAGTGAAAGTAGGAACCCAGCATGGCTGTCATTACTGCATGATCTTTCTTCTATGGCAGGTGAAACCTTTTACGCAGTAATGTATGTAGAACTGTGTGTTCTTGAATTGCTGTTTTATTGCGTTGGTGTCTATTTTCTTTCTCCTCTCATATCTGCACTGATTTAACAAAACCTGGTGGGAGCAGTTCATTCTTGTAGTTGCTTTGGCAGATTTAATTGCACTAATATACAGAAAACAAAAAGGGCAATCAAACAGTTCTTCGATGTAGACTTTAAAGGACATTATGTACTGCATGTCCGCGTGTCTAGCTTTTGTATGTGCTGTAAATCCACAGACACTTGCGTGGCTTGCATATTAGCCCGCCATTGTTATTTTTAATTGCTGTTACCTTCATCAGTTCCTGTGGAAGTTGGATATTATCATTGTCTCGCAGACCGCAATTCCTCTCCTATTTCTGTCGCTCCAGAAAAAAAGCAATAAAACAAAAAAATGCTCGTCTTCTGACTGAAAATGGTGGCAACAGCAGACGGTTAAAGAAACAGCGAACACGTTGTTATCAAAGTTGAAAGGCGTGGAGCTATTGTAATGCCCCCTTTGAAGTCAAGCATGGCTGTGTTTCATGTGACAAATGCACTTCAAAGCAGAGTGGATGCCTCGCTGCTAGGGCTGTTTCTCCTGTAATGGCATTCGGTCGCTGCTCTGTACCTGCTGATATCATTTACCTGTGGCAACTCTGCCTCTGAAGTCCTCATCCTGATTACTAGTGCAGAGTACAGAACGTTTGCAACATTGTAGGTTAAAAGTAAAAGGCAAACATGGGATTGTAAGTGAAATTTCTCAGCCAGTAAAACCTCCTATGATAGCTAATTTTCTTATTGCTGAAATGTACTTTCATCATATGTCTGCCTAATTATTTGCTTAGCAAATCACAATTTCCTGCTCTCTTGATGGCAAAGAAATATCTGATTAGTCGACTAGTCACGATTACGTCGACTATTAAAATCGTCGACGACTGATTTAATAGTCGACGCGTCGTTTGAAGCTTTGTAAGATCCCAAAAGACGCAGGAATAAGTAGCAGGATTTAAGAGTGTAATAACGGACTGAAACAGAAGATGGCAGCACTGCATGTACAAGGATGCCAGCTGCCGTTAAACCCTGAAGAAGAAGCTGTGTCCGGTATCGTAGCTGTGTCCAAATTCATGAACCGCATCCTCCTGTGGCCGCATTTGTAGGCCGACTACGTTACAGCGACACGACGAAGACGGTCCAAATCCGAAGACTCCGACAAATGCGTCCTTCATTTCCCCAGATTTGAAGGATGGGTCGGGTGTATACTTCGTGGCCCGACCTATCCCAGAATTCATAGCGCAGCCCAGCTCAGTTTCCAACAATGGCGGCAGCTAGTTAGTTTTAATATTACTCTTATTATTCTTTCTGGGTCAGAAAATAAACGTTTGACATATTTTCAGGCGGGAATGTAGCTGTGTAAACCTCAAATATCTGCTCAGTTTATCAAGACACCACATATTTTCACAAGCGCTCCGACGTTTTCGGAGACGTCTGTTACCCACTAGCTCGATAGCTAGCCGGGAGGTCAAGGCTCACTAGAGCCGTGAGAACACCGGACTCCGGGCAGATCGTTTTCAAACCCACCGCCGTCTTTTGCTACTCAGGTTAAACATGATATATAAGTCACTTAGATAACTTACAAATGTTGTTGTTTGGCTTTTTTCAGTGTTTTATTTGTTCCTGAGTAAATCGGTTTGGCTGAGATTAAAGTTATAGTTTTTACACAGCTGCATAAACGTCAAGCAGACAGCTGATTATCAGAAGTGTGAGATGCTGGAGAATTTACTCCGGTGTCCTGTTATAGTTTAGATAGCAAGGAGTTTATTAAACTTCACCGAAACAATCTGCACATTTCATTAAAATTTATAATATAGAGATGCCTGCACATTTCATTAAAATTTAATAAATATAAGAGCAGATGCTGCTGGTGCAATAAGCTGTACGTTTTACGTCCAATGGATGATGATCTGATTGGTCGACTAATCGCAAAAATAATCGGTGACTAGTTGACTATCAAAATAATCGTTTGTGGCAGCACTAATCATCATATGTACTCAAAGTGCAGCTGTAGATTTTGATGATGCACCAATTTCGGGTATTTTTTTTGGATTGATTTATTTATAAAATCCAAAATTTGCCCTTACATTCTCATTTTCGTGTATTGTTGTAAACGTGTTGAAAAGTGTGCTCTGGGTGATGACCTGGTCTAAGCAATAGAATATTGAAAATTACTCACCAAACTAAAACTAAATAAGTTTAAATATTTAAGTGATGATCAGCTGAGTGCTACGTCACAAATGATTGTGAAATTACACCAAATGTTGATTGCCGTTAGAAGAAAAAGTCTTGCAATGCAATCTAAATATGACATGTGTTAAAAAATAAATTCTTGTTAGCATCAAACTCCTAATGAGCATGCTGCTGAAGCCTTCTTCCTGTTTCCTTCTTACTGTAGGATCTGTACGTTGCAATAGAAAGTGCCCTGAGGTGACTGTTGTTGTGAATTTGTACTTAATAATACTGAGTTTAATTGACTGAGTTAAAAACAGTTGAAAGTTCTAACTTTTTTTTGTTTTTACTGTTTTTTAATTATATATGTAGCTTAAATGATCACTACAGTTATCTGCACTTTTGCCGTTGTTACGTTGTTTCATTCACTGTTGATCTTCAGTCTAAGATTATTTTCAATCATGCATTTCTGTTGAGAGTGATCACTGTTAATGACGAGGCATGGCAAGCCAGTGGATGTCCTTCTCCTCCCTGTCACCAAAAAAATCATTAATGGATTTCATGTCTTGAACAATGAAATGAGCGTGCATACAGCGAGCATGGCTAAGGTGAATGCCAAGAAGAAAAGATGAGTCAAAAGTTTGGCCTAAGCAAGAAACTGAAACACGAAACAAAGACCAGGGTGAGGTGGTGCAGGGATCGGGTAACAGGGCTGCACTTTAGATTCCCTTTCAGTCAGCAGAACTGCTGAGCTATTGATTATTGGGACTTGATGTTTCAAAACACGCCGTGTCCCTTCATCTCTGTCATTCCCTCTATTTTTCACTTTTCCTTTTATTTTGTTTCCCTTCTGTCTCTCCATCATGCTCCAGTCGCTTGACTTATAAAAACGGAGAAGAAGTGTCACAGGGCACTTTTTCCATTTTGTTGATTCTGCAATTCTTCCCTGGCTGGTTTGACAAAATTGCTGTCCCTAGTGCTATTGACGGGTCGTCCCAAGCCAAGCTTTCTCACCTGAGCTCAGGACTGTGGCAGAAACAAGACACGAAGGACTCGCAGGCCAAGGCTTAGTTAGCATTTCCTTTTATATCCAAGACAGAGCTATGTATGTGCACGATTTTTAACTGCACTAGCTTAGCGTACTTTATTTGTATATATCACATGGACATATTTATAATTTTATCTATTCGTGCCATTATATTAGAGAAAAATATGTAATTCAAACAGGGCTGATAAATAGATATAATTTTAGGTTCTGATCCTGATATTTAACTTTTATTGGGTAGCAACTCTGCTACTCTATGGACGGATCTCTGCAATAACTTCTAACTTGCAAAGATGGTTACAGGACAAATGGGAAGTTAAGTTGTACTCCGAAGTACAAATGTGTGTTGAAGCAACAGCACACAGGACCTTAGGGAATGCTTTTTATGTGAGTCTATTTAGAGCTGTAGTTGATGCGGTCTTGTTCTTTGTTACCTCTGGAGAACATTCAGATTCAGGCCACTGCCCTCCCTTTTTTGGTGGAGGGAACATCCTGAGGCAAGGCTTAATGTACTGCTTAAAAAAAGTCAGAGACTTCCGTTACCAGTCAATAATGTATGTGACCACCCCATCCATCCTTCCTCCGCTTCTCTGACTGTGGCTCTTAGCATAGCTCAGCTATATATGACAGCCTAACTTTCACAGCTTTAGTGTTGCATTCATAATGGATAGGCATTTGCTAAGGTCAGCGGCTTCATCCGTCAGGAAACCCAGAATACAGCAAGCACGGCGCAAGAACAACAATAAGCCAATCACGCTGACAGTTAAATGAGGGGGATCGTTTCTGAACTTTTGAAAGTGTAAACAAACTGAGTCCTTTGTTAGGCAAATCATAATCACACGATGTCAGATAATGAAAGGGGGTAGATGAGTCCAAATGTCAGGAAAAAAGAGGGGGCGGATGGAGGTGGGTGGGATGGAAAGTGATGAAATTTTTGTTTAATTCAGTGGGAAGACATCACTTATTTACGTTAGAGATCTGGGAACCATTAGACAAGCAAGGTTTCGCTCAAGCTTAAAGACACTCGATCTAAATAGATCTTAATTAAAATGTAACATGTAAATCTAAGCAAACTGTCAAATTACATTTAATAAAACAGACATCTTTCTTAATAGAAATGCCATCGTTTTTGGGGGGATTTTTTCTTTTCTAGTAACTAAGAGTCCTGTCCCGTTACCATAGCAGGTCCTGTTAGCACTGTACATGTAGCTTTTTACTCTGGCAGCAGTGAAAGCGAATGTGCTCGTATAAGGGCGTGTGTTTTCAAAGAGGCAAAAGGGCTGTTGCTGTGTCAGTTTAATTATTACTGTCATCTCATACCAAGCAAAGCCTCGACAGAATGGTTTGAAAAGAAAAGTAATTTCCTCTCTTTTTAAACTGCATCATACATTTTGGCAGGACCACCTATTGACAAAAAGACATGGCAGGCTCATTTGAATTTTTGCGAGACACACACGAACGCATGCAATCAGACAGCATGCTACCTTGTGTACGCCCACAGCAACGCAACATGCACACAAAGATAAACACGCCACCTGGAGTGTTCATCCTGGTGATATGGGGGAATTGAAATTCACAGGAGTAAGGAGTATCTACTTATCTCTAATGTGTTTTTCCAATTGAGAGACTCCCTGCTACTATGCAAGTTATTTTTCCCTAGAGCTTTTAGTCCCATCTTATTGCTTGGTAAGTTAAACTGCATTAATAATATGTCAGAACTGATTACCAGAGGTAGAAAATAAGTGTTCAAATGTTCGGTAGAGTGCAGTAGAGCGGAAATTACAACAAGCCATATATTCCTTAATGTATTCCTTGAGAAAATGTAATGCTTTGTAACACTTAAATCCAATTATTTTTGTCTGAACCAGATTAATAGGCTCAATTCTGATTGGAGGGAAGTTCAGGTTACCTTATAACTCTATACATGGACACACATGCATACAGTTCATGGACTCATGACGCATATAGTACATGCATACTTGCACATGTTTAAGGACTGACATTTGCAAAAGAAGCAGAATAGGTCAAGGAGCTAATACTTCAAGGTGTCAGCTGAGAAAATGATTAACACTCACACGCACGCACAAAAACAGACCATTACCCACTCACAAATGCTGACAAGTATGTTTGTATCGACAGTGGCTTTTGCAAGCAGCAGCTGACATTTTGTTGGGAGTGTGAGGCTAAGTGATCAGACCTTCAGAGAATGCTATTCTATCATTCCTCTTTCATCCTCCCTTTATTTCACCGTCCTTATCTTTGTTTGTTCCTCGAGTTCTCAGCAAATGTACCTGCCTGCCTGTGTTGCTTCACACACACACACACACACACACACACACACACACACACACACACACACACACACACACACACACACACACACACACAAACACACACACAGAGAAAGAAGACATCCAGGTCCTTTCTGCCTTGCTTCTCTCTCTCAGCCTCTCAGAGATCATAAAGAAGGTTGAATACATGTATACATAATCAATAGCCAACTAGAATGAAGCATAGAATGATATGCAACAGTATGCAATGGCCAGGTGTGTTGCTATGGTGAAGAAAATGATTGGTTGGACTCTAGATTACAGCGTTCACTTCCAAAAACAGTCTGCCTGCACACACAAGCGCAGCAGCGCAACACACAAGCGCACCAGCACATGGCCTGGCTGAAATAAGCTGGCTGATTGCAGTAGTTTTACTGGTAAAGCCATTTGAATGGAAATGTGAAATGGAAGTCTATTACTAAAACTCATAGACATCAGGACCAGCTGTGAAAGAGAGAAATTACTTGCGATAAGAACTTACAATGTGCATCAGTAGAAAGACGTACGAGGAAGCATTGCTGTGTGTGTCTGTGTTTGTGTGTTGAATAGAGATTCCTGAGAGTCAGTCCTGCTGCTCTCGGCCCGAAAATCCAGTTTCTAGTCCTGCTTCTTTATACTGAGAGAATTATTCTAAAAGCTCCTCACAACGCAATATTTATTTTAATCAACAAAAAACACCCCAAAAACAAGGTTACTCCAAATTGTGCTCATTTTTAAAAAATGCGCGCATGCATGAGAATCTTTTTCTCTCTTAAACTGTTCCTCCAGTACTTTGTACACATCAGCAGATCTACTACACCTGTTTAAAAAGCTAGTATATGCTATCAATTGGTACTTTTTTAGTTTCTTAGGAATCTTCCTTGGTAAGGGATCAAGGCTGTAAGGGCGCAGTTATGTGTTAAATCATCATGACTAACACCAGAGGCCCTTAAAGTTTTGTCTTCAGTTCTCAGCCATCGTTAGACTACTTAGTGAGAATAACTGTTAAGACCTCTCAACAGTTAATTTCCATTTTTAACACCGATGACTGGAGCTATCTAAATGTGGACACATTAAAAGAGTTGTTCACTGGCATTACTGGACCTAAGCCCCTGGTGTAAGAGTTGGACAGGTCAGCAACTTTAATTATACATGATTACATTATATTAGTTTTACCTGAGTGATTCAAGTGAGTGCTGACAGAGTATAATATTACTTGTTCTTGCCATACATTTATCATGCTAATGATCTGATAACCAGCAGTTACATAAATGCTCGTTATTCTGTCTGTTAAACTGTAACAAAAGCAAAGATAAACATGAGTAACCTTTGAGTAAAATTATGAATTTGGGCTCTGCAGGGAAAACACCTTGGACTTTGAACTGCTTTAAGGCATGGCTAATTCTCAAAAAATATAATCATCAACTCACATTTTGTGGACCCAGCTAAAGACAATTCAGAGACAGTTTTATGGATCCATTCAGGCAACTGAAGGGGAGAAAAAGCAGCTGACTAAGGTTTTCTTATGGTTTAAACCATTATATCTATAAACTATCTGTTAAGTGAATTTAATGCAAGACTTGCATTAACACAACACATTAACACAACACGCCTACTTCACTTAACAAGGTGTGGGTTAAAATATTTGCTTGGCCTTTGGACAAAGGGTCAAAGGGGAGAGTCCATTTTTCAATTCACATTTCCACACACAACATCCCATAATGAGAAAGAGAAAAAGTGCTTAAAAGTCTTCAAAATGTATTTTTTTTAAATGACATGTGCATTAGTATTCACAGCCTTTGCGTAGCAATTATTTGAAGCACCTTTGGCAGCACAGCCTCAAGTCTTTTTGAGTATAAGGCTGTAAGCTTGGCACACCTGTTTTTGTGCAGTTTCTCCCATTTTTCTTTGTAAATTGGCTCTTGCTCCATCACGTTGCATGGGCAGCATTACTGGCAGATCTCTCCAGAGATGTTTAATGGGGTTCAAGTCTGGGGATTAGCTAGGCCCAGAGTGGTCCTGAAGCCACTCCATTTTTATCATGACTGCGTGCTTAGAGTCATTGTCCGGTTGGAAAATGAACCTTTGCCTCGTCGGACTTCCAGAGTGCATGATGCTGCCACCGCCATGCTTCACTGTGGGGACAGCATATTGGCCAAATGATGAGTGGGTACCCACTCATCATTTGGCCAATACGTCATCAGACCAGGGAATTTTGTCTTTCATATTCTGAGAGTCCTTCAGGTGATGTTTACTGGAGTGGCTTCTACCGACTACTCTACAATACAGGCCAAATTGGTGGAGTAATGCAGAAATAGTTTTCCTTCTGGAAGGTTCTCCTTTCTCCACGAGCAATACTGGAGCTCTGTCAGAGTGGCCTTTAGGGTATTGGTCACTTTTTTGATTAAGGCCTTTCTACCCTGATCATTCAGATTGGCCGAGAGTCCTGGTGCTTCCAAACTTCTTGGATTGACCATAAGAAAGCCTGAGACACATGCATCCTGGAAGCCTAGAACTATACAAGATCAACAGGTTCATCGGGAATTTGATGGGGATATGGCAAACAGCACTACAGGCCAACTTCAAGCCAACAGCACAAATCACCATCAAGTGCGGGATTTACCAAGGAGATGCTCTGGCCCCACTGCTGTTCTACATAGGCCTAAACCCTCTCAGTGAGAAGACAACACTCACTGACAAGATACAGATACCGACTACGGAATGGAGCAATTGTCAGCCACCTCCTCTACATGCCAGGAGCGAACGAGACTTCACTGATCCACACCACTAAGTGTCAACAGAAGTGACATCGGAGAAGTGTAGTTGGATGGTAACAAAGAGAGGGAAGGTAGTCAGAACTGAGGGGGTCGAACTACCAGAAGGCAACGTTGCAGACATCGAGGGCAGCTACAAGTACCTGGGAATCCCACAGGCAAATGGGAACCACTAGGAAAGCTGCAACCACCAAATACTGCACAGAATAAGGCAACTCCTGAGAAGTCAGCTGAATGGGAAGAACAAGATCCAGGCAATCAACACCTACGCCTTGCTGGCAATCAGATACCCACTGCTATAATAAGCTGGTCAAAGCAGGAGACAGAAGAAAAAGAAAGCTCCTGACCATCCATGGAGAGTTTTACCCCAAATCCACCATCTTGAGACTGTATGATCAGAAAGAAGGAAGCCAAGGACTGTGAGTGTCAGAACCACCGTCCAGGATGAGAAAAAGTGGATAAACTGTCTTAAGTTAAATGTTTTGACTTTGTAAGCTCTGAGCACAAATGGACAAATTGGATAATGCAAAAATGACAATTTTATGCATTTAACAATTTTATGCTACCACAAAAACACAAGAAAGAATGAACATGTCTGTAGTGACTCTACATTCAGTAGTGCTGAAACTGTTAATTAGATAGAAGGGGGCCTCTTGCTTTTTCTGCTTTATATGATAAACTCCATCTCTTAAAATTGTTAATTTCCATGATTGTTTTTCATTTGCAAACAGTAGCATCAGCTTGTCTGCTTCTGAAGGATGATTATTCTCATTAGATAGGGTGAAAGAAGGCACAGATATACCCTCACCCACATAGAGGCACGCACAGCAGACGGTAACAGCAAGAGGGCGATAATGGAGTGTATGTGTGTGTGTTCGTGTGTCATCACATGTTGTTGTTGTTGTTGAGTTTATGAGCGAAAAAGTGCATGTGTAAAACAGCATGAACTGATGAAGGAGTTTGTTGTCACAGTGTCCAAAGAACCTAAGGCGGTCATTACTTCTACCGCTGAACCATTAAGGAAAATAGGCTCTTTTCACGAGATCGCCAAATGTCTGTCTTCTATCTGTGTGTGTGTATTTGTGCGTTTCCTGAGGGGTTTTAGTGTAGCCTAAGTGCTAAGGGTGCTTTTAAAGCTGGTCGTAAAGCTTTTTTCTGTATGAAGGTTTCTCCGCCTTTTATTTTGACCCACTAATCAATTCACTTCTTTACTCAAGCTATTCTATTTCTCTTATCTTCTCTACTCCTGTAGAGGCTGGTAGAGGCAGCAGAGGAAGCTCACCTTCAACATGAAGAGGATCCAAACCTACAGGTGTGTATCTCTTGGACACTACTGACAATTCAACCAGCTAAATAATTCTGTCATCAATGATGAAAATAATAAAGAAAAAGTGTCAATTTGCAGCATGTTTTATAAATAAGTGTTTACATTTGTTGTTTAGGTTTGTAATTTTTGTCTGCTGTTATTATAGAGAAATAATAATACTTTTGGTAGTAATATTAATAATAGTAGCAAACCTTATTTCTACTCACAGCTTTGTGAATTGTGTAGTTAATGTCATCTAAAGAACAAAATATGATTACTATTTTTGCAGAGTTACAATTTATTTACATATTTTGTAAAATTAAAATCTATGCATTGTTCTAATACAACTCACAGCTTTTATCCCAACTATAATCCACATTATTATTCAACATCTTATTTAGCATCTTTTGAAGGGGGTCCTGAGTCTTCTGGGCCCTCCAGTACATACCCAGATCACTTCACCTAAAAGGCATCCTGGTCAGATGCCCAAACCACTTCAACTGGCTCCTTTTTAAAGTTAAGGAGTAGCAGTTTTACTCTGAGCCCCTCCTAAATGACCAAAGCGCACATACCCTTTAGGGGATCCCCATTTCCGCCACTCTCTTCCATAATCTTTATTCTTGCGGTCACAACGAGGGATGGTAGGAATAGAGATTAATCTTGATCAATCTTGATTCACTTTCATGAACAGCTCTATTCACCACAACAGACTAGTGTAGCATCCACGTCCCTGTCAAGCCTCTCGATCTTCTGCTTTACTCTTCCTTCATTTGTGAGCAGTAACTGAGATACATAACCGCTTCCACCTGGGGAAACAGCTCGTTCCGAAACCAGAGTAGGAGTGGGCACTGCACCCTTTTAATGCCTGGCCTCAGATTTGCTAATTCGAATCCAAACCACTTCACACTTGGCTGCAAACAGCCCCAGTATAAGCTGGAGGTCATGGCTTGATGAAACCAACAGAATCACATTGTCTGCGAAAAAACAGAGACAAAATTCAAAGACCATCAAATCCTCCCCCCTCCATGCTCTGCCCTCGGCTGCACAAACTATCCATAGAAATTACGAACAGAATCTGTGACAAACAGCAGCCCCTGTGGAGACCAACAACCACTGCACTGCAGGGAGTTATAGTACACAATTTGCCTCATGCTTTTCCAAGGCATGCTGGGACGTGACAGGAGCAAGCAAAGGTAACACCTTTTCCACCCGACCACATCAACAGGTGGAATTTTCCTTCACTCCCAGGAGGATAATTGTGGCTCTAATGGGGGCTTGCAAAGTGCCCATATCAGCTGTAATTTTCGTGTGTAGTATGACTAGGGCATTCCCCTACCGTCTCAGGTAGATCCTGTGATGCTTTCAACATTCTGATAATACCCCTGAACAGGGCGAGGGGTAAGGGGAAACTCTGTGCAATTATACTGCAAATCCTTATTTGTAGTTGAACAAATCTGGAGCCAGTAAAGGCGATGCAGCTGCACCTACAGATGTATAATAACTCAACATTTAATTGCATGGGGGAGGAAACACATCTAGTTTGTCAAATAGATATGTAAAGCAAGCAATAATAGTCATGTTTTTATACCTGGGTATACTCTGTGGGAAACACCTTTTGAGTCTGAAACATAAATCATGAATTATTTATGGCGTTATATCTCTGTCATATTCCCACTCAAACATTCAACACTTTCTAAATGACTCTCTGGGAGTTCCATCCTCACTTCTGCAGACTTGGGCAAATGCATTCAGCTAATCATTTCTGTATACACCCCCCCAAACCAAGCTTCTGCTCTCATGGTTCTGCCTCAAATCCATTTGAGCAGCTTTAATTTTTAGAGTGCAGCTTTGTACTGTGTGTGTGTGTGTGTGTGTGTGTGTGTGTGTGTGTGTGTGTGTGTGCGCGTGCAAGAGAGAGAGGCAGAATAGCTGAATATGTGGCGGGGCGAGTTTGTTCAAGCATCGAGCACATCTCAGAAGTTTCTTAAAGTGGGAGGAGCAACAGCAGAAACTTGAGTTTTAAAGAGGAAATATGATACTAAGTCGACTTGGGAGTATTTGCTGGAAAACGACTTATAAATCGCTTGGCAGCTGTGTTATGTGTGTTAGTGGCAGCAGCAGCGAGCATGTGTTTACTCTGCCAGGTTTTAAAGGTATTACAGTGAATATCCTGTGGTGTCCTGCTGTCATTGGTTATTAAGGAGGATGAGTTGCTAGATTTAACCACTGACTGTTGTCCAGCTCTGCCCCTGTCATTTCTTTTTTTTATGTTCTTGTTTTTTCCACAAACTGAAATTTCCTTCCTTTGATCTGTAAAGGAAAATTACACCATTTAACACTCTGACCGTGCTTTAAAACAATGCTCACGCCCAAGCGCACACATGCACTGACATATAGAAGACAAAACAAATAAGAGAAACCACTCCGTTTAACTAATAATTTATTCATGAAACGAGGGCAAGCAAACAAAACTGTCTCCTTCAATATTGGGTTGAAAGTATTGTCTATAGTTCTGCATGTTTTTGTGGTCATGTGCATTTGATATTTATGGAGTACTGGGTTTGTCTTTTTGTTTGCTATGCAGCTTAATATGCAATAACATCGTGTGGGGTCACAGTGGTGCTTTATGCTGATAATTACTTGCTAGTGATGAGATGAGCATCCTTTTGTTTTAGCTTTAATGCTTTTTAGCTTCAGACGTTGATACTGGCTAATAAAAACAGTAAATTGAGCATTTTGCATTTTCTGATATACAGTTATCAAGATACCTTATACTACCACACCTATATGATGTATCTGGAGACAAAGAGAAGACAAAGGGAAAGAAAAGGAAGCTGGTGAGAGGGACTGAAGAAAGGAAATATAAACCTGTAATTTGACCTAACTAAAGAATATTGTTGCCCACTCTGACTTCTGTCTTGTCACTGGTAGGAGCAAAGCAAAAATAGCATTAGTAGCACAACTGGAAATAGAGTACTCTACATTTTCCGTACTACATTTTTTCAGATATTGCCCCAAACTGGCAGAAGATGGGTACAAACTGAGCAACAAACTGAAGAAACCAACTGGAGTACAGCTCAAACAGTACACCGTGCAAACCCAGCTGACTGAGAAGTCTGTTGTATTTTGGAAGGAATATACTCAACAGCTGCAGACACCAAAACCTGTTGTGGAAGACAAAAATAAAACAAAACACAGAGTCTGAAAAAGGTTTTTAATTTCAACATGCAATGAAAATACTTTGCTAACTGTGGTTTCTTCAGTAACAACCAGCTCAGTTTCTTTTATACCTGCACAGCAAACTCAGTATCTCTCGTGGTCGTGCTGTGCGTCACTTCTAAACGAATAATTCATTGATCACTAACAGCAGAGGGGGATCAAAAGACACATGTGATTACCTTGTTTATTTTATAAAAGAAATGTTTAAATGCCGTTCAATCTGATCGTCGTATCTTGTTCATCTTTCTCCCTTCATCATCACCCTGTTCTTACAGGTATCACTGAGATGACCTCAGTCATAATATTTAGACAACTTTGTGTTGTCCTAACAAATATATCGGTACATTTTAAATTTCACAGACAAAGACAGACTTTGCATCGTGTGACGACCTCATACGTATAATAATCATCTTTATCGGGCTCATCATGGTAGTACTAGATCATTGTCTTTGCTCAGCATGCTTGTTAGTGTGCCTATGTTTGGTTTATCTGATGGCTCATCTATGGGTAACTGGGCTAATATGTTACGTAATTAAATTAAATATTTCTTTTTATTGTAAATTGTGTTTAAATTGTCTGAGTGAAATGATTAAGCATCCCTGAGGTGTGATCATGAAATGCAGAAGCCGTTTACCTGCATGTGAACATGCATGTATATTATTGCAGCACTGTCCGTGTACACCTGTGTAGGTGTGCATGGTTCATGTCTGCACTGCTCTGATGGTGGCATTTCTAATAGCGCGTTTTACTGCAGAACATGGTGAATAGATGGTAATTATTGCCAGCTGTGCTAAAAATACCACATCCTGTAGGGTGAAACCTCCTCCATCACTATTCTGAGTTTATTATAAAATGTTTGTGGTTTATTGCCATTGGATACATATTTGGCTGGCAGCGATTTGATAGGAATTTCCTTATCTATCCTTTCCAGAGCTCTTCTGCTTCCATGTGAAATTGGCACGGTAATCTGCTGCGATTTTCCTCTCTCACTCTTTTACCCGCATTGCTCATGTACTGTAAATAGGAAAGCAGAGAGCAGTCTCCCATGCACTCTGCAGCCAGCGAATCCTTCCTTGGAGGTTGGAAACAAACAGCCGATTGCTAAGCTCGATGTTGACTGAAAATGTGGCCCCAGTCAGGCGGGAGCAGTGAGAAAGAAATGCTTAATCTGTTTTTTGTTCTCATACTCCCGTGTCTGGGGCATTATCGTAGACTGCAGAGAGGCAGCCACTTGCTTGTTGCTTAATAATATCAAAAATGTTTTGACCCATGTCTCTGTCTGTGTTTTCAAAGTAGTGCCTGCTTCAGTGTCCTGTCACATGTAGGGCACTTATGTGACTTTTTTAAAAATAGCTATTTAATCAAGACTAGGCTTTGAACACATTGTATATTACCCAGTTACACACAACTGGTTGAGACAGATGGGTAAACTACCCTGAGCCTGGTTCTGCTGGAGGTTTCTTCCTGTTAAAAGGGAGTTTTTCCTTCCCACTGTCACTTATAGGGGATTGTTTGATTGTTGGTTTTGTACCTTACAGTATGAAGTGCCATGAGAGTCTGCATGAATAAACATGAATTGAACTGAAGTGAAACTTGCACACAAAGTAGTCTGAAGTACTTTGTTAACAGTGTCACAGAAAATGGTTCAAAAAGGTTCCCCACAGAGACAGAAACAGTGCTGATTGTTGAGTGAGGCAGTGGAGGTTTGTAATATTATCTCCTCAGCAACAAGCACAGAGCATCAAGACACTGCCAGTTAGACCCCATGTTGCTTAAAGCTAAACTTTGATCAAAGTGAAGCATGTAAGTTTGTACATTTTTCATTAATATGGGTGAACGTTAGTTCAGTAACAATACCAAAACAGCATAATGTGAAACAACACTGTAGAATATTATTAAGTGAGAATAAAGAAAAGACTTAAGTCACCTCAAACTATTTGCAAGCATCGAACTATTTTCTGTCAAAAGGCAAAATGCAGCTCAAGTATCAAACTTGGAAGCAAAGTCTTCAATGTTGTTCTTCATGCTTTGTCTGCCAATAAACTTAAGTTGTACCTACTGGTACATTTTTACATTTACCCGCAAGCTAACATTAAAACTAAGAAAACCAAGTGGATTTAAATATTTGATGCAAACAAACTTTGTTAATCACTTTTTCCTCTATATTTCTACAAGCTCCAAGAGAAAAGGTCAGATAAACGCAGATCATTTCTATGTTGTGAGGTGTGTTTGTGCATTATACCCCCATGTGGCTTCTATAGACTTCCAGACATGTTTGACTCCAAGTTGGTGAGCACACAGTTTAAGCTGCGTGAAGTAGGATTTCAAGTAAGGTATATAAACTCTTACTTGGCCTTTTCCTCCAAGTTATTTACTCAGTCTGCTGTCTTGTTTACCCCCTGATTACTTATATCCATGCCCCCGGTTGTTTTCGACTCACATTTTCACACTCTGGGACTCTTCTTCCTTTCCAAACTGTGGCAAAAAGAGCAGGGAGGTGAGCGGGGAAAAGAGTCTAAGTCAAGATTACATTTAAACGTGAGCACCAGAGGGTGGGGCATCATGGTCAATCCTTTCCAAATCACATGTTGTGTCTTTTTCTCTTGAGGCTGTTGATCCACTGTCTGACTCTCTGCAGGAAAAATATTAAAATCAACAAAAGCCTTCAGATATATGGCTTAACTGTACTAAAGTGCATCGGTGCTCCTCTAGGAGGCAAATGAAACTTTTGCAGTGTGTTTGCTTTTTAGTTTTTTTTTCATTGACAAGCAATATTTTGACCTGATCTTGATCTGTGACTAACAAAATGAACACGGGCTGATAGAAATGTACCACACTCAACACAGTTTCCATTGTCTGGTGTGCAGCCAGTGTTAGAGAGACGGCCACTTTGTAATTCTAGAGACAAAATCAGCATTATGTGCTTCTATTTGTAAGACATTCCTGCAAAAGTTGCACAAATCTTCACATGTAGAACATTGTGGAATGTCCAGAGAAACACTGGAGCACATTTACTAAAATAGCAGAAGCACAAAATGCAGGTCAGAACCACCAAAGAGAGGACAAAACAGCATCGGAGACACAAAATCATGAATTTCAAAATCACCTAAATCACCCTTCTTCTCCATTCTGATTGGCAGTTCGAACTTGACCATGTCTACATGTCTAAATGCATTGAATAGCTGCCATCTGATTAGTTAATTACAGAATTAATGAGCAATTGAACAGGTGTACCTAACGAAGTGGTTGGTGAGCATTTGTTAAAAGGCTAATTTTCACTTAGCGATCAGTCTCATGGTTCTATATGTTCAAAAGTCGAGCCAAAGAATTAAAGGCAGACAGTGATTGTTTTTGTAAATCCACTGATCGTGTGATTATATCAGTGCCATAATAATATTTTAATGTGAGGTGGTACATGTTACACAATAAATGTATCCTTTTTGGCTTGCATTTTGAAAAAGGGAACTGAAAAGGCTCCACTTTTTACCTTTTGCTAACCCTTTATTCATCCTCTCCCTCTTTGTCTGTCCCACACTAAGTGAGTGGGTGCTGATGCTACAATCTCTCAACGTAATGCACCGCAGCGTTAAAGATCAGGTTGTTAACACTACGATCTGGGACTGCATTAGCGGCACTGGGCTCTCCTTTACTGTACTGCTGGAATGGCATAATTGATGTACTCAACACAGACACCCACACTTGGACACACACACACACACTTGGACACACACACACACACACTTGGACACACACACACACAGTTATACATCATGGTTTGCCCTGGACTCCATTCAGACACCCACACTCGCTCTTGCACTATTGAAAATGTGCAATTTTAATCAAAATTAAAGACAACATACTGTGAATATGAATGAGTTTGTTAGCAGATTAATTAGCTGTGTTATGTCTTTACTTTTTTTAAGCATTGTGTTTTCTGTACTTTGAACTGCTGTTGCCTCTGGTGACTTATCTTTTTCATTTCTGTTTTTCAAAACAATTAACACTTAACATCTGCACAGCTCTAATTGTGTCTTTCAACTGAGTCGTCATTAAGTGTTGCTCTGTGTCTTCTAGGTGGCCACTTCTACAAGAAGCCTTTGTTGTTTAAGTGTATATAGAGAGGTCACAATGTTTAAAATGTCATTTAAAAAAGTAATAATTTTAATGGGAACCTCAAAGTAATCAGAAATAATCATAAAGAATACACAGAAACACTTCTCACTTCTATTTTGTTTCAAATTTGAGCATTTTTTAGTTGCTTTTCTTCCATCTGAGCTGCAATCAGATGACACCTTAATTTACTCGACTCTTTAGTGCTATGAGAAAGTGACAGACAAGCAGAGCAGTGCTTACTGCAGCTGCATCCAGACTGAAAGAGATTATCTCATCACGCATCACCTATTAGCTGATTGCTGGTCGCTTGCAGATGTTGCACACTCTGGTTGCCTAGGTAACTCTTTAATATATTTATTACTAGGTCAAAACTATACTCTGCTCTCATTGTCACTGGCTTCAATCGCTCACCTGGAACTGGAGAAAATTTTACTCTTGGGAGCTGGACACTTGCTGTTGTCAGTGATTATGCTGCTAATGATGACTTGAAGTTACAAATTACAATTAACCTTAAAAGGTATCTGATTAACCCACCGCTGGGCCAACACTGATTGAAAGCATCAAATCACTGCAACTTTATCATGATACAGAGTTTGCTTAAAATAAATTGAAGAGTTTTTCATGTCTGTGTAGTTGTAGTGTCAGTGATAGGTAGCAGATTTGAAAGCACGTTTCAGGAGGGAAAATGAGGCCAATAATTGGAACGGGCTAAGACATATCAATATGTCTGAGTGGATGACTGTAAAAAAAAGAAAGATCCAATTTACTGATGCAACAGAATGGTAAGGAGGCAAGCATGGGAAAATGTGTTTCAAATCCACAGTGAAAAACTGTTTGTTGGAGTGGGGTACAAAGAGAAAGCAGCAGACATGCTGCGCACTCTGGTTTCCACCTTCATGAAGAGGTATACAATCCCCAGCAGTAATGCCTGCTAACATACAGTATGTCAAAACCTTACATAAGAAGCACTTAAAGGCAGTTGAAGTGCAAATAGTGCTGAGTGTTATGGACTTAACCTTCACAGTCCCTGAGCTCAAACATATCTGAACATTTATGGGGCACTCGGTAACTGAAAACGCCAGCCATTCCTCATATCGCTATAACAACTGGATAACAACACCGTTATTGAGTTTTTATTCCAGATCTAGTTCAAATAAGGCAAAGGTATTCTAAAACCCCGAATCTTTTTATTCGATTCGATTACTCAAGGCAAGGCAAGTTTATTTATATAGCACAATTCAACAGTGCAAAGTGCTTTACAGAGGCATTAAAAAACAAAAACAAATAAAAAGCATGATTTAAAATGGAAAAAAACAAAAAACAAACAAAAAACACGAGATAAAATCAGTAGTTAAAATGTAAGTTTTGAAATTTAAACTTAAAAGTAAAACAGTGTGGATTTGGTGCTTTATTCCAATATAGCTGAGAACAGCGGAGTCTTCAAGCTGGATTTAAATAAACTGAGTGTTTCAGCTGATCTGAGGCTTTCTGGGAGTTTGGAGCATAAAAGCTGAATGCAGCTTCTCCATGTCTGGTTCTGACTCTGGGAACTGATAAACTAAACTCACTAACTCACTAAAATAAAAAAACAACTCTGAAGTGTTTATAGTTTAATCATAATAATAGTAATAATGCTAATTTGTATTTTACAACAGGTGGATTTTTAAAAAAAATTCCACCTGTTGTACAGGCAGGGAATGAACAGGCAGATGGGAGGGATATTAGTCTGTGACAACCTGGAAGTGCAACAGTTTTCCCACAGATATCGCTGATGATACTAGCCAAGTCACATAAATGCAGAAGGGAGCCAATGGGAGCTGAACACCAGGAAGAGACAGAAGGCGGTGAGGAATGCACAACAAGCTAACAATGGGAAATAAGAAGCAGCCTGAGCAGGAACACAAAAGGGGAAAATTGAGTTGAGAGGCAGAAAAGCAAGTAAATGAGAGAGAAACGGTGCAAAACACAGAGTGAAGACACAATGGAGCTTTACCTTAAGCACGTGCAGTCACTTTAGCTTCTATGTGCCAGATATTAGTGTGTGCATCTATGGGCTGTGTACATGAAACTCCCGTTTTGTTAGTATTGGCCTTAAATGCTCAACATGCTAAGTAGAGATCAAGTCTGCTGTGAAGTGGGTTTTACAAGCTCCTCTGCAATGTTGGCTAGCAAAGAAATCTTATGATATCCTACTCAATGTTTAACTCCCCGTAGCTTTTGCTTGTTGCTTCATTAACACAAAACTGTTAAATGATTTAACTCATTCACTGCCAGCCATTGGCAGTGAATGAGTTAAACCCATTGACTCATTCACTGCAATTGACGGCTATAGACGTCAATGGCAGTGAATGAGTTAATATAATAATGTTATAATATTATATATTATATTATCTTTTACAGTGTTCACAGCAGTTTTGCTTTGCCAGGATCAACAATAAGTAATGCAAATTTAAAACGTGAAAAATGATTTAAATGAAGACTTGATTGAATATTTAACAGCCACAAACGCAACAGTTGTAATTTTCATTACTGCCATTCACACAGTCTTTGTGCGATGCATGTATTTCTTCTGGAGCTCGACTCTGAGAGGTTTAAGTGCTGTGGCCGAGGAACTCAGACCTTCTTTACCAGTGGATAAAGGTACAGTTAGATCAAGTACAATCAAAAAAAATAATAAAAAATCTTGCTATCATTTACAATCACACCTGATTTCTCGATTTCTAATGTGAGGGAGATTCTGAGTTCCAGATCAAGTGGTATTGTAGACAAGATATATATTATAATACATTATTGGAATGACATATAGCTGTGAACACAGGCTAATGTATCATTCACAGTTCTGCACATATCTATTTTTAATATTTTCTGTTTGTCCCTCTCAGCAGCTTCATCTCGTCTCCGTTCCTGATTTTGTTCTATAATTATCATTAAGCAGTGAAAATTTATCCTGTTTCACTGCATTTGTATTTGTTAACAGCCTGTTTGTTTCATGGTTACAGGCTTAAAGAAAACCCTTTAAAATATCCTCGCACTTCCTTAAAGGCACATTTTGAAGTGATTCCCCAAAGCAAGACAGACATGAAAATGCTGATGTCAGAGTCAGCTCATTTAAATCCTGTTCATTTTGTTGGACTGGAAAACACAGGTACCGCACTGGTTGTAGAAAATAGATGATATTCCAAACATCATAAAGGTCAATGTGCCCACGATTTCTTCTTACAAGTCAAGTCCCCAACATTAGTGAGTTGCATACTAATGTACTTGTACTGTAACTAAATGCTTACGGATGCAATCTCATGCAGTGGCTGATGTTATAATGTTGTGTTTGCTTAATCTGCTCGCTGCTCCGTATGTTTTGGTCATTTCATCTTTTTTTTCCCTCTCATGCTAAAATGCTTGGTCTGATCTTTTTAAGTTTGTGTTCATGCAGGAATAGAAAGATTCAGGTAAAAGCCTAAAAATATGGAACAGAATATGCAACACTGATCTCCTCACCTTGAAATGGCAGTGTTCCCCTTGATAAAAGGCTAATAAGTCTAATCAGGCCTGATTAATTACACCGATAGGCACTGTTGTTGCCAGCCTAATTGATGGCTTTATCTGTGTTTTGCTCTGTGCTGAAGGGATGATGGTGCTTCACAGAGACGCTAGAAAGATTTAGCCCAAATGAAGGTTATTGGTGCCAGAACAGAGAACTGGGTTGATGGGGCAAAGGGTTCCTCCATCCCATGTAGAAAAGGGCCTACTGAGGTACGTTGTAGGTCTATGGGCTAAGTGCTTGCCTCCATACAGACTGACTCTTCAGTCTGCTGTCTTTTCAGTTACAGCTCATGCCTCAGGAAGTCCAGAGAGTGTCTGTGCCCCTCCGAATGATAGCACATGTACGGAGGCTTTGTATTAGACTTGAGGGAACGGCTTTTCATTTTTGTCAAGAGCCCTTTTCAGACCTTATTCTCTTTGATTACAAGAGAAATCATTGTGACTGTGAGCCATGTAATCGCCACTGCACACCTGCCCAGGGGAGTGTTGCTGCTGCTGCTGCTGAGAATAAACACAAAGTAAAGGATGTAGATGTTTCAATTCAAGTAAGAAAGAAATTAAGCAGAGCTTAAAAGCATTTGTTATTCTAAGGACCCACATATTTGTAATCGTTTTGAAGAAAACTGTATTTTGTTTAAATTAAATGTAGGGGTGGTGGTTTGAATGTCAAAATCAATGTGGCATCACTTGGGAGTTTTTGGCCACACTTGTAAACAATCCTGAAAAGGATAAGTGGAAGAGGATGGATGACATTTGTTTTATTTGGGCACAGTTTCACAACTAAAGACTGTTTTTATATCAAAAATAGTGTCAAGTCATGAAGAACATTTAAACATGCTGCTTTCAGCTTTTTGTTCCTCTGTATGTGTCCGTATAGTTTATTTCCATGTAAACACTGAGATGTTTTTCACTTGCTTCACTGTGTTCATCTGATTGTTGTCGTTTGTTCTGCTTTAACTGTAGCCTTTGCAGGCATTGCCCTGCATGGCATCTCAGACTTAAGAGCCTTTGGGATGCTGGGAGTCATGTGCTCTATATTTATCCAGCTTTATGATTTATTAATAGTCTCCCCAGTATGCGCAGTACTAAAAATACACCAGAGCCAGTACATCTAGCTAGAAAGGGAGTGTTCAGAGGTTTGAGGAGAGATCTGTCAACTCAGCAGCTTTCCACTGTAACAACATGCACGTCTGGGATCGTCCAAGGATTCAGGTTACCACAGTACGCAATATCGACTCTGTGTGGCAGCTTCAGGGACTGTTTAGCTGTGTTGTGTATGTTATGTTGTGTGTGTGCCTTGTTTTATGTCTGTTTCTCTCTCTTTCTGTCTCTTTCTAGTATGAATACTTTAATGCAGTGCTGATCAATGAGGTGGATGAGGAGGGGAACAGTGTAGAGCTGGGAGGGGAATTTATCCTGCAACCCAATGACCATTTTAACAACTTGTCAGTCAACCTCAACCTCAGCGTGGTGCAAGTGCCCACCAACATGTACAACAAAGGTACGTTCACGACCCCAATGTAAAGTAAAAGTGCTTCAAAATGCATGTGCACAATACTGGCTTGGTTTAACCCTTAAATGGGTGAGAAAAGATATGTGGCAACTAAATGGACATCAAAATTGGCCTCGCCATGACTCAGGGTGTAGAACCACATGGATTTCTCCCAGCCAATCAGCAAAGATCAGGTTATATGACAGTGACACAATTGTATCTGACCAATCAGTAATGGCCTGGAGCATTTCAGACATCAGTGTTGTTTTACAATTTGAGATACTAGGTTTTTCGCCCCTACCTACTCTCACACCTGTGGTCCTAACATCAGAACAAGCTGTGGTATGTGGATGAAACCCATGTTTTTATAGTTCAGCAGTTAATCTACATGTTGAGATCACTTTTGTTGTTGTTGTGTCACAAAAACGACTAAAAACACTGGTCTAAAAATGTGGAATCAGAAACACAGTTGGTGTGTGAGCTGATGCGCATGTCCGGAGGCAGATTTGAATTCATTAACTTTAACTATTTGGATCATCCCTGCCACACACTGACTTAATTAGCAGTTAAATAATTAGACTTCCACTACCACAACTCGAGAAGTCATGGCCTTGTACAAGGCTCAGCGGACAGCGTGAATGTCATGTCAACTTAACCAAGCTAACAGAGGCAAAGAAATTATAGGGCGAGAGCGAGAAGGGAAGAGGGAGACGTAAATGAGAAAGAAAGTAGGTTAAGTCAGACTGATGGAAGGTCTGAGCAACAGATTAATTGCAGCTAGGTGGAAAACAGAGAGGAAGGAAGTGAGAGTGACAGGAGGTGAATGAATGAAATGAAATGAATGAAAGTGCTAGGAGCTGGGGTTGGCAGGCTTGTAGGCTGATACAGCGAGAGCAAAAGTAATTTTGATTTGATTCACAGGCAAATGAGTAGAGTTACACACACATTCATACAAGCTAATACACACACGCAGCTTTAAAGATTTTACTTTTGCGAGATTTGTTCGTGGGTAGCAATAACTTCAGCAAATTAGCTGGAACTTCAGGGAGCTTTTCAAGATTTCAAGCCTCACTTTTCTGTTAAAAGACATTTACGTCTCTTTTATATGTCCTTAGAGTAAGAAAATGTATGTGTACAATTATTTAAAGCATTTGCAACCATTATTGTAATAAATTTTAATTTTGTGAAAATTGCATGTGCATGTCTTTAATGCAGGATTTGCACTTTTTATGTTTAATGTTACAGGATGCTAGCTAGCACTATATTTTATTTTATTTTATTTATTTACAAGTATCACAATCTTACAGAAAGGGGGCTCGCAGGTGTTCAGACAGAAAATAGCCCTGTGCTGGAAAACACAAGGTGCTATATCAGGGCAGGTTTGGGCTACAGGTGCAGCTGAGAGGATGAAAAATGATCCAAGAAGGCCAGTTTTAGTAACAAATCTAAGGTTTGAAGGGTCATCTGATGCTATTGCACTGCGCAGTGTTTCGGGTCATTGTAATGCAAGTTTTTAGAACTTTTTAAAAATCTATAGCAGGCAGTCTAACAATCTTACTAAAATCAGAAGGTAATCTTTCAATAATCTTTTCTTCAGTATATTAAACTGATAATGATTCTGAGCAAAGTTCTGGGATGAAAAAGCAGTTTTCCCCACACAGTCAGTCGCAGTCATCTCAACCTGTTCATAATGCTGCTGAAGAGCTGCTTGTAGCCTCTGTACTTCGTAAATTGTTTGGCATGAGCTGTGATGAATCGCAGTTTAGGTCCATGGCAGCAGAGAGCTCTCCCCCTCTCCAGAGATTAATCGCAAAAGGAGCTCGCCACTTTCAAACATCCATCTTTCAAAAATATATCTCACACAGTCATTTTTATGATGCTGAATGACAGAAACGTGACATGGAAAAGTAAACCTATGCACACATTTAAAGGGGGTCACAACAGTCCACGTATGTAAATCCAGTACGTATATTCACACATACACAGAGCAAATGCTTTTCCAATTCTCTCCCTTCATGGTTTCTTACTCGTGATATTTAGCTTTCCTCCTTGATCAGTGGACGTAACCTAATAACACGAATGATGAAAATAGCCTGAATCGTGTGATTCAGGATAATAAAAGTAATATTTGTGCACATGAACATGTGTATATATAGTGTACAATGCTGTAATGATCGTGGCAGCTTCTTAGACTGAAGTGGAGTGCATTAGCTGAGATGAATTTAAATGACAGCTAATGGGGAAGTAGAGCCCATACTTCCTTCCTCATCATGAGCTGAGATTGTAATAGACACTCAAACTGCACCAGAAGTGACTATTGTTGTGTAAATATGGCCTGGATCAAATCCAGCCTCCTCTCAACTCCACTTCATAGAGGTGGATGGGTGTTTACTATCAAGAGAGGGCTTTAGTGTGCTAGCTTCCAGAAGAATAATTCAATCATGGCTTATTGGCATGACTGTTGACAGCAGAACAATGCTGGCAACGTAGACAATGATGGGGAATCTGTTATCTGCTTTTCTTTCTCTTTGTCCATTAGGTGCTTGTCTGTCTGTCTCCCAGTAATTTTCTAGCTCTTTCTATCTGCCTTCCTGTCTTTCTTACTGCAGTCTAAAGGGTATATTTTGTGTCTGTCCTGCCATACACTTGTGTCTATCTGTCTGTTCATCCTTTTCTGCTCCCGTCTTCCTCGCCCCGCTTCTGAACCAAGTAATAACCAGCTATAATAAGCTTGTCTGTCTGGTCTCTAACCAGTACATTCATAACGCTCTCAGTCTGCAAATTGAAAAGAAGGTTTAGTAATTGGATTTGCCATTTGGATAGAATTATAAGCAAATACTATTGCACATAATGTATGCAGTGCATAGATGCACATGGTTATTGTGGAAGATGTGCAATGAATAAGCCCACATTTCCAGTTTTGGCAGCTTGGTGCAATATTTAGCTTACTCGAAGTTCATAGCTGTCTCTGTTTGTCTGTCTATCTATTGGCACTAATATAGTAACCCTTGTGTTGTCTTAAATTGGTCGTTTTTGCTTTTGGGGTTTTAATTGCCAAGCTGAGTTTAATTGTAGCATGATATTTATAGAATAGATATCACTAAGCCTATAACTGTAAGCATAAATTCAGGATGCAGTAACTACTGGTTTGTAAATTACTGCAAATGTATTAAAAAAAAAGTTATTTTGAAAAGATAAATGTTAAATAATAGCAGTAAGGTTTTACTCATCAACATAACATTAAAATCATCTGGTCCCCAGCAACCTCAGAATAACTGCAAAACAGGACATATTACACCATGTCATTATTTATTTAACAAATATTAAGACAAAGATTGAGGAGCAGTGTGTGAAAGACTAAGTATACCCTCACTATGTCCATAGGAATTAAGAGGAGCAGCCAAGTGAGGCTAATCAGATGCATTTGACTACCAAGTGTGAGCACCTCTATAAAGCAGAGGCTGTGGCAGCTTATAGATGAATCTAAATGTGTTGCAAAAATGTAAACTTGTATTTTGAAATTTCCAGAGCATTCAGGGTTGTGTTAACATAATGCCAAAAAGGAAAGTCATCAGCAATGCTGAATGCTCCCCATCAGCCTGAAAAGGGTTATAAGACCATTTCCAAAAAATATTAAATCCATCATTCTACTACGAGAAAGCTTATTCACAAGTGGAAAATGTTGAAGGCAGTTTTCCCAGGAGTGGAGGTCCAGGCAAATTCACCCCAAGGTCAGGTCGTTCAATGTTCAGAAAAACCGCAAAACACCCCTCAGACTCTGCAGGCATCAGTTAGCGTGTTAAACGTTAAAGTTAGAGACAGAATGGACAGAAAAAGAGTGAGTTGTTTTGAAGGGCTGCCAGGAGAAAGCCTCTTCTCTCTGAAAAGAACATTGCAGCCCAGCTTAGATGGGCAGTGTGCATCTGAACAGACCACAAGACGTCTGGAACAATGTTCAGACAAGTGTCAAACACAGCATGTCAACATAAACATCTCACACCAGCTGTAAAACAGGGCGACAGAGAAGTTAAGCTTTGGCCCTTTTTTTGCAGTCACAGAAACTGGGCACTTTGCAGTCATTGAGTCAGCCATGAACTCCTGTGTATCAAGGTCATACTAAAATATAAACACTCTATACTAAAGTGTTGCTGCCTGTCTGATAATTAAAGCTTGGCTGAAACTGGGTCACGCACCAGGACAGTCATCACAAGCGCAGCAAATCTACAACAGACTGAAAAAAGAAAAGAGGTGACAAGTCAAAGTCGAGTATTCAGCTTCACTGAAATGCTCTAGTGGGACCTTAAAAGAGCTGTGCAAGAACCATTGCCTACAAATCTTAATGAACTGAAGCAATGTTGTAAAGAGGAGTGGGACAAACTTCCTCCACAACAATGTGAGAAAGTCAGACAGAAAACAATTCATTTGAGTTACGCCTGCTGACCGTGGCTCTACAGAATTAGGGAGTTTACTTCAGTTTTTACACACTGCTTCTACATTTGGACTTTTTGTTAAATAAATAATAGCATTTTGCTGTTCATCTGTGGTTGTACTCACCTTTCTTGTAAGACCTGCTAGGAGTTTTTTAATGTCCTGCTACATAAAACTTGAAAAGAGGTGTACTTTCTTTTTACTGAATATATATAATTATTGTACTTTTTATGGGTTAAAATTCAACAGTCTCCTCTATTCTGCCTCTTTTTCATCCTTTTAATATTGTTTCTCTTCTCTCATTTTTTACTCTGTTTTTCTGCTAACTCCTTTTCTTGAATCTCTCTGAAATGAATAATGCCTGGTAGCAGCCTGTGGACGTGCAGCGTGTGATATGATATGACTGACTGAGCTGGCATCAGAGAATATATGCTGCAACCTCCTGGACATATACACATACACACACACACACATACATACATACATACATACATACATATATATATATATATATATATATATATATACATGTGTATACATATATATACACATGTATATATACATGTGTATATATATATATGTGTATATATATGTGTGTATGTATATTAAAAAAAAACTTTTTTCCTCCCTTCAATGTTTGTCTGCCTCTCCATTTTTCTCACTCAGACTCCGCCATTGTCAATGGAGTGTACTGGTCTGAGGCCTTGAACAAAGTGTTTGTGGATAACTTTGAGAGAGACCCATCGCTCATATGGCAGTACTTTGGCAGTGCCAAAGGCTTTTTCAGGCAGTACCCAGGTAAGTGTGTGTTTGTTGTAAGGATGGATGTGATCTGGGGATGACTGTCTGTGTTTTTGTAATTAAGTAGTCGTCTTTATGAAGCAGAAATGGGAATCTTCAGTAACTGACAGCAGGAGAATGAAGGTTAGCAATGAGATAGAGGGGAGTAGAAATGTAGAACAGTGGAAGTTTGCCGAGATTAGACTCTGTGTAAAGAAAATAAGAAAAAAATATAAAAACATTTGACACAGGTGAGGTGGCGTAAATATTTTTATAGGAGAAGCATTATCAAAAAGGGGGGATAGATGTTATATTTAGCATTGAATATGATGAAATTCACAGAAAGTGTTTTACTTTTCTGTTTTCTTAACTTTTTACTTTTTTAACTGTAAATTTAAAAAAAGAAAATTTTAAATGTTCAGTGTTACCTGTTGAATTTTACACGGTTATCATACCTCAGCTGTCCGCTGTAAGCATCAGTTCCCCCAAAGTCATTACTGCATTAATCAATTCTATTTAAATAACCCATCAAATCATATTTTCTGTCAACTGGAAAAAAGCCCAAAACAAAACATGAAAATACCCTGCAGTGTGTTCTGTGTATTTTTAGTCAGAACAGTCACTCTGCACTAAGGTGCTAAAGGGTCTGCCAATTGTGCAACATAAGTTAAAGATGTTTTAATATAAAATAATTTCTACATAGCAGGATACTGTAAGGGCAAACGTATTTTTAAAGCAACGATAAATTCAACTGTGATAGAGAAAGAGTATGTTTTGGTACAAAATCCCAAAGGTTGCTTAAAGAAATGACTTCTTGGCCCACCTTTTTTTATCACTTAGCTTAGATGCGTAACTTTATTTTTCTTAGTACTCCAGTACTTTAGCATCTCTTTGTGCATCTATTTGATTTGTGGCATTCTTAAAGGAATCAAATGGAAGCCAGATGAGCATGGAGTTATTGCTTTTGACTGTCGAAACCGGAAATGGTACATCCAGGCTGCCACCTCTCCAAAGGACGTGGTGATCCTGGTGGATGTAAGTGGCAGCATGAAAGGCCTGAGACTGACTATCGCCAGGCAGACGGTTTCCTCCATACTGGACACTCTTGGAGATGACGATTTTTTTAACATCATCGCTGTAAGTCTGCACAGTCGAGAACATTGTTAGACTCGGATAGGTGCACAAATGTATTCACAAAAACAAACAAAAAAACCCCAGAGACCCACATCTTTTCCTTCTCAGATCAGAGGAAATGCTGGAACGAATCAACTTTCTCTGCTGTCATGCTCACAACCAATTAACAGTCAGCTGAATGGAGATTTAAAATGCAAAAGAGGCAGTTGTGATTGGATCCAGCCTCAGGCACCTAAAATATTGTTATCGTATTTCAGCGTGATGCAACTCTGCAAGTGTGTGTATGACCGTGCGTGTGTGTCTGATGTGATTTCACATCAAAACATTTCCACAGTCACTTTCAGTCGCTTTCCTCACTGAGCAAAGTTTTCATTATCATTTAATATCCTAATCATGTTGAAAACTCTTCTTTTGAAAAATAGAGAAAAAGAGGATTTGACAATCAGGCAGAAACACATTGTTTCCCCAGACTCTCTCTAAAAGGATATGTCATTTTGACTTATGTGTTTCCTCTTTTTGTTTGTTATTTATTACTGTGTCACTTTTACGGTGTTGCACACATTCTAAAATGGAAATAGTATTATTTTGTCTAAAGTATTTGCAGAGGTGGAACAAATTATGTGTATGCTCATGCAGCGAGATTTGGATATGTGGGGCAAAATGTCTACACATCCAAAGAAGTAAAACTAAAAGAAACATATTCACACACACATATGCACATAAACTGAAAAGGGCAAAGTTACTTGCTTTGGAAGAATGCACTATCACTGCCTTTCTTAGTCTAATTTTAGCTGTTTTTAAGGCATTGAATGGTAGGCAGGTATCATGGCATAAGAGTTTATATATTCTGTGCAGTGTAATGTGCAGTTTTCACCCAGATGAGTAAAGTTTTGAGCATCTTCACACTGCTTTTTTCATGGTAGATTAAACAGCTCTTTTTGAATGCTGGGTTCAAAGTAATGAACATTAATACTTTTGTACCTGTGTAATTCTCCAGTACAATGAGGAATTGCACTACGTGGAACCGTGCCTGAATGGAACTCTGGTCCAAGCAGATGTCACCAATAAAGATGTAAGTATCTCCTAATGTTACAGACACATTCAGGTCCGAGTCCATAATTACACCAGCCTGGTTTGAGGATTTAAGTGTAACGCTTTCTAAATAGACTGAGACTTTTAGTATTTTTTCTTTAGGGCCAAAACAACTATTCCAGTCATTTCTTAGTTCAGCTGCTGGAAGTTACACTTATAATTTGCTCAGTGCAATTTTAGAGTCAAGGGGACTTTAGCCTTGAGGTGACGTTTGTGTGTCCTAACGATAGGAAATATTCTATAATCCGAGCAAGAGATGGTAGCAATAGGAATTATCAATATCACTTATCTATTTGATTCCTTATTGAGCTCTTATCGATTCTCATTCTCATTCTTATTGCTCCGCTTTGAGAGTCACCACTATCTCTGACCAGCATTTTACAGACATTACATTCATGCAAATGAATTGTATACCGTGTGCTCTAACGTTTGTGTATTGTGGAGAGAGCTTTCCCTTCTTTATTGTGATCAGTGTTGGGGTACTTACTCAAAAAAAGTAATGTATTACTAATACCATCATATTATTTAGGTATGAACAAAAAGCCGACAACACAAAACAAAGATGACAACCAGCACACATACTTTAAAATGATTCTAATGTAGAACCATGAAAAGGTCGAAACTGAGGCTCATCAGTTTATTACCTGTTGAAGTTCAGGGTCGGCTGCTGGGAAGGCGTCTGTATTCGCTCAGCTTTAGCGCCTCTCTGGGTTCTTGGCTAGCTTAGTGTTAGCATGCTAGCTGTGGGTGCAAGTGCTTGCAAAGAGCTAAGTTATGTTAGCAGTATATTGCAGTTGTTTCTGTCCTGGATGCAGCTTGCAAACCAATTTGCTCTTGTTCTTTTGTGCAATAAAAATAAAAGTAATGTCCATATCCATGTTGTAGACTGCGCCACTATTTTCCTCCTCTAGAACACAAACGGACAGCTGATTATAGCACAAGTGCAAGTGGAACTGATAGGCAGGCAGACTAACAACTCCAAGGATTTTAAATACTGGTTACTTACAAGAACCATTTCTCGATTCCCAGTCGTAGCAAAAAGGAGCGTGTTCATGTTAGGAGAGGTCCAACAGTGGACCTCTGAGAAAATTCACATGCAAGTTTTCCTTATTCAGATTCATAATTACAAAGTTACCTGAAATGGTCTCTGTCTTATAAATATGCTCTGAACTTGAGCACAGCTAGAATATGAGAACTGCACCCTAACTGTAAATTTAACATAAACTTACAATGACCATGGGCTTGCTTAAGGCTATGTATGTGATGTGCTAATCAGATTGGTGTAGTAAGACTAGCGCGAAGGAGTCCGGTGCTAGAGAAGTACAGTGTTTATTCATTGGAGTGCATTATGTTTGCATAATAATGTCAACATGGTGCAGTTCCTGTTGTTATTGAGGCATGATTCCCCTCGTCATCTCTGAGACCCTGATTTATGCAGCATAGTCTGCATCAAAAATCTGGTCTCTGCTAAAACCGTTAAAGGTTCGTTTCAAAAATTCAGCTAACCTCTATTCTTACATTCTCAAAGTCTTTTGACACAGCTGTTTTCTAGCAAATACACTGACTGCCTTCCATGCACTACATGAAAGTAGTGGGTTTGTTTAAGTTAGTTTACTTTGTAGTGAGTGTACACTTATGCATATGGATTAGCACTGTGTGTTTAATTTCAGAATGTAGTTTAATGTTGCCTGAGTCAGCCAGCTGAGAGGGGAAGGCAGTCTGCAGCAGTAGATAAGGCTAATGTCTTCTGTTTCAGCTGAGGGCAAGAAGTAGTCGTCACGCTGGAGATTTAAACATACTGATCTGACGTTCGAAAATATGTTTTTTCACGCCCAACGTGAAATGTTGGGGCAAAAACCCACATTAAGTTTTCATGTGACACACATGAATATGACTACATTAATAGTATTTATTTGTCCATATGCATGTCAACAGGTGTGTAAATATGTGGAGGTCATTCATGTCTTGTTGTCATTCGCGTGTGCAGTAGTTTTACTCTAAAGAGATATTTTAAAGAGATGATCTCTAACGTGTTCTGTTTTGGACTTTGTACAAATAGAAACATGTTTGACTCACGCTGGAATCTGAAGCACTGATTGTTTGTTATCTGAAACAGACTGAACTTAGGATTTAAATGACTCTTGTGAGCAGAGATGTTTTTTTCTTGTGTTTAGTAAGAGAAAACTTTCAAACTATTGCTTTGAGCAGCGCAGCGCCTGTTGATTTATTTCTGAAACAGACCTGTTTGACTCGCTTCTTCACGCATTGCTCTTCTCTGTTCAACAACGCCCCTGTTTTGTGCAGGTATCGGATTTGCATCTGTCCTCACGTTGAGTTAAATAACTTATCATAGCAATCAAAAGCTTTGGCTTAGCAAGCTGCAATTTGAGATATTTTGGTTAATCATTAAAATGTCCTTGTACCCTGGCTTCTTTCATTTCACTGATACGATCGCTTTTAAGAATCAAAGGTGTCTGAAGGATTGAAGAAGTTTGATGTGCAATGCACATTTCTGAGCCTTTTGGTGCAGACAAAAGGTTGGGAACATTAAGCATTGCATTCACACTGACACACACATTTTCAATCTGCCACTTTAGTACACTGCTGTGCCAGGAATTGAACATGGCCCGCTGTGCTGAGAAAAATCACTTCAATCTTAGCTCACAAGCACACTTGCAAGCAATAGGTAAAGTTTGCTATGCTCCAGGGTACAGCCTTTTTTATCCACATCCATGGATAGCTTATCTTTTTGCCGGTTGAAACAGCAGAAGTTGGTTTTGTGTACACATTTATCTGTACATTGCACTTGCATTATATGTGTGTGTGTGGGTGTGTGTGCTTGCTCCCAAGAGGGCAAAGCTCTGAAATGGCCTTATGTTTCTTATGACCCCCCCACTGTGTACCAAGAGACTTTGGTCCTCCCATGGGTAAGGAACAAAAGACAGGAAAAGATGGCGATAGTGGTAGAAAAAGGGAGCAGGGGGTGTAGGTTTAGTCTGTTTCTAAATCATGAAACCTGATTGCATTCATGGCTTATCATGCCTCTATTACCAATGGTAAAACTGATATATGTAAAAGGGTCAGGATGGAGAATTGGTTTTATAAAGTTGCTGGATTTAGCAAATCTCAGTAGGAAGTGTTCAAAATGCCAATTACAGGATCTAAATATCTATAAATAGATTATACTGGATAATGGGGACTGTGTGTGTGTGTGTGTGTGTGTGTGTGTGTGTGTGTGTGTGTGTGTGTGTGTGTGTGTGTGTGTGTGTGTGTGTGTGTGTGCGTGCATGCGTGCACCATGTATTTGTTACCCCAAGGCTGTTACAAGTAATGAGATGTGCACATGAGACCTGTTCAGTTGCTGAAAACATTAAACTCACCATGAATTGCTGGAGAAATAATGTATCCTTTGTAACGCAATCATGCCTGTGAGCAGATGCGCACACACACAAACTCATGTATACGCACATACCCGGTGCAATAAATGACGTTGAGCTAAAAGCAAGAGAAGGGAAACTGGTCGTTATGGTTTTTTCAGTCAGTATGTGAGATTTCACTTCAGTATAAGGGGGGAGTTTGCCAGATAAACTGGCTCAGGACTGAATTGAAGAGCCCATTAGACCATTGATGCAAACTCTTCACACATAAATGATGGCAAACCAAATTCAGTAAAATATTTTCTAGGATAGTGAAAAGTAATAACTCTGCATCTTGTTCCCCTGCTTTTGTAGTTCTCTCTTGCCTCTGCCTTTGTTTTTTCTTCATAAAGACCTATAATTCTGTCACCTTTTGTGGTTTTGTCACTTTAGTTCTCTGCTTTTTTCAGCGAGATTGTAATGTTCTCAAAACCTTTTCCCCAGCATTTCCGGGAACACCTCGACAAGCTGTTTGCTCAAGGCATCGGGATGTTGGATATAGCTCTGACTGAGGCTTTCAATCTCCTCAGTGACGTAAGTAACGCACTCATGCACGATCGCGGTCATACACGCACACAGACGCACTCTTCAAACACGCATACACATCAGTTTTATGCATAAAATTAATTAGGGTTGTAATTAATAGCTAAATCAACTGATTCATGCAAAATCCAAGTAAACAAGGCATTCGATGACTCAGGTTACTGATCTGACATTTCCTAATTATGGACATGTAATTAATCAAACAGTCATCCGGACAAAGACAAAGACACACAATCGAAATATCCGTATTTCAACAGCATGTATCTTTTAAAGTGTAATGAAATGACACTGACATGCTGCATAATGACGCCTCGCTGTAATTTTATCTCACAGTAGCCCTTCTACCTTGCGTTCATGCATGCGTATTGAAGGCGTGCTATTATAATTCCATTAACTCACTGTTACAACACAGTTAGCGTCCATGGAGAGTCTTGTGATGATACATTATAAGCTCTAATGGGAAGGAAGTGGAAGAACTGTGTGTTAATGAATGAGTGGTTACATTTACATTTGACTGGATGAGAGCTTTTTGTTCTTTGATCATCACGTAGTAACCCTCTGTTTTTCTCCTTCTTTGTCTTTCTCTGTCTGTCTGTCTCCCGATGTCTAGTTCAACGAGACTGGGAGGGGCAGTGAGTGTAGCCAGGCTATTATGTTGGTGACAGATGGGGCAGTGGATACATACGATGCCATCTTTGCCAAGTATAACTGGCCAGAGAGGAAGGTAGTGTATCAGAACACACAAGCACACACATCACATTATTCTGCAAATATGTTCCAAGACAGTCGGGGCAACTCATCTCAGTTTCCCATTATACTTTGGTCACAACGTCATGAGCATGTAACCATGTATACCAGTGTTTGATGAGAAGTGGAGAGAGGTGGGCTAATCCCTCATGTGGCTATGAATGACTTCTTAAACGCACTGTTGAGAAGAGCACAAGTCTTTCTGACCCAACGTTAAAAGGAACCCCTGAGATCTAATGTGCTTTCAAGTGCACTGTACTGCCAGACATATTTGCTCGTCTGCCTTCACATCCATATGAACTTGACTGACATCCCATTCTTAATCCATACGGTTAAATATGATATATTATCCCATAACAGCTTCAGCTACAGCAGCTTCAACTATTCTAGGAAGATTTTCCACAAGATTTCCTCGAGAACTTTTGAGGCTTGCACTCAATTCATCCTAAAGATGTCAGGACTCTTCTGCAGGCCAAGTTCTCATACAGCAAACTCACGAATTGTTCCCACAAAGTTAGGAGCATGAAATTGTTCAAAATGTTTTGGTTTGCTGAAGCACTAAGATTTACTTTGACTGGAGCTAAGAGGCTGAACCCCGCATCATAATCCCGCCTCTACCAAACGTTACACTTGGCTCAATGAGGTCAGACAAGTACCGTCTCTCTGTAAGTGTGATCCGTCACTCCGCACAACATCTAATTTGAAGTTTGGAGGTCTGTAGTGATTGACTCTTTAGAAAGTTGCCGACCTCTGCACACTATGCACGTCAGCAGTTTACATGGTCCAACACTTCATGGCTGAGTTGCTGTTGTTCCCTATCGTTTCTACTTTGTTATAATACCACTAACAGCTGATTGTGTAATATTTAGTGTAGAGGACATTTCACAACAGGTGACATCCTATCACGGTACCGCCCTGGAATTCACTGACCTCCTGAGAACGACTTTCACAAATATTTGTAGAAGCAGTCTGGATGCCTGCTTGATCTTATTTATCTGCAGCAATGGAAGTGACTGGAACACCTGAATTCAGTCATTTAGATGGGTGAGTGAATTGGCAATGTAGTGTACATAAATCAACAGAAAGGATGAGAAGAGCACTGTTCTACAGGGTCGGGCAATGACTTCTAATTATGCCAAATTATTTTGGAGATTATGTATGGGAATTTCAGGAGCAGGAAGCCTCCAAACACGCTCCTTCCGGTTGTCATCTACAGAGGTTCCTCCAGTTCTGCAAGCTGTTCATTCTCGTTTACGTGCCCACCCTCCCTCCCTCCTTGTTCTCAGTCTTCTAACTTCTTCATTTCTATGTAGCACACGGGGATCTGCCAGGCCTGGGAGCCGTCGCCAGTCCCCTTCGAGGCCTTCCCCACACCGCAGCTCAATTCATGTCAAAGCATTTACCTACTAAAACGCTGTCAAACCTAAAATGAGGACGTGGGCCCAGCTAGTGAAATAACTAAATTAGAAATACAGTTGCTTGAGAAATGTTCAGTGTCTTGGTAAATCTGTCTAAAAAGACCACTAAGATCACAGTTTCTGCGTGGTTTTCTGTTTGTGCAGTAAATCTTTTTGACAAGCAGAGGGCATTGAGTGGATCCAGTATGGGATCTTTTTGAAGTAACGGTGCATGGCCCCGTTGGAAAGACAACACACTTTTGCTGCTGTCCTGCAGTGTTGCTGTGGTGCTTTCTGATCTGTCACGAAATGCAACCGAAGGGCAGAAAAGATGGAGGAGGAGACAAAAAAGGGTTATTCTAAGGTCTTTTCTCTCTAAAGGAAAACGTTTGAAGCTTAACAGGTCAATGATAGAAGTATCAAATGCAATAGTACACATTCACTGTTATCACACACTATATACAGTACACATACTGTAAAAGTGAATATGACTCCAAAGGACACAAACAGTTCCTTTACCTCAGGTAAATCCTAAATGCTTTGAGGTTGAGAGGAGAGGCCTTTGACATTAGGCAGTTAAGACATATTTTTAGTCATTTTTAACACTGACTCTGAGTAGATGTTTCTGTGTATCATTATGGATGCTTTCTAGTTACTATTAGTGCCACACTTGCACATTGTGTTTCTGCATGTCTGGTACAGTCTGTATTAAAACTGCCGAAAGCTCTCCCCCCCGACAGCTCAAGGCTGAACATCAGTGAGCAGAGGGGACAAGGCTGCTAGATAGTTCCATTTAGAAGAAGCCCCACTGATAATAGAAGTCTTCAGTCTCTGTCACTCTCCTCAGTCTGCCCCCCCACCCCCAATCTCCCACCTCCACCCACCACTGCTGTTTTTTTAATGGATTCCTTCCAACCCATCTTAGAGCTTCACCACTGTTGAGAATCGCACCAACTATACAAACAGGCTTTGGCAAATGTGAATGCTAAAAACATGATAAATGTCTGTATTCAGACAGCATGTGTCACACAAAAAGATCATAAAGGGTGGATTACCATAAGAAAATAACAGCCCTGATAAAAAGTCTACAACATTTCTTCCTGTTACAGCAGCGATTATTTTCAAAGTGATTTTCTCTTAATGTTCAAACGTTGGCTTATTTTTCCTTCACATTTTGGAAGCAAAACATAACTTACTAAAGACTTACTAAAACCAGCATCACACAAATATTCACATAACCACACCTGTAGGATGAGCGTAACCATACAAAACACCGACATGCTCTTTACATACCCTCTCGTACACATGCTTATCTACTCTCCTAGCAAATAAAATCTTTTAAACACATTGCAGCACTTCCTGTGACCATACAGGGCTGTGAAAGGGAAATCTCAGCGTTGTTTGAAGTGCCTTTCAAAAAATGAGGAAAAAAGCCGATGGCATTGATTAGAACAATCACGAGTCCCTTGACTTAAAACACTGACAATTTTCTGTCTGTAGTGTTGCCAAACTCTATCTATTACCTGAGCCTGTAGCCTGCTGAGTTGTAAAATCCCCAGACAGCTAATTTGTGATCAAATTGTTTGGCAGGTGAACGGCCCTCAGGGACAGAAACCTGGGATGTGCCATCAGTGTATTATGTAAACTGAATACGGTGTTCCAAGCTGGAACAGATTAATGCCAATTAAAGTTGAACACTGTGTACATGCGCTTAAAAAAAAGAGTTGACTGCCCGACTGCACAAATTCCATTAATTTGTATTTGCTGATATTGCTCTAGGCTGATAGCACTATATTGCATCCAATGACGTATTGTAATCATTTCAAGATTAGTTTTTTTGTTGTTTTTGTTTTTAATTAGTGCGTCACAGTCTTGTATCCTTTGCTCTTATTTCCTTTTCAATATACTGAAAAGTCAGGCGCAGTGAATCAGATGATTTGGTATTAGACTTCCACTGGATGCAAAGGGCTGCACTGAATGTGGGAGCTTGTAGTGTGGCCGTAGACATAGCTGTAGAAACTCCTTGAGAGGCGGAAACAAGACATCCCTGCCTATTGAAAGATGCTGCACAGAGAGCCACATGTATAAATGATATACACACTGATATGCTGTCCTACACACAACAATGACCGTGCTAGCTTTTGAGTTGTCTTTGTGCACTGCCTATACCTTATCTGTCACCGTTTGGCAGTGCATCACAAGGCAACATCACCCTGCATTTGCCAACATTGTGCCTCGTTTTCCTAGTTGGTTCAGCGTAACTGCCTGGAGAGTGGAGATTACTCAGCACTACAGCCTAGAAAGGACAATCCTTAGGCTCTCTCGTGACCTAGACTGGTGATACCATGAGCACTCATGTGTCAGTCTCAGTGTGTCTCAGCCTCACAATTTGAATTGTGAGACATACTCATTGCAAGTTGAAAACTAATACTAGACCGGAAAAACGAATTCCTTGGAGAAGCCTGTGAATCGATCTGTAAGACTTGCTGATGAAGCTTGTTAGATCCTGTATCGGAATTAAAATAGAAGAGCAGTGCCCACACAGACTGCAAACAGAAAAGCTTCTTTGACCAAATATCTTCTGCACAGACACATGTAGGCTCACTGAATACTGGCCGTATGCAAACCATTTCTGTTTGCATGTCTGTCTTTGTTGCAAATTTGGATTCAGGTTAAATCATCAAGTTGATCTATATGTAAAGTTAGCCAGTTTTTTTCAAAGTAGCACTTTGGCAGGTCTTAGACTTTGTTAAGTACTGAACAGAAACATCAAAACACTTTGCTTGCTTTACTTACTCTTTCAAAAAACGTGTGAATGTTCTGGAGGACAGAATCAGTTATTAAGTTAAATGCTAAATATGTAAAATATTCATACATGTACTAACTGAAATTACATCCATATCACCAGTCTGTTGCGGTTTGGCTTTCAGTGAAGTAAACACATAATCACACAAAGAAAAGCTTACATGACACGTCTTCATCAAAGTCTTACATGGCGTTGTTCCGATTATAACAGCTGTGTTGTGTTTTCCTAACACTTTGGTAGTGTCAGTCAAATGGCTGAAGTTTGATGAATAGAGGATTATTGTGGTCTAGATAATGAGCGGTGCTTAAAAAATGAAACAACTATGCTTATTCAGAATGGATTTTTTTCCCATGAAGGTGCCTCCACAAAATCTTCAAGTGAAAATCCATTCTCACACACCCCCCACACAAAAAAATAAAACTGCCAACCAGAAGAAGACACGCCAACCCAACTCACCAACAAGCGAGAAAAGAGACGGAACGAGCCCCCAATTATGTTATGGCCCGTCTAGGTGCAGCCAGACCACAACATAAAGGGTGATCCATCCCCGTCCAACCCCAAGCAGCACGTCACACACTTAATATTTTGTGACAGTGATTTATTTACAATAAGTGCAGTTAAACAAAGGAAGGGAGCATATCATAACTTCAGGGTGAACCCAAGGCCAAAACAACAAACAAAAGGTAGGCTATCTCAGGAATAAGCACAACTTACCTACTCAAAAGAACCAAACCAAACGACAATCACTTTCCTCCCTGCCTAACAAAAAACAGGAGAAAACTGATCAAACAAAAAGGCGGTCCACCCCTACATGCTCTTACATTAACATAATATAGTGACACAGTGAACGGACTGCCGGTTGGGTTGGGCCGAGGATGAATGACGTGGCGGTCCCCGGCGGTCGCTTCTTATCCGCTGCCTCCCGGTCCTCAGCCAATCGGTGCGAGCCATCCACCCTGGATGCACCAACCACGGAGGAGCACCTGGACACTCAAATTCACACATGATTATGACCCCAGTCGTAACAAGTGAAACATATTACTGTTATCAACAGACTGACATTATCTGGAAAAAATCTATTTAGAACTGTCCATGGTCAAGGTGGTAAATTTACGTATTAATTTTAAAGACTTTTTTAGTTAAAAACAGTGTAATAGAGAATGCAGTGCATACATATTCCAGGAAAAGTCAATTGCATCTATACATAAATGATATTTTTGCATAAATTTATGCAATTTTCAGACTTTCTGAGTTCCAAAATTGTATCAAATACATGTTTAAAACTCTGAGAGGTCTACGCACTCATGTGCATTCATATGCAGTACACACAGTACATGTACACACACAAACAGAAACATGCTGTCGGGGTTAAGGGAGTCAGTGGAAAATGCATATGCAATAGGCACAGCAGCTGTGCCCCCAGAGGCTTGCATCTGGTCCAATCTGGCAACAAATCTCTTAACACTCTCATACATGCACCTGCCAAATTCACCTGCTGCTGGAGCCAATGAGCCAGGAAAAACATGGGTTTGGCACATAAGAGTAAAGAAGATTCTCCGTACTGAGCACATAAAGCTTTTTCAAATTAAAATTTGCGTTTTATCTTTTGTAATCACTGTAATTGCAGATTTTCAAAACACTCGCCTGCATTTGCTCATCCTTGATTTTTCGGTTCTTGAATAAATAAAAAAAATAGCTGGAACTGAACCTTTAAATTTAAAGGTAACACAATAAACTTTCAGGAAGCATCAACTAGGAGAAAGGACTTGGTAATCACTAAATGAGAAAGAATGAGTCTTTTGCCAGGCTTTGACGGTGTTATCTTCTGAATGGTACCATGGCGGCCCCTATCAAATATGATTAAAATGAATGATGGGAGCTATCTGCTTTTCTTTCCCCAGGTCCGTATATTTCCTTACCTGATTGGTCGAGAATCAGCCTTCGCAGAAAATCTAAAATGGATGGCGTGCGCTAACAAAGGTGGGCTCTTCAAAGACGGTACTTTCTCTCTCCCTATGATCTGTTTTGGTGGGGTAAAGGTGCAGCGTGTCACTGTCAGCTGGAGGAAAAGTATTACATTATGCAGCTCAGGATTTGTTTGGAGTTTTTGGCACATGTGTCTGTGTGCATACATACACTAGCACAGATGAGTTTGTCGGCACTCGTCAGCATAAGCAGGTGTATGCGACAGGAGGCAACGGGTTCCAGTTGCACAGGCCAGATGTGTCATATTACTTCTTCTTTGAGCTTAAAGTCCAAATGAATCATAGTGATGCGCCACTTTCGAGCAGCTTTCTGTGTGGTCATGGTTGTCTTAATGCGTAGAGCACTTTCCTCCAGGATCTATATTTAGCTGGGAGGTGGCTGACAGAGACAGTCTGGCTCCATTTCCTCAGGCTCCAGCAGATAAGACAGGCAAGCCACAGGTCACACAAAGGGTGTTAAGTGTGTGTGTGTGTGTGTGTGTGTGTGTGTGTGTGTGTGTGTGTGTGTGTGTGTGTGTGTGTGAGCGTATATGTGTGATACAAGAACATCCACAGTGTTGCTTGGACGTGATATCAGAGAACCCATCCAGTGACTTTGAGGATATTAGTGATGATAAAACCTGAGACAAAAGAGACTCACAGACGTCTGTGAGTATTCTTGTTTGGCTGTGCGCTTGTGTGCGCTCGTGTGCGCTCGTGTGCGCACGCACCAGGGAATGCACATGTTGCCCCAAGGCTGTTGCAAGCAATGTGATGTACACATGAGACCTGTTTGGTTGCTGAAAACATTGTTTGTTTAGACTTGTGTATGTGTGTGTGTGTAATGCTATAGTACGGATGTTAATGTGTGTGACTGATGATGATTCAGGGGGATGACTGTGACATTCTCTCCATCCCGCAGAAATGATGCAGAACAGTCTTCTGTCAAAAACTCTGCATGGCCCAGAATATTAGCAGGACTGGAAATGCTATGAGTGTCACAGTGCAAGTAAAGCTACTTTTGGCTGCTTCCTTATTCACGAGGAGTCGCCAGAGCGGGTGGCGCCGCATGTTTGATTTGGCAGATTTTTATGCTGGATGGCTCTGATGTAACCCCAGAGGAATTTGTTTGGGATAGAACTGGTGCAAGTATCGGTAAAATAATGTTAGATGTTTTCACTAACTCTCAGCATTTACTGTATATTTACTATCCATCCATCCTTCCGCTTATCAGGGTCGCGGGGGGCGCTGCAGCCTATCCCAGCTAGGGCGAGAGGCAGGGTCCACCCTGGACAGGGCGCCAGTCTGTCGCAGGGCTAACACACAGGGACAGACAACCATTCACACCTATGGGCAATTTAGATTGTTCTATCTATCCCCACAAAGTGCATGTCTTTGGGAGGAAGCCGGAGTAACCCGGAGTACCAAGTGAACACAGGGAGAACAGACAAACTCCACACAGAAAGACCCCGGGCTGATGGTGGAATTGAACTCAGGACCTTCTTGCAACAGTGCTAACCACCGTGCCACCGTGCTACTACTGCACCTGAAATACTAGGAATACGTTTGGTTGGCGGTGAGTGCGTAAAGGTCAAAGGTATTATTTATCCAGTTGTGGGAGATACATTTTTGACTCCATAGGGCTGTTGCAGTGGTTGGTCAATCCCACTGGTTAATGTGTTGTCACATCCTAAGTACAATAAAAGTGACAACAAACCAATAACAACCATTTCACTTTACTTGTATATCAACAAATACATTTTCAACTTCTTATAAGAAAGAATGGCTAAAAGCACATTTTGAACACAACTAGTAACTCTTTTAGCGATCGACCTCTAATTGGCCTGTTTATTAGTGGGCCAGTATTATAGTAACTTATTGTTGATCTGTTGGTATTTATAATGGCTGATCTGTGAAAATGTAAAAAGTAAAGAAGATTTGGGAGAAACACTTTTCAATCATGTTACGAGTGTTGATGTTGGATAGTTTGTTCACTAACTGTGCAACTTCCCTGTTAACACACCACCTGTTTGGATGCGCACAAGCAAAATAACCGGCTGATCTGAGCTGAGTCGGACGTAAATGAGTAAATAAACAACCACACATAGAAGATATTAGGGAAATCTGTTTATGTTTCATATGGTGATATATGTCTGATATATCAGGCAACACTTTTTTAAAGAAAAAAAATACTCTTATTGTTAAATAACTACCACACCCTGCCTTCACCGTGTTCTCGTGTGCAGTTTGTTGGACGGTCGATATTATTTAAACTCGTCCCCTTTCGCTACCTCTACTCGTTGCGTCTTCACATTTCCTTCGACCTCATTCACACATGTATTCTGTCTTTTTCCTACTGACTCTCCTTTCGTACCTGCATACCTCCGCCTCCTCTCTGGGGTTACTTCTATCTGCTCCATATTCTCACTACAAATCGCAGTTTTGTCTACAAGTAACTTTAGTGTCGTTTCAGATGTTCTTAGCAATTATTTGCCAAAATGTGTATCAAAGCTAATCAACACCCCTTTATAAATTGTTTATTACACGTGCAATTTAACATCTTAATTGTATTCAGATTTAAACGCTACATCAGTTCTTGCCTTGTTGCAACCAGTGCAGGAGGAGTTTTCCTCTAGTGTCTTTTGAGTATTCTTAAATGTGGTATATTTCTGCAGGTAATCAGTACTTTTTTAAAGGGCATTTTAACAGGAAGCAAGGCAACATTTCTAAGTATTCTTTAAGTCACCTAGATTATTTTACCGGCTGGGTTGGTGCGCCACGTCTATCACAGATCTGTGTGTTGTGTCTAGACTTCAGGTCCTTTCTCCCTGTGGAGTCAAAGTTGTTGCCGGGAAAGATGACCCCAACATCTATTTCCTCCGACGAGCTCTCTCCTAATAAGCAAAAAACTTACAGTTTTGTTGTAAAATACTTTTACAACTGTGCACCAAGACAGCGCTTCCTTACACGATGATACATTTTTCACTTCCACCTCATCCATTATCAGGACACCTTACTGGATCTTATTTGCTACATATGACCCAGACCAAGGTCATGTAAAAATATATTGATGCCCTCAACCTGTCCGCACCTTGCTGAGGCTGTATTGTATGTACAACATGGGTACCATCCACTGAAAGTTGGGAGCCTTCATTTTTCTTCCCCTGGCACCTGGCCCTGATGGCTCAGCTCGAAGGACGCCCTCAGCCTTCGAGAGGGAGCAGTAATTCTCGACTCACTGCTGTGATGAACGATGCAGTTAGACTAGACAGTGTCTTTGTGTGTGATATGCGTCTGTATGTGTGTGTTCTCATTGCACCGTCTGGTGGAATAATAGCTCCAAATGCCTCTGAGGATAAAAAAGGCCCGTAAAGGTTCACTTCCAGGTCAAGTTCTGAGTCGTCTCTGTTAACATACTGATTACAGCAGTTATGTGATATCAGCACTTTTTGTCAATAATAGACTTTATTTTTAGTTAATTATTCTATTTTGGGCTTTTCTATAGATGTAGTTTTAAGATTAGCTTATAATTAATGGTGCATATTATCAGATATTTGGGCTGGGTTGATGCGCCACGTCTATCACAGATCTGTGTGTTGTGTCTAGACTTCAGGTCCTTTCTCCCTGTGGAGTCAAAGTTGTTGCCGGGAAAGATGACCCCAAAATCTATTTCCTCCGACTATGATTTTCTACTTGAATGCCCAACAGTGATGGAGGCAGTTTGCTGTTTTTACAGCTGGGTGAAAATGTGGTGGGCTTTTTCTTTTCCTTTATTCATGGCGCCTCTGTCTCTGTCTGACTGCAATGCTGACTCTCTTCCTCTCGCTTTTTCTGAACCTCCTCCTGAGATAACAGTATATTTCCTCCTTCACATACACATTAGTATCATAACGATGGCATTGCCATTATGGGAGATGGAATCGCTTGTAGTTTAGCTGAGATATTTTTGGTCTTACATTTAGATACACATGCATATACATATACATTAAAAACCCACGATGGTTGGGTCTTGCTTGAATAGTTTGCGGAGGATACTTTAAAAGTTAGTCATACATTTAACCAAGTTTCCATCATGCAAACAGCAGGTCAGCAGCACTGCATCCCAGATGTAGTTAGTCTGCATTGTTACCAAGATTATTAAAATAGCAATGGCTTGGAATATGTTGCTGGCTCCATAAAGCTAAAATGTTTTTTTCAGGCATCTGATCTACCCTCAAACAAGCTTAGAAACAGAGCATGTGTTTTTGGGCAGTAGTGAGTTGGACTTCTGAGCCTGTGCTGCCTCATTGTTGGCAGGATGTAATTTAAATAATTAATCTACTTTAATTAAGAATGAACAATTCTTCATTTCTGTTTATCTTTCTCCTCCACTTTTTGCTCAACAGGGTATTTCACTCAGATTTCCACACTGGCAGATGTGCAAGAGAACGTGATGGAGTATCTCCATGTTCTCAGTCGTCCCAAGGTGATCGACCGGGAGCACGACACAGTTTGGACTGAGGCCTACATCGATAGCACTGTGAGTTGAATATGCCTTCGCTTGCTACTTAACTCCAGTTCACGTGGTCCTTGATAGCCTCACATATCCACTGTAGGCTTAGAAAACTCCATAATGGGCCGAATTGTTGTATACATAAACCACAGGACCTTTTGTATAAGTTCGTATTGTGAAAACATGTATTTTGAAGGGGAATGAATTAAACAACCCAAATGAAAGTGATCGAGGGTGAAAGACGAGCAGAGGGCTGACAATGTTTTCTGCATTTGTACCTTTGACTGTGAATGAGTTAAATGAGTCTGTGTGTAGCAGATGGACCCATTAAGTAAACGAGCCTCCTGTGTGTGCTTGGGAGCTTTGTAGGGTTGCAGCATTTTCAACTCCAGACAGTCTTTGGAGAATCTTTTTTGGGGCATTGCCCATAGTTGACCTTTCCCGCGTGAAAAAGTCTCACTTCAGATTTATTGATACTGGAAATACTGTGCTTGGTTTAGAAGAGGGTGCCATCATACCAGAGCATGATGGGTCACAGTCATTTGCTTTTAACTCACCAGGGCATTTATGTGGGCTCTTCTCACATGGATGCAACATTGCACAATTGTACTGGGGAGCTGCTATAATAAAGTAAATGTACTGTCTGATCTGAACGCATGGGGCATTTATTGTTCACACATGTGCCATCATTAGGTAATGTCTAGAATAGTTCAGGACTCTCTAAATCTCCTAGCACCATACTGGCCGACATACTGAGCAGGTAGTGAATATTGTGAATTACAGTCAAAATAATAATATTTTCTGAAATCGTGCATTCGTCTCCTGTACATCCTCTATAGTTGAGTGACACAAACATCCCGAAAAACCCTGAATGATAATAACAGAGTTAAAAGACGAATCCTCTGTGATCCAAAGTCATCACACAACATGCTGGATTATTCACCACACTGGTCCTTCTTGGCTGAAGTTACTGTGTTAGACACGGAGAGAAAATAGCAGGAGTTAACAGTTTCTGTATAGATTAAGAGTGTGAGAGCTTTGGCCATGTGAAGAGGCAAAGGTAAGTGCCCTCCACTAGAAATACCCACCACGCAATCAAAAAACCACATAAAAATAGACTCTTTTCTCTCAGCTATCCTTTGAATATCCCTTATGTTTTACCCTTTCCTGTCTTTCTGTGCTCATGTGTTTCTCTTTGTCCTCATTTTCCCTCCCATTTATCACAGAAGTGCATACACTCAGCGCTGACCTAACACGTATAAGGAAATGCTTACGTTTTCTTGCAGTAGGAGTTACGGCACTTGAGTGTTGATTCCTCTCTGCTGCGGCCCTTTTGACTATAAAGTTTGCCTCTCTTGAGACAGTCGCTGTTTTTAAGTTGTGTTCAATGTCAGTGGATTGTATGTGCCCACTGGCACTCTATTCAGTGAAAATTGCACTGAAAGGCTTTCTGACACTTATCCACAAATGTATTGACCCTGTCTCTCCTCCTCATCGTCATCCTCCTTCTCACCTCCTCTTCCTTCTCAATCTGTTCTCTTTAGCTCCCCCAAGCACAAAAGGTAAATGTGGTTTGAGGTCATTGGTGCATTGTGCTGTGGTGAGGCCTGCTGTGTGTCATGTGCATTTCTTGTGCATGTGCGTTTCGGTTTCTAATATCTGTGAAATGAACTATCATAGCGGCTCGTGGCATTTTCTTATGTGTCGTTGTCATATGTTGTTTGTCAACTTCCTGATTGAAGCCATGCCTCATGGTTGTCATGGGTGCCATTCACGCGCTCTCTTTTGCACGTCTGATTTCGCATTCGCACACGTCTGTGCACAAACTCGCTCATTCTTCACTGGTGATGCTATGTTAGCCTTGCTTTGCCAGTGTCTCTGGGCTGGCATTGTGATTATGTGTGTAAATGTGAGGCTTCATTTTGTTCTTTGGCCTGTGTGATTTTTGGTGTGAAAACAAGATTGCCTGTGTTATTTGTTTTGGTAGAATTCTCCAGAATAAGCTGTTTTGTCATCTTCTGGGTGAAAATCCAATAGTCCATAATGGTTGGCGGGATGATCTGTTCTGATGCCTTTTTATCATTTTCAGTGTTTTATTTTTCCAATGATTTATGAATCGTATGTGGGTTGAGATAAGCAGCTCTATAATCACAACAGTGATGATGGCGAAACAAAAGAGCGCTCTGCCTCCCCGTCAGTGTGAGCGAGGCACAGCAGTAGCATTACACAGCTGGCAGGCCGTATGTCTGACATAGTGCTGTTAGTGTGACAGACCCGAGCTGATTGACCTCAAAACAGCTCAGCAGAAAACTGAAATAGATATCATTTTATTAGGATTAGCGAGGAATCTGTACCAATTCTTTGCATATAATTGCCCCAGCACTGCTCTGGCCTGGGTGCCATGAACACACATACACACTACTCCAGTGACAGAAGGATGCAAACATGTGTGATAAGAAGTGAGCAAAACTCCTTGGATTGGCTCTGTGTTAGAAAATTGATGAGCATTGTGTTCCAGGACTGAAGTGTATCATCTTTCCTTCATGCTATCTTTCCCCGGTTTTCTCCCTCTCACTGCGACCCAGCAGTCCGTCTTTCTTATCTTACCTTTCTTTTGTGTTTTGTTTTGTTTTATTGTTTCACTTTGCTTCTTCGCCCCTATCTCTTTCCCTCCACCTGTGCTCTCCTTTCTGCCATCCTCCCTCCTGCTCTCCTATCCCTCGTTCCACCAGCTTCATTCATCATTCTCTGGCTCATTTGGCTTTGTTTCCCACTCTGCTGGATGAACCGACACTGGAGCTCAGGGATGATGCGAGGGAGGTGAGAGGAATGTGTCAGGGGGAGATATTTGAGGACAACGGTAGGGAGGGTTGGAAAAAGAATATAAGAGATTAAAGAATCATAAACATTGTGGGAGTGACAGGAGGAATTTGCACTGAAGTTTCAAAAACGAGACTGATACTTGATTAAGTACGAAGACCAAAAAATGGGGAATCTGTGAGCAGCTGATTGCCTTTTGAAGATAAACTGAAATGCTGAGATGTTCAAAATGTCTTGCTGGATGAACATGAACTCCGCTATTTCAAAGCAAAGCATTAATATTGATTGAGGTAATTAAGAGCTTTCAAAGATAATCCCCAAACACCTGTGCAGTAAAAACATGTGCTGGATGTGTGCCAGCTCAGCTTCCCATCGGGTCTGTTTTAGTTTCCTCAAATTAGTCTGCAGAGGTGGCGTTGGCTCCCGCACGCACACACAAACCTGGTCTCCAAGGAAACAGGGGTCACCTCATCTACCTCCATGCAATTTGTCACAGCAACCTAGATTATAAAGTGTACTATGAAACATAAAACACAGGCCAAGGGTGTGTATGTTAGCCCTCTGATGGGTATTGGTGTGTGTGTTTATGCGTGTGTGGGTATGTGCTAGTGCGGTGTCAAGTGTATTAATGCCCACTGGTGTTCTCGTTCGTTATTTGACCCACAGCAGGGAAAAGAACTTCCACAGCTCCTTTACTCTGACTCATACAGGTAAATTCGCAGAGGCAATGATGATGCCGATTTGGCCCAGATGTGTGAGTTCTGACTTAAGGATTAGGGTTAGCACCACTTCCACTTTCACAGCAAGAAGGTCCTGAGTCAGCAACACCAGGCTAGGGCAGGCCTTCGATGTGGAATCCTCGTGCTCTACCATAGGTCTTCGATTTCACACAGCATCTAAACACATGCAGTTACTGGCCTGGTTGCTTCAAGCTGGCTGCCCGTGCTCCTAATAATTAGGATGGGTTATGCAAAGAGAAGAAATCCCCCGTGGGGCTGAATAAAGTGTATCTTACCTTCTCTAAAGGTCTTTCCTCCCTTGGGAAGGTAAATAAGGATTTCTGTAGCTCTGATGGTGACTTTAAATGCACTGCCTCTTCTTATTTACCTAAAAGTATGGCAACCCCTGGAAGTGCTGGGTAAGCATGGGCATTTTTACCAATTTTAACAATCTGGATTTCTGCTCAAAGGGTTCACATATTACACAGAGTCTTCTATTGGGGTTCACAGGGATACAGCAGCCCACAGGACCAGTAATATACTGCACAGTATGGTTGAAACGACCTGGGCTTGGATATATATCTTTAATTTATCCCGTTCTGTAGTAGCACGGCTGCCACGTGTTGCAGCTGCAGTATCTAGGTATGCTTCGTTCTCCCTTCTACGTCCAATATTGGACTCCAAATTACATTTAGCAGCTGCCCAAACTCGTGCCACTAATTCCTCTTTCCTCAGCGTCTGAGGGATATTGACAGATTTCCTTGTCATTACCTGTTATCTCTCATGGTAAAAAAGAAAAAAACGTCTTGGGGTGGGGAAAGCACTTTTACAATGTCGGTATAAAATTCAGTACTTTCTAAAGATGCGTGCTGATATTTAGTCAGTCCAACAAATTTAAAAGATGATATTCCTTTGATTAGTGCAGCGTAAGTAGAACATGCTTTATGCTTTTTGCCGCTCCGTGTTCCCCTGAACTATTGTAGATTTTCATCTTGGATTTATTCTTTGCTTAATGATCCAATTACTGATGCTGAATGGAAGAAGTCACTGACATTTAGACAGATTCAACATTTCTGGGAAGGCAAGGTTAGATCATATTTTTCAAGTACTAAGCCTTCCTCCAGTCTCCTAAGAAAACAGTGTCAAGCTTTCATCTGTAATGGATATCATCGTCAGATACAGACATCCGGTAGAAAGATAAATATCATAATTATCCCAGCAGTCTGTAGAGGGGGGGGGGTACCCAGATCCAGACTAGAAGCGCTGCCTTTGGATAAGCTTATTCTGCAAGAGATCAAAGGCAGACTCTGATTGAACATATTTTAGGGCAAATAATAAACATGAATAAAACATGTCGTGGAAGTTTAGTTGGTCTCTGAAGAAGATGATCAGATCCTCGGCTAAATTCCCATCAAATTCTATGTTCCACACAGATGTTTTGCAGCTTGAAAACACTGCTCAGTGTGACTAGGCAAGATGTTTCATATAAGATGCATGAAATGTGCTCTGTGGTTACATAAAATTTGTAACAAAAACAATGAAGTTTCATCATTACCTTCCCTCTCTTCCCTCCCTTTGGCTCTTTCTGTTTTTCTGTTTGTTTCTGCTTCACAAATCACTCAGTTGGAGGACGGTCAAGGTCCAGTTCTGATGACTACGGTGGCAATGCCCGTGTTCAGTACCAAGAACGAGACTGTAAGCTCACATACAGTGATGCAGAATTCATAACACCGTCACTGCCTCGTGATTCCAAAGCTCGATGTCTCAAATGAAATTACAGCTTAACTGAAAAACTGAATTTTCCTCATGAGTTATTCCATCACGGGGAATTAGTCTTTGAGAGAATTGACACAAATGGTAAAATCATTGTTAATTTTTTTGCGTATTTGATGGATGCTAATATCACTTTGATTGCAGTTTGAAAATTGGGACAAAGCGGCGCATTGCAAGTTGAATATTTTTATAAATAACATAAACGGAGGCGCTGATGCGGCTGTAAAAGATTGTTATGTAAGTAACCTTTTAAACTGAGCTAACCAATTTTCGTATATTTGTGTGCTTGCAGAGAAACCGTGGAATCCTTCTGGGGGTGGTTGGGACAGATGTGCCGGTCTCTGAGCTGCTCAAGACTATCCCCAAGTATAAGGTACCACATCCAGCATCACTTAGTTCTTCCTGCACGTGATTAGGGATCTCAATAGCCATTATTCAATGTTTTACACTATCACACTGACTACCGAGGGTTCCCAATGCTTACACAAGCAGTTTTATACACTTGTGCACATTGGCACAGTCCTGAATACCCATGCACACAGCTTTAGCTCACGAAGATGTTTTACTGTATGGCTACAACAGCCACTGTCTGTTTCCACCAGATCCTAGCAAGCTATCGCATAAATAGGAGAGACTGATTACACGATGTGCAACTTCTGTGCCCGTCACCCTCTCCTCTACACTGAACTCCGAACATGTTGCTCCACCTCTCCAGTCCCACCAGCGGTCCAAAACCCCACCTTATAATACATAAAATACTCCACATAAGTCAGTCCAGAGTACAGTAACTGAATGCAAAGCCAAGTCGCAGATGCATTAGAGATGAACTTAGTCACAGCTCCTGGTTTGACAGGAAATTACACTCGGTTCATTAATGCATTCTGCTCGTGTCCCCCACCCACATCCCTGCACTGATTTCTTTTGTAGATCTGAATCTTGGATGTGTGTAAGGTGTTGACATTTGAAAGTGTGTTATTTGCTCAGACATGACATGATGAACGATGCCGTCCTTTCCCGTTGTGCGGGTCTCGGTTTTACCACAAAAACAACGACTCTGAAAGGGGCTTGATTAACCAGATTTACAATTAGGTTCTGATTTGTTATGCATAATTTTGGTGTGTCTTTGTGTGTGCTTTTGCATATTCTACTAGCTGGGCATTCATGGCTACGCCTTTGCAATCACCAACAACGGTTACATCCTCACCCACCCGGATTTACGGCCACTCGTGAGTATTACCTCCAGGACATTTCAGCGTTTACCGAGTGTGACCCTTATTACCATAAAAATCCCTTTTAGGATGCACAGGTTGAAGTTGAAATGTGTTGTTCTGTACTGGATAGATGAATACACCCTCTCGAGTTCACATCAAGTCAATTACCAATTTTCTTTTTTTTGTTGTCACACTGAGATTGTGATTGACTTTAACAGAATGGTGTGTAATTGTGTGGTACTCTGTGTGGTGTGCCTTGTGAGTATGCTGGCTGCGTGTTGGTATGTAGATGAGGAGAGCATGTTCCAGGCCTGTGCTGTTCTGTGAATAGACAGAGATACAGCTTCTGAATGGCTGTGATTAACTCTATTGTACTCACCCACTCCTCTCACAAGAGCTGGACGGAGAGAGTGTAGAAAGAGAGGGAGGCTGCGGGAACCTGCTGAATGTGAGGATAGGTGCAGGTAGGCCTGGTGTAACACTGGGGGAGAAGAGTGAGATGCTCATATGGATGCGAGGGCAACAGATGAGATGGAGAACAGAGAACAGACAGTGAGGCAGACAGACAGATGGTTTAATAGAGGTCTAATTAAAGACGTTAATGACCAGTGTTTAACAGCTAATGAGGGGTGGGAGACTGTCCTCACTGACAGATTCAGAAGTAGACACACATACAGTAGTAACACAGACGCACACATAAACACACACGTAAAATGCAATTAAAAAGTTCAGTACTTTGATCTGTTTCACCTTCATTTAATGGGTCAGTGGTCAAGCCAGTGAGCTACCCAGCAGTGGTGTATTCTGGAGCGTTGCATCCTGACGCTTGATAGATTAATAAAAGTCACATATACATAAACTGTTGTTCCACGGTTGAATTCTTAAGAAGTTATCGGTGCTTTATTAGGCTGAAGCACTTGATTAAATAAAGGAATAGTGAAATTAAGACTAAACTATCCAGCTATTGGCCCAAGTGCCAGCAGGTATGATGACACCACCTTTTTATAGGTGTACGTAAAATGAAGACTGTTCTTAAATCAAAGTAGTTTCAAATACAGCTTGTTGGACAAAAATACAGATTTTATGGTTTTGCCTCTGTATGTCACCACAGTGACAAATCAAACAATCAAGACATGATTGAAATGAAACTTTCAGCTTTAACAAAAAAATGCTTGACTGTTTAAACATTATGGGAATTTATACACAGACCTGCATTTTCAGAGGCTCAGAGGTAACCGGAGAACTGCCTGACAAGCAGTCATGGCCATGTGAAGCCTGTTCCCTTGTTATTTCATAGCAAACGAAACAGACATGACATCTGAAGCTGATTCAAAGTGTTGAATTTGTATTTTATAGCTTTTTGCTGTAATTTTCACAAAGATGTGTCAATTCAAGAGAGGGAGGCTGAAGAAACAAAATCAACCTGTCAGGGAGACAGAACAGAACAAGAGGCCTGAAAGACCGCAGGAGTCAGCTAAAGTGAATGATGACAGAATCATTTCCATGGTTTAGAAAGACAGCTTCACAGCATCGAACAATGACAGCAACAAGCAAGAGAAGTCTTCATGAATGGAAATATGGAGGATTTAAAAAAGATCCAAACACTGGTAAGAGCCAGTGAAAATGTATAAAAACAGCTGTAATTCCTAAACAGTTAATGCATTTTTTTTAAATTCCTTGAATTAAAGTCTGCACATCAGCCAAGTGTTGATTGTGGTTGTGTACAGAGGCAACAACTACCAACACTGTCTTTGTCCAGCACGTTGTGGAACTTACTGGATTGTTACCCTGAAATATGAAGTTATTAATTATGAAGTTGACCGAGAAATAAAGCAAAACTCTACTAATAAAGTGGGCCATGGTGTTAAAGTCGTATTAACGTGTCACGGGGCGATCGTGGCTCAAGCGTTGGGCGTTCGCCTTGTAATCGGAAGGTTGCCGGTTCGAGCCCCGGCTTGGACAGTCTCGGTCGTTGTGTCCTTGGGCAAGACGCTTCACCCTACTGGAGGTGGTCAGAGGGCCCGGTGGCGCCAGTGTCCGGCAGCCTCGCCTCTGTCAGTGCAGCTACAGTGTAGCTGCCATCACCAGTGTGTGAATGGGTGGATGACTGCATGTGTAAAGTGCTTTGGGGTCCTTAGGGACTAGAAAAGCGCTGTACAAATACAGACCATTATTAAAAGAGATGGTCAAGAACAAACAGAAAACGTATTGACTGTTTCATTTAAAATTCACTGTTTCAATAAATAAGCCTTTTCTTATCGAAAAAGATCCTCTTCTTTTTTCATGCATGTAGTTTGGTGAGACAAGCTGTTAGAAACTGTGCTGCAAGCTGCATCATATTCTGCACAACTGAAGCCGCCCACTCCCATCGTCTCTTTGTTGTACGTTAACCAGTGAAAACTATGTGGCCACTTACATCAAAGTACATTTACATTCTTGAAGCTTTGGCTTCTCTTGTGTCACTCCTGCTTTTTTTTCATTACAGTAGCTTTGAAAAACGAGCTTCTACTATTATTGCACAGGTGCAAACAGGATTATGTGGAGATAGTTTGTCAACAGTTGCTTGCTTGTCTTTCTGTGGCTACTTCTCCTTACATTAGAGCACAGTCCTAATTTTCAAAGCCAGAGACAAAAGGTCATTTGTCAGCATGACTGAGTAACCACAAGCAAGAAACAGCAGCAGCAACCATGTAAAACTCTATTCCCTGTCATTTTTACTTTTGCTTCTGGATCAGTTAAACAAAGATTGGCTGGTGGCTTCCGGGGTTTACTTTCATACTTAACTGTAAATTATGATAACAATATCAACAGTCATTTCTGTTGGGGTTACAAAAGATTAATTCTTTGGTTCAGTAATAATTGATCATGTATTTGCTCATTTAATCTTCTCAGTTTCTTCTTTGCTATTATACACCTCAGTCTGTTTCCCTCTTTCCCTTCTTAAGGACAGAAAGGAGGTAAAATGGCTCCATGATTGCCTCCATCCCACTGAAACGATTTCTGATGATTCTTTATCTTCAGGTCCCGTGTTTGGTGTCCACTGGACTGTTTTCCTGTTTTTTAAGGACATGACTTTTAGATACTGTTCATCTGATGTAGGTAGTTTGCTTTGGGCTGTCACCTGCACAGTGTTGTCTAGAACCACCATGCAACACCATCCACACCAAGATGTGCCAAGTTTTTGGCTAGTGGCCCTTGTTGGTGCAAACATATTTTATACCTGTCAGGCTCTGTTATCTTTTTATACATTCAACTAAATAAATGGGAATAAATTATGTGTTTGTGCATGTTAGTAACAAAGTAAAGATTCAATTTAAAATAGATTCTTTGCCAAGTTGTAGATTATATGTACACACAACACTGGTTCATCCCTTGAGTTTAGTCCCTTTTCTGCTTGACTGGATCACAGTGCAGTTGCTACGTGGCTTAACAAACGTGCAACACTGGACAACTATTGTTCAAGACTATTTAAAACAAAATACAAGCATTTTCTTGGAAGTTGTGATGACATTTTCATTATGTGAAATGCAATGGCTTGTTTTGATAACTGATAACAACAACAGAACAACAAAAGAATTGCCGTAGTTTGGCATACTCTTTCTGTCATGTCATTTCCAGTATTTCTGATTGTGCGTGCATGTGTGTGTTGGGATGTTTGTCCAGTATGGAGATGGCAAGAAGAGAAGAAAACCGAACTATAGCAGCGTGGATCTGTCTGAGGTGGAATGGGAGGATAAGGAAGACACGGTGAGACACTAGTAAATCTGCATCAAGTGTCAGGACAGCAGCGCTCTGAAAATCAGTGTCATCAAGCACAACTGTGTGTGTGTGTGTGTGTGTGTGTGTGTGTGTGTGTGTGTGTGTGTGTGTGTGTGTGTGTGCGTGCGTGCGCGTGTGTGCGCTTTGTCTTTCTAGCTAAGAAATGCAATGGTCAACAGGAAGACGGGGACCTTCTCAATGGAGGTGAAGAAGAGTGTAGACAAAGGGGTGAGAAATGCAAAGTTCAGAAATAAAACACAAAAACGCACAAACAACGCACTTGTCAGAATGTCCTAAAGGCTGAGCGAGAGAAAATACTTACCAGCAAGCATTCACCCTGCTAAGGGGTTGTTACAGCTGGCTCAGTGATGTACAGGACTGACTTAGGGATTTTGTTTCTGATTTGGTTTGCTGTGCATGCACTGGTGTGTGTCTCTCTGCGTGTGAGCCCCTTATCTCCACAAAGCACATGTTGCTGAATACGGGGAAACAGCAGCCCGTTGATTCTGCTTTGCTTCCTGCCTGTCAGAGAGAGAGAAAGGTGTGTGTAGATATGTGTGAATGTGTTAAATGTGTGTTCGCACATTTTCACGGCATATTAAAGAGCGATTTGCATTAGGCTGATTATTAAGCATTTGGTATGTAAATACAGATATCCACACACACACACACACACACACACACACACACACACACACACACACACACACACACATTAAAAAAATATCTCTCTATGTCTATATTTATATAGAGAGACAGAGACGCTCACAAGAGACTTTATGAATGTACTGATGTCCATCTGCAGCTAAGGACTGCCCAACAGAAGCTTTTACTACTTCCACCACTAGATGGCGCTAGATTGCAAGAAATGATATCAGACAGCACCGCCTGGTGTTTAACGCAGCCACTATATTCACCTCTTTCAGAAACGTGTGCTGATTTTGCACAATGATTACTACTACACAGACATCAAAGGGACTCCTTTCAGGTAAGAAGTCTGAAGACTTCCTTAAGCTAACGAAGCTGAATTTTCCGGTGGTCAATCTGTAAACAACAACAGATTTTTAGGAAATATGTTTTGTTTATTTTTGTTTGTTTTGTTTGTTTGTTTGTTTTAGTCTAGGGGTTGCTCTTTCCAGAGGCCATGGGAAGTTTTTCTTCAGGGGGAACGTGACAGTAGAGGAAGGTAGGAAATCAGCTTTTCTCTGTTTGCTTTCTGACTCATTTCTGTGTTGTTGTTGTTTTTGTTGTTACTTTTATTTTTGTTTTCCTACTTTTCTCTCCCTCGCACTCTCTCGATCCCTCTTCTTCTTTTAGGGGCCTTTGTTTTTCTGTTTCTCACTAAACAAGCACTCAGCAAGTAGTTTAATTTAGTTTGTAAATGCTTCTCTGAGGAGCACTACATGAAATGCAGCATCACAGAGAGCTTTTTAGTATTATAATAATGCTTTTTTATTATTTTGTTGTATAAAAACACATACGCACAATCAAAAAAATGCACTTTCTAAAGTTATTTTAAGACAAAAATGTTTAATAAAAATATATTTGGATTTAATTTTCTAGGAATGCATGGTATAATAGTGTCTTTGCAGAATGATTAGTCAGAACCAATAAAACGGCCTTTTTTTAAAAACAATAACAAGAAGAAATACTTTTCCATCCTCGGTGATATTTGTGCAGAAAAAGCTGGATTCTGACATTAACTATGCCCTTTCAAATCTTATGATTATTGTATTAAGGCATTAATATTACATGAAGGTTAAAATAACATTTGATGTTATGACTGGATGAAGTTGACATTAGATAATCTGATTAAATCAGTAAACATTCATCATGTTTTATAAACTGGTTATGTGTTGGGTATGTAAAGTCTTCTAACTTCTCCTCTTTGGCCCAACTTAACCAGTTCCTCTTCAAACCTGTAGACACTTTTTGTCTAGTCTTTCTCTTCATGTAGTGATTTAAAAAGCCACAACTTCACAGGAAGTTAAATATTCCCCTTTGCGGCTCCTTAGGTGTGTTGTGCGTCCTTCTCCTGACAGTGTTGCATGTCTGCTCCTGCTTGTGTGTTTCTCCACGTGCATGCATGTCTGTTTTCACGTCAGACCCCATGCATGTTAATATTCATGCGGTGGTGGTGGTGTGTGTCTGTCTGTGTGTTTCTCTAAACATGTCCATCACACAGAGCGCTCAGAGCATGACTTGGCTCTTCCTGATCTAATCAGAGCTGTCACATCCATTCAAAAAACACATTTTTCATCCCCTGTGTGTGTTTAAGTGTGCGCAGTGGAGATGTCGATGCTTCGCCCTATTATTATGACTTCATATTCAGTGTTTTTGCGTATTTGTTTTGAACCAAATAGTTTTCACGTTTTCTTTTTTACAGGACTTCATGACTTGGAGCATCCTGATGTAGCCCTGGCAGACGAATGGTAAGAGTATATTCCCGCCGCTGTTTTATCCCCGTCCCTTACTCAAAGGACATCTTTATTGGGCTAAATCCTAAAATACTGCCAAATCATAAAAATAAATCAAAGTTCGGTTTGATGTCAACTGAAATACAACAGTTTTTGGGATCTGCAGAACTTTGACTTGATTGTTTGTGTCACTTGATGACTTGTGGTCTCCAGGCTTGGGAACCAACATCTAAACACATTACAATAAATGCTTTTCAAACTAATGCTTGTAAATGAAAAGAAGTGTCTTCCTTCTACCTCAGGTTTTATTCACTGGAGATGCTTTGCAATCCAAAAGCAACTGAAAGCAACTGGATTATATGACCAAAACTAAAGCGATTACAGTTTTAAGAAAGGAACTGATCTGAAGTTGGTTGTGACTCTAACAAACACTCATATTTTTCTCTCTTGTCATGTTACAGGACATACTGCAACACAGATGAGCACCCAGAGCACCGCTACCTGAGTCAGATAGAGGCAATTAAACTGTACCTCAGTGGGCACGAACCCCACTTATATTGTTAGTTATGCTCATTTACAGCCCCCATATTTTATATGTTATTAGCAAGTTAATGAACAAGATTCACGTGTGGAAATGTGCCTTTTTGCCTTTGTCCTGTTAGGTGACAAGGAGCTGATTCAGGAAGTTCTCTTTGATGCAGTGGTGACCGCTCCATTGGAAGCCTACTGGACCAGCCTTGTGCTTAATAAGTCAGAGTATGTCACCTTATTACCCTTTAAAATAAAAGGAAAGCGAAATGATGTTGTTATTTATGTTGGATTTTATTCCTCTTTGAAATAGAAAATGCCATAATATGGAGCACATATTTGCACAGCTAAAATGTTAATAATTTAGCACAGTTACTGGTGATTTCTTTGGCTTAAAATGAATTCACAACAGCCGGATATTCATTTGTCACATGATACAGGAATTCTGATAAAGGAGTGGAGATAGCTTACCTGGGCACGAGAACAGGCCTGTCCAGGATTAACCTGTTTGTGGTGCCAGATGAACTTACAAGCAAGTACGTTTTCTGACTGCACGCATACAGTGTGTGCGCATGAACACGGCCTGATGTTTGTGTTGAATTTAGTGTTGTTTACGATTCCAGTTTGTATATTTGGTGTGTGGTGTGCGTCATTTGTATTCTCTGTTTCCCGTCTGCTTTAAGAGACTTTCTGACAGCTGAAGACCGAGAGGGGGTGTTCAATGCCGACCACTTTCCCCTGTGGTACAAGAGAGCGGCAGAACAAGTTCCTGGTACCTTTGTTTACTCTCTGCCTTTTAACACAGGTTAGTCGTGACTTTCATTTGGATGGTGATGGTGTTGTCTCTGTGTTTAAGGAAACATCGGTACTGTTAAATCCTCATTATAGTGAACTGACGACACTGGAACCCACGAGTTAAAAAACACAGTCATTATATTTTCTAAAGAAGCTTATATTTTGTTGAATTGAATACACTAATGTGTTTTTAAAAGGACCCTTTGAAATGTTCTCTGTCCCTCTTTCACCCATTTTTGGCTGTTTTCTCTGGCCGTGCGTCTGTACCTCCCCTTCCTCTCTTATTAATTCTGGGCTGTGTTCTTGTGGATCGGACTGATTGCTGTGGCTTGAAATAAGATACATAAGGAAGAGGTTCAGCCCTTTCCATAGTGACTTGCCCAGAACACAAATACAGACGCACACAGAGTCACAAAAAGACCCACATACACACAAGCCCCTCACGCATATTCAGTGTAACTGTTTCTCTAAGAAAAGGGTTTCTCCTCCAGAGGCAGAATGTGCTCTCATCTGCTCTCAGCCTCAGGGTTTCCATTAGTGCCAGCTAATACAAGTGATCTGAAAGCCTCTTATTTACTCGCCGGACTTGCCTTGGATGCACTCTTCCTCTCAGGACTGTGGTAGTTAGCTGCAGCCATAAATAGGGCTCTGTGGTATCTATGATCAGCGTTCCTCTCTCCAATCTCCCTGTGGTCAGTTCAGAAATAATATAAGGAATTATGATATGACTGATATGTGAACTCTGCGTGTCTTTGTCGTTTGTATTTGTGTGTGCTTTTGTACGCGTTTCAGGGTCAGAGAACAAGAGTGTTGTTTTGGCCAGTACTGCTATTCAGCTTTTGGATGAGAGGAAATCACCAATAGCTGCAGGTAAGCGAGCACTCAAGTGTGTCTTCCTGTATTTTTGTTTTACACCCACTCACCTATACGCACATCCACATCCACAGAACCTTACACGGCTTCATTTTCCCCACACCTCTCTTCCACTTTGAGGTGAAACACTCCCCGCCCATGTCTGTGTGTTTACCCCTGCATTTTACAGTAGATTGTTACATCCTGTAGTAATTATGCTTAATTACTGCATATCAGTGGAACACTGCTTTAAATTAAAGCTGAAAGTCTGCATGTAAGTGCCTTTCGTGCATTTTTTTCTTATGCCTCTGTGTCTGTTTAAAGCATATTGCAGCCTAGATGATTTCTTTGTGGCCTGCCTCATCTCACATCCTGGTGACTCAGAAGCCCCACAATGTAACGCCCATAGAGTGCAACTTGGTGCAGTCAGAAAGTTCATGGTATGAAGTGTGGCTCTTGTTGAGTTACCATTATCTCAGTCACAGAGGAAAAGAATAAATGGAAGGAGGGGAAAAGGGGGAGGAGGACAGACATGCAGGCATACATATGGTTTCTCTGTCACTAGGTTATATTTTTAGGACATTTGTTTATAATCTAACTCTCCCCAAAGCCACAGCAAGAGTCAGTGTTACAGTGAGTATAGGTCAGTTGAGTTATGAAAGTTTTGTGATGGTTTATTCGTAGTAATTGGTATAGATGATCCTGCTTCCTCACTGTATTTAACATTTAGATTAGAGTTTTAAATCAATGAATTGTTCTAGTCACATATAGTGAAGCACACTTGTGAAGTACAGCCATCCTTTCCACTGGCGAAAATATACACAAAGGACCAAAGACAAAGGATCTGTGTCCACGCTCTCGTCAACACATGACGACCAGCTTCATGCCAGTGGAGAAATCCCAGAACACGGTTTGATGTGGAGAGAAACACGAGGGAAATCTTTCGGGCTAGCAGTGATAAAATAAGAGACCAAATAAAAGGGCAGTGGGAGAGAAAATTATTTCACGGTGCCTGGATGCGCTGACATGAAAGCAGTGCATTGTGGGTATTCTTGGCCAGGGGGAAACCACTGGAGCAGAAGGACAGAGATGGGAGAGTCTGTGCGCTGCCAAGGCGCACGCAGACACACAAGCATGCACACATGCATGCACACAGCGTATGCATCAGGTTTCCAGCAGAATGCTACACAAGCAGCCCACAGTTTACACCAGCCCACAGGATTATTTGACCCTGATGACTTGATCACTGTAGTTTTAAGATAACAACATTCTCTCGAATCCTACTCAGCAGCAATGCAAATGACTCGTCAGCATCAAGACTTTTAGAAGACCTTATTGTTGGAGTGGGTGCTGATGTACGGCACTGATGATCACGTTTGTCAGAGCAGCAGGGGGTGTCTGTACGGATGATTTTATATAAGAGAGTCAGATGGGAGGAGAGATGTAGGCTAGAATGCAGATTTAGCGTAGGGCGGTTAGGGCCAGTTTTCACTGCACTGCGCTCCACTGAGCTGTGGACTTGTGAATACGCGAACACGCTAACTTAACAGGACAGGCTGATGACATCACATACCACTGGCCCTGCAGACATCGAGTCACAATTTTAATATGTGCATACATAGGCACGCATTTGTATTCCAGTCCGCTTGTGTGCGGATCAGTGTTTGTGGTCACATCCCGAGACACGTGCAGTGAGTCTCCTACCCTGATATACACAAAACCATGAAAGTCACGGCATTTAAACCAAAAGCATTTCTGCACGTTCGTCTGTCTCACTGTGCTGAGTAATCGAAACTTCGATAATAATAGTTTTTTCTAATAGACACAGGAAAAATATATTTTCAGTGTGATCTAAATAATTCTGTTTCTTCTCGAGAAATTTTGCTTGTAATAAAATAAAAGACGCAAAAAATATAATGTCAAATGTGCATCTCCCGATGTTTCCCTCAGAAGTCACAAATTGTTATAGATATGCCATCGTTTCAGCGGATCATTAAGCTGACATGGGCAAAAACATCCACACAGATAGCCCTCATTTCACTGTAACTGTAACTACTGTCGGAGGCATTTTCGCCTGAGGGTCTTACACTGTCTTACAGAACAGTGTATTGAGTTGTGTTACTGTTTTCTTCTGATTTAGACATTACAACAATGTTTTTATATGTATAAATAATATTTCACGAGTTGATTTCTCTCCAGCATGAGCGAATTTCCCCAGATTTCCCCTCCTTAAACAATATTTTAAGGACAGGATACCTTATCAAATTAACTGGCAGTATACTGATCAGGTAAAACGCTTCCCTTTATTATATATAATACATATTGTAGGACATGACTACCATTATGAAATCAGCATAAAATCACAAACAAGACTGTTCTCAAAACCTGTAGTTCTAAAACTTAGTGTGTGTCTGCGTGTGGGTGTGATTGTGTGCAGCGTGACGATAATTCAGACTCACAAAGTGAAGAGAAAAACAACAAGGCTGAATCCGAGTTGTGTTGTTGTTTTAGTTTGTTTCATTATTGCTTCAGCGAATTTCTCATTTTTAACGTCACAAACGGAAAAATATCCTTTAAGAAAACACGCTTCCTCCTCAAACCTGTGTCACATTATTAGGCACAGACGCATCTGTAATATGTGCGTACAGCACAGTACGCTTTCACACACGCTCAGTCACAGATAAAAACACAACCTCGTTCACATACACTCACATCAATGATGAGACAGGACTGACAGCAGCTGCCTACTATGAGTTATCAAAATTACGAATAACAACCAAACGACAACCAAACTCTAAAGTCCATTTTTTTAAACACAAGAGCGTCACTATTATACCTACAAGTACACAGTTATAAATATATTTGCACCTATCAGTGATATGCTTTTCTTAGACGAATGTTGGAATTCTTTGGCCTGTCCTTCAAACCCGCATACAGCAGAAGACACTCTTCTGATCAGTGCATAGATACCTGTGGAGTTTAGCTACCCAAGTCTCAGAAATGAGGTGAACATACTCGCAAATAAATAGTCTCTCGCGCACATGCACAAGCACACGCGTGGCACATCCGCAGACAATTAGGTTAAAGGGTTGAGGCCCAGGTTTTAAGTCTCGGGGTAGTTGTCGTCTCCTAGGCGATGGCGTTCTCCAGTGGTTCCTTCTCATCTGCTGTGGCGTGATCTGCACCCTGCGCTGCCGCTAGTTCCTCATTCTTCTTTAACTCCCGCTGATATTTGGCCATGATAGCGGCGTAGGCGCATCCGTACACCGCGGCAGCCAGCATCATCAGACACACGATCCCACACACTACACCGGTGATGATCACTGTGGCAATAGCGTGCCGCAGGTTGACGGGCCGTGGCTTCTGCTTAGTTTCGCACTCTGCCATGCCACCTCCACCTCCACCTCCACCACCAAATCCCTCCCCCATCGCCATGGGGACGTGGAGAGCATGGCTAGAGGGATGAGCGTGGTTGCCATGGGTGTGACTTTGTAGTAGTCTCTCAGACTCAAGGTGGTGTATGTTGGCAAATAGGTAATGGTAGCTTGTAGTCATACAGACATGGAAGAGCTGGTAAGGGATCTTCTGCAGGTCTCTGTCCTTCATTTCTTCTGGTTGGGAGCAAAGCACTTCATCCACCACTCCACCTGGGGTCAGAGTTTAATAGTTAGAAATGAGCAACACTGAGTTTAAAAGGTTGTGTCAGTTGTTCATAACTTAATTACCAAGTATCCTTTGCAGCAGCTTACAGAGAAAACCTCAATCATACTCATCAGCTAAGCTTGCACTAGCTCATTTATATTTGGATTTTTAGTCTAGGATATATTACTGTAAACGGCCACATTAGCAAGTGTTATGTGATTAAAAGAAGTTGGATCACTAGAGCTGAGTAACATGGGTCTTTGTCAACTGCCTTCTGTATGTACCATAAATCACTTTAGGACCTGCGTCCACATATGTGGACGTCACATTTTGGGTTATTTAGACCAAAATACTCAATTTTGCTCTACATGGGCCTGATATCCACTTACGAGGACATTATGCTGCTACTGTTCTATCAACATTTTAAACGAATATCCTCATTTGTGGCTCTGATTTTTCATAAAAACAAAAATAAGGTAAAAAAAATCAGGTAATCCTTTGTTTTTACATTCATCGGGCCCCAATCAGCCCAAATATCAAAGAGAAATTAAAAATGCATGTCGTGGAAGAGTTCGGGTCTTAGGAGGTTAATATTCATCGCTCTGTTTTCTTGTAAAGCATGCTCTGTCACACACTGTGACTCTGCTTGCGTTATTAACCACTGGTTTTCTGTTAAGCATGCATTATTGTATCTGGATTCGTTGTTCTGTTTCGTAGTAATTAGAATTTTCAGCCTGTAAGATGAAAGCTGTGTCAGGGTGACATAGGCATGTAGGCGTGCCAGCCAGCTCCATGCACGCCCGGCTTTCATTATACAGTGGTAATTTTGTTATCTAATGCGTGCTGGATTTAGTTTTGCGTGGAAAATAATGTGTTTCACAGTAACAAAGAACTCTTAATCTTCACTGTGTAGCTGAAGACCACAGTTATAAGAGCTGCAGTGCACCGTGTTCAGTAGATTCTCAAGCGGACTGATTTAATATTTTAAAAACTAAAAAAACAATTAACTATCATTAACTCGTTCCCCATACAGATGACATTTGATGAGCTCCCCTGTAATCATGAGGACCCCCAGTATATATTAATAACAACGAGGTTTGACGACTATTAGAAGAGTTTCCAGGTTTTTCAAAGGGTAACTGCATTGGCCGAGGTGTGAAATCAGTAATTTTCCTCTATAATTAGTCTGAGATATGATGCAAACTGCTCACAGATCTGAGTACAACTTTAAGTTTTAATACATACAAAGCAAAGCTCAGCTTGTCTGCAAGCTTCTTTGCAACCTCCTTTCACATCACATCCTCCTTTCATGCTTTGTCTGATCTGTTGTCATTGACTGATGCTTCGTCTGTTCTATGCAGGCGTCTTGCTGCTAAGTTGTGCCAGAGCAGAGATACTGTATACAGATATACATTATTGCAGCTGGAAATGACCATCTCTGTATTAATAGTTAACGCTGATAGTCTCTTCAATGAAAAATTGTCAGCAGGATATTCATTTGGAGACATTTTTATGCTGAAATCCCACATTTCTGTAAAGTTCTGTTCTTCTTTTTAAGAATATTCACTTGTTGTATCCTGACCTCTGGCTTGCTGTAGATTTATTCCCGTGCTTTTTCTTGTACTGCTGTGATTACATATTACAATCAGCACTTTGCCCAGCAAGAAAGGCATTGTTATGGATGAACCTTGGAAATGTTCTAGAAGTTTCCCAGTCGCTGCCTAGAGCTGATAGTGGTCTGACCTTTAAAGAGGTAGGTCTCCAGCCAGAGTTTGAGGCCTATAAGTTGGCAGTCACACCTCCAGGGGTTGCTGCGTAGTGCAAGGCTGTCCAGGTGTGTCAGGGCCTCCAACAGGGAACGATCTAATCGTGTCAGCCTGTTGTGTGCTAGCCCCAGGTGGCTGAGGTTCCTCAAACTGTCCCCCATGGCTCCCGGCAAACCCCACAGGCTGGTGAAAGGGAAACGAAACAAAATAAAATAAGAGTCATGCGAAATCAAATCAGGGAACGCAACTTTTTTTTCTAGCATCAAGGTCTAACCTGTTGTGTGAGAGGTCAAGGTGTGAAAGTGAGCGGATAGGTCCAAGCAGCCGCTTGTCGAGCTCCCTCAGGTTGTTGTGAGCCAGGCTGAGTCGCTGCAGCATTCTCAGCCCAAGCAGAGCAGTCGGCGAAATTGTTGTTATAGAGTTATTAGATATATCGAGAATGCGAACAAGGGGTATTTCCCTGAAAGCCATTGATCCAAGCCCCCTGATGCGATTATCTTGAAGGTATAATTCCTGGGTGTCTGGATGCAGTCGTCGCGGGATGTCATACAGTCCTCGACCCCGGCAGTCTACTGCTTTGGTGTTGCTGTTGCAGCTACACTCCTTCGGACAGGCATGTGACAAAGACAGGAGTGAGAGGACAGCACACACCAGTATCGCTGTGGAAACAAAGGGACACATTAGTGGATTAGACGTGTGAAAGTGGAATATTTGCAGCTGCGTGTCAGAAATGAAGGTGCACTGTAACCCTTCATTCTACAGCTTTCAAAAGTGTTCAATACTATCCTGCAGTACTGTTACATAATTGCAATTGATTCACACCACAGTGTTACAGTCTGGTCTCATGTAAATAAAACAGCGTTCGATGATTTGCAGTTTATTTTGTCGCTGTTATCTGTAGTATATAATAACAGAAAAACATATTTTAATCTGGGGAAAACAAAATACAGGATTGTGTCATTTTTGGCTTGAATATGTAACTTTTTTCTTTGCATTGTTTTTTTGTATAATAAACAAGAAAGTAAACTTTCTGCTAATATGCCAACTCCCACCTCCCACCCCCTTAGACAGTGGCCTTTGGTGACTTTGCCAAAGCCTCATAACCCCTCACCCACGCACAAATCCATACGCAGCACATATTAGGTGTCTGATTCCCTTTGAGATAACTTCATGTCCATTCCTTCTGGAACATTACAGCAGTATTTATAGCTTTGGCTTGACTAGCTCGAGGCTCAATGAAATGAAGCTCTGACCCAAGCCTGTAAATGTAGCTAGCTCACAAGTCGCAAACATATCTGGTGAATAGATGGATATGCTGCATCGCATCTGTTTTCATCGGAATAGAAGCTCCATGTTCCTCTGATCAAATATTTTTATAAATTATGTCTTTACCCCGCAGGAGCTCTTAGTCTCATAAAAACCCCATAATCATGTTAGGCAACACTCTGCAGCTAACAACACAATAAATAACCAACCACAAAGAACGTTAACATGAATTAGGTAGCAAAAAATAACAATTTAAAAACATTCTGCAGTTTGCACCAGAATGACTTTATCTCACTGCTACATTCTTTAAAGAAACCACATTTTAACGCAGTCTTCTATTTTCTAATATGCAGTTGAAAGCATGAAAGCATCATTTTATCTTTGTTTAGCTGGTGGACTTCTCGGATTACGTTGTACAAGTGTGGAGATATCCAGGTGCAGGTGCTCTAATGTCAGGTGTTTGTTTGGTACAATGGCTCTTGGCGGTGTTGCCTTTGCAGCTTTTATTTGACTTGCCCCAAACAAAGCGTATCATAACATGGCTGGGTTGAGATTTAATACAGTGCAACGACCTGTGATAATTGCATCCTTGTTACTGAAATGACTGTCCATATGCAAGAATGAATTCAGTCACGTGATCACAAACAGTCCTGCTTACAGTGAACATACAAGCATGAGCACGGCAGCGGCTCAGTGGAGCTCTTTGACAGCATTTGTGGAACGAGATCAACAAAACAGAGAGGCACTTTGCTCTGATGTGTCCCTCCAGCCCAAAGCACCTACAAAGAAGTTTTTCATGACAAACACAACCTGCAGCAAGCATCATTTTAAGTTGTCCTGGTACCAACATAAATAGCTACAAGAAATGTAGAGCATTTAACTGTTTTTATTCAAAAGCTTTCGCAAGCAACCCTTTTCCAGTAGTCAGGGAGCAGTTTACATAATATTCTAGTTTAACAGCCTCTCCATCTACATATATGCACACACACAGACACACACAAATGCTCTTTATGCTGTTTCCTCTGATGGAGCACCTACCTCTCATTTCTGCCAGTCGTCTTTGGGCCACTTGCATTTACTGGTGTTTCAGTTGAAGATCCATTAGCCGTCAGTAAGGCTGAGATTAGCTTGTCCTGGTAATCATCTGTGCAGGCTGATATGGTCAGCAGGTGAGAAGAGATTTAAGATCAACAGCAGAAACCCGTGTTGCTCTTAAAACCCCCAGCACTGGCAGCAAGGGCATGAAACCCCATCAGATCGGGCGAATTAGAGCACAGAGCTCAGTGCCAGCCAGGCAGCCAGTCTGGGAATCACTGGAGTTAGAAAGCTCTGCCTCTCTCTCCCTGGCTTGCGCTCTCTCTCTCTCCTCTCTAGCTCTTTATCTCTCTCTCCCTGTTGCTCTCCTACCATCTCTCAACCTCTTTTTCTGCCTCTGTCTGTAATTTTCTGCATCCTAGTCTTTTACATTTCCTCTTGCTCGTTTATGTTGAATTTCGGCTCTTCAAACCAAATCAACACTTCTGTCTCTCTTCGCTCCCTCGCTCTCCCTGTCCCCAGTTGCATTTGTGAGTGTGATGGTGTGTCATCTCTCAGTGGACAGCTGTGCCTCTTAAATCACAGCACAAACACGTTCGCTGACATTCACGTTACCTCCTATTTGCTCTGGCAAGAACCGAACTAGACAAAATTAGATCTGGATTGCAGCCTCTGCACAAATATTCAAACACTTCAGCACGCAGCGAACATTGTCAGAGGATGCCCATTGCTGTGGCATGGTTGGATGGTATTATGCATGAGCCGTGGGCAGAAGGGCTGGCAGAACACGCCCCCAGCACAGCAACACAGAATGCACGAATGCACCCATACGCATGCACACACACATTAGGATATGTAGCTGTTGCAATATAGTTACATGGATTTTTTTTTCTTTGTAATATGCGTGTGTATGTGCGTGTAGATGGATTGACTGTGAAGCTCGTATAAACACATGGGTGGCTTGAAGGAGAAGCAAAAAATGAACAAAGGAAGGGATTGGAGAGATTATCATTTTTATGATAAATATGATTAAGCTTACATGCAGGCTCAGTCCTGCAATACCCTTTGTGGTATTTGCTCCCCTGTCCATCCATATTTACATCCCTTCTTCCCTCTGCTGAAGGGCCTGACAATTATTTTAGTTCTGTCATGTTAAACCTGAGGTCAGTTTGTGTCACCAGTTTATATTAAATTCATTATTATTGTTCTAAATGACTAAAGGTTTGCTCAGTTAACCTTGAGCGACTACTGCAGGCAAACATAAATCCATGTACAGGAGCATGTACTTGCACACAAACACACACATAAAGACAAATCGACACATTCACTTGCACACTGGAGTGGTTCTGTACGCCTACACAGGCAAATACATCCTCAAATGTGTGATGACACCTTTGTATTTGCTAAAAGCCCGTATGGTTGATATGCCCAGACAGTCTGCTGTGTTTGTGCTGTAACGTGTGAACGTCTCCTCGAGTTACCTAAAAAGAAACGGAGGAAAAAACATGTCCTACAAATCCTCCTCTGACTAGGACGCCACATATTATCACCATGTGACCACGCGATATCCTGTGATGCTTCAGTGCATGTGGAAATAACCTTAAGGGGAAGCTACATAGATGCTATCTGTGCATGAGCTCATTCACAAAACTGTTTGCAATGTAGCCAAGACAGATTTTTATTCTGTAGCCATTAAAGGCAGATGGCGTGTATGCCCAAGTTTGTGAATCAGATGAGTTGAGAACTAGGCAACGCAGAAGCTTCAAATTGATTGATAAGGTCTAGCTACTAAAACTCTTGGATGAGTGTGAATCTCAGTGACCTTGACCTCAAGGTCAGAGGTCGTGTTTCCTCAAAATCTTGCGAATGCGAGGATTTTCAAAATGCTATCATATGTGCGTCTACTGAAAATCATGGCTGATTTCAAATCTCATGAGGTCAGAGGTTTGAAAATCTTGTGAATGCGATAACTTGAGAATAAGGCGATGCAGGGTTTTGAAATTGATACCGCAGGGGTGTCTGCTAGGAGGCTGAAACTAGCTGTGTCCAGTACTTCTATATTGCTGAACAGCAGTGAATCAAGTCTAATGCAACAAGAAGACAGGAGGGAGAGGTCAGTTAAGTCTATCTGCATCCTCCTGTTCTGTTCATCCTCTGACAATTCTGCAGGATGTTGACATGATCCACCCCGTGTGCTGTGGAACTGCTGCTGCATGAATGCACAAACAAATGTGAAAATCACTCCTCTCTCTCTTTTCTGTGTGTGCGTGCATGCTTGTTCTAGAGGTGTTTTTTCGCTGCCGCTGCAATGTGACTCGATGCATGTGCACGCTCAACAAATTCTGGTTATGCACAAGAGCACTAACATTCAGATGCAGTCCTGCACTGATGGACATATACATTTACGCAAGCCTTATTAGACTCCCCAAATACCTGTGGACTTTAAGTCGTTGTCATCTCTCCCTGCCTGGGATTGCACTTATACAAGATTGGTGATCAGATGGATTTAGAGTGGATTTTATGTCTCTTCATGTTTGGACTCATAAACCCAGCTCAGGGCATAAATACCCCCAAGTTCTTAAATCATACTTTAGGAAATTAAATGTTCCCCCATAGTACAGAAAATTCCTGAGCATTAGTGAGACAGATTTGGGCTTTTGTTCTGAGCCAGCTTCCCCGTAGCAGCCAAATCAGTGCACGTTTAACCCCTAATACCATCTCGCACAGAGCAAACTCCTCTGCCATTCATACTGGATTTATGTTAACTTGATTTTCTTTCTGAGGTAACAGACATGCCATCATATTAATGTCTCTATATTAGAAAATAATAACTTTAACTGGCATATACATTCACTAATTTGTCATCTTTTTGTGTTATAAAAACACCTTTACCATTTCTTTTGTTTTATTACTTTTTTCTTTCTTTTTTAGAGAAGATGATCTTTTTATTGTCTTGATGATGTGGACTCTTCCTGGTTTTGCATCACGTGTGTTTCCAGTGCTGTTGCCCAGCATCTTAAATTAGACTCTTCTCCTGGGTTTTCCATGTGGGTGTAGAAGTGGTGGGCCGCTGAAAGGATCTGGCAAAGCTCATGATGGGATAAGCTGCACCTGTTCCTCTGGGCAAGAGCTAAAACAGGATGCAGTAGCACCCCGCTGCACTTAAATATTCACACAAACACATAATTATCCTGAAAGAAATGCAAAGCAAATGTTATCATCTATGAAGGCTTCATGCTTTAAATTAGCATTTTATATTTATTTATATTTATTATCTTGATCCCATCTACACGCTACACTGTGTGTTTCTCTCTGCATAATCAGACAGAAACACAGAAGTGTGCCTTTCCATTAGACTGAAACTAATTCAGTTTGCCTTGAATGCTACCACTGCACCAGGAGGAGGATGAATGAATGAGAATGGTGACTAAATGTGCGTCTGGTGAACTGTAGCGGTGTTTTTGGCCGCGCATGTTTCACTTCTGCTTCGTTTGGAATGAAATCTGTTACACACTCAGTGTTTGAATGCTGCCTTCTTTAGTATGTACAAATATCCACACTACTTGGACTCAAAACCATCTACACTCGCCAGTCAGTGTATCTTTCATACTGTGGTTTAATATCCAGTTTGTTAAATCTATTCAGATGCTCCCTTCTTTTTGATTTAGTTTGCTACCTGATTGCACTGCTTTTGGATAAAGCTCTGTGACGTGCTTCTAAAGATTTACAGACCACCTAAAGTATGACAAACCCCCACTGAGAGAAAGCTCGTCCTCCCGAGTCTTAATAGCATGAGGACGAGGAGAGGAGGACGAGTAGGAGAAGAAGTTAAAGCCTGTGGTAAATGTGTCAATCTTTCCGTAGTCAACTCTGAAAAAGCTGACGCATTTACTGTCAGCTGGTGTCTTTTTCCAGGCAAGGAATTCTGGTCAGATCTGTGCATTTAAGGACCTGCTGCGATGTGGCTTATGGACGTGAGAGCAGCTCAGTGTAGCAGCTCTGGAAGTGCACGTCAGGATAGCAACAGGGAAGCAGACTGAGGAATGGATTTCATGTGGCCACAGAGAAAGAAGTCTGGTTTAGAATGATGTGAAATTTTAAGTGTGGTTAGTGGCATCTGCACACATGGTAGACTTACACATTCAGCCTTCCAGAAAAACAAGCTGATGCATGTATGGTCCGGGGCGTACTCGCCCTTGTAGCCTGTTTTGTCTGTTTTCGTCATTGGAGGTTAATGAATGATGCGTTCTGATGCTGCGTGTATATTAAGATTCTCTTGTGCCAGCGGGATAACGTTGTGTATAACAGATCACAGTGCACTTCACAACACACAGAACACATGACCTGCTGCTGTCTCTGCGTGACTCTTTCTCTTACAGCTGTGGGCATCCAGATGAAACTGGAGTTCTTTCAGAAGAAATTCTGGACAGCAAGCAGACAGGTACAAATGCATTAACACAGAATCTGCACATGTGAAATGCGCAATAACAGCTTGCAAGCTCAATATAAAAACTGTGACTAATGTTGTTTATGTTTGTTTATGTTTGAATTTTGAAAAAATATTTCACATTTGATGAAATGTCCATAATAACAATTTGAAACTTTACACAAAAGGTCGTCGGTCTGTCCAATTAAATTTACTATCCATTAGTTTTCCTATTCCGCAAGTCTTTAAAGGTTTCCAGTGGCCAAAGGGGATTTATGTTCCCAGCCAGCCTGAATATTTGTTGTGACACATGCAAACATCATTTTTCATTTTACAGTGTGCAGCATTAGATGGGAAGTGCTCCATAAGCTGTGATGATGAGGTCAGTTTGTTTTCATTTTCACAGTCAACCCTTGGTGAATCTTCCGACTCTCTAACACATATTTCTATTTTACAGAATATTAACTGCTACTTAATCGACAACAATGGCTTCATTCTGGTAGCAGAGGACTATACTTTGGTGAGACATGGATGAAAGAGCCTCTTTTTGTCACAGTTATACATTTCATTTTGATTTCACTGCAACCAGAAAATTGAATCCATCGTGTACCTGGTCATCTCCACCTTGGATGTGCGTCCCTGTTCGAAAAACTGTTGCTCAAAAAAATTAAGGGAACACATCATGACAGCATAACAGCAAGTCAGTGATACTTCAGGGCTATCAGTCTGTAAAGAAGGATTAACGACTGTATATCAGTTTTACCTGGTTTGGTGCAAATGACAGGTTTTTACAGACAGCGGCCGTGGATCATTGCTCCGACTAATTTCTGTTAATGTGTCCTTGTCACTGTTCGTAGCATGAGACCAATAGGTAGTCCAGATTCTCCAGGATGGCACGTCCATATGTGCTGTCACACAGGTTTTGCTGTCTCCCAGCACTCCCAGTTGTGTGGGGGGATATCAGGAGATGGGCCATTACACAATAAGAGCTTGACAAAGCCGCAGAAGGGCATCAAGCCAGCAGCACGACCGTTATCTGCTCCTTCGTGCGAGGAGGAACAGGAGCAGCACTAAGGCTCTAAAAAACGACCTCCAGCAGGCCACTCGTGTGTGTTTCTGACCAAACAGTTCCATTTGCACCAAAGCAGCTGAAATTAATTCATACTTTATGTTTCCTAACTGTATATATTGATATCACTGGCATTTAACTAACTTCGTAATATATCGTAATGATCAATTTTTTTGAGCAGGGTAATTTTCTTTCTGCATCTCACACAGAATATTGTCCCTTTGACTGCTCACAATGAGACATGCTGCTGCTCTCGCATAGACTATACCCTCTGCTTAGCTGTCACCAGACATGCTGTCACTCTGACTCTGCCTCATGCAGAAACCAGTCCGCTGGCTGTCACTGCCCTTGCCTTACCCTGCATGTTCTTTTCATGTGTATCTCACTCGCAGGCTTCTGTGCTTTATTTTAACTTAATTTGGATGTGGCAGAGCTTTTAGGCTACCAAATGTCACGATTTTTTAATAACAATATTAAATGGTGACGATGTATTTGACTAATAAGGTAACAATGTGAATTATCAAATGTTGCATTGAATGTGTGAACAGCTTTGACTATCAGGTGTTACTTTGTTACTAGGCAGAGGTTATACAGGGCTGAGGTCACATTTTCTGCCCCACAGAGTCAAGAAAATTAGAATAAGGAAGAATGAATGGTGAGAATATATAACAGTACTCTTTAGCAAGCAAATGCCATATTTTTGTGTAGACCAAGGAATCCAATAATTTCAGGACTGAGAAACATTCAGTAGTAAAGGAGGATAAAACACATAAAATAAGAAAATATGTTAGATGGTGCAGAAGGTTTTGCAAGGAGCTAGTGCGTAGCATTCAAACATGCTTTTTTACAAACTAGATCAGGGCATAAATCTCTTCCGTGTTACAAGACATATACACCAGCCTATGTTCACCAATACACAGATTCATGACAGAGTTGGCTGCATAAAGAACATGTGACTCCAACCAGCAAGTGCTGCCTGGCAGTTTGTCAGTGGTCTCAGAGGAAAGCTGCTCCTCACCAAGGGAAAACCAAACACTTCGAGAGGACTGATCCATAGCAGCATTTTCTATTTACTGATGATTTCACGTTTAGGATTTGTGAACATTAACATACAGAGACAACTGGAAAGAATGATAATGTAATGTTGAAGGTAAGACACACCTGGTGGTGGGAATATTTATTGCTTTTGTTTTTCCATAAGTCTGCGTGTTTCTTTGTGGAGAATGATTTGTAATGAAGCAGGATTATGAGGCTTGAAAACCTCGACTTGTCATTTGACTTTGCACTACAGTTACCTGACTTCAGTCCCAGTGACAGTTTCTAATGGTGACATGGATTAGCAGGTTTTCTGTGCGTGTTTTTCTTTTCTGACATTTTAAAAAAGAACTGACCAACTAAAATCATTTTCAGGTCAGTCGGTAAAGAAGATAAGTTTAGTTCCAGGGTTTGGGTGCAAAAAGGGATCCATCTACTACTAATTTTTTTTACAATTTACATTTAAATGAACATAAAGACTTTATTCTGACTCGTTTAATTAAACGAAAGCCTTTCTTTTTGCTCTCAGACCGGGAACTTTTTTGGTGAAGCAGAAGGGGCTGTGATGAATAAGCTTCTGCAGATGGGCTCTTTCAAGAGGTAAGTATTTCAAAGTGCATATGTGTGTGTGTGTGTGTGTGTCTGAGGGAGTACTTGAACATGCCAGCTCAAGTGTACACATGACTGTGAGTGTTTGCATGTGTGTAAATGTATGTACATAATATGAGGGAGGCTACAGAATGAGAGCACGTCTCCCCTCATGCTGACAGCTCTTAACTTGGCCAATCATGTTGAGCTTTTCTGTGCTGAACTCCGACCCCTCACTCAGCAAAGTTCTCCATTAGGGGATTACAGCAAATCTTTCCCCGAAACAAAAGAATTAGGACAAAACCTGAAGTCACACACACACACAGACACACACACACAAGTATTAGACTTGTTGCAATGCTGTGTATCCTGGAAAACGCCGAGAGCAGTGGGTGGCAACATTCTGCAATTAATTTGGAAATCTAATCCAAGAGGATACCTTTCCTAATTTCACAGAGTAGGAATGCCAAAACAGACAGACACACACTGTAATTCCCCCGTGGCGTCACGTGTGGAATCTGAACTTAGTTGCACATCTAGTCACACAGAAGCTTATGGCCACGTTTACGTCTCTACCACAATACTGCAGCCAGGCCGTTCTTCTGCCTGCAGGACGTGGGCGAAGAGATTTGTGCTGTGCTGTCTCAGTGTATAAAAATCACGGGTGACAAATGATCACACAAGTAGACAACCACGCCTGTATGTCATAGGGATGAACATCAAAAGCTGACAGCAAATAGTTTACAGATCCACCCATGAAAACAAACAGGCCTACAAGTGCTTTCCCTGAATATTTAATGTTGGCTGAAGAGGGATTGTTTAGAATTGAGGTCGACGTTTGATGAAGGAATAATGTGACTCGTGTTGGTGAAGTATTAGCGTGATGAGTAACAGAGCCTTCAGATCTTAACACTAATGACTCCAGTGTGATCTGTGTTAACCCAGTGCCATCTGTAAAGTATTAATGTGCCTTTTCTTTTTTGTTAATGACATTTTAAAGTGGACGACTTAAAGATGAAACCAACTGCCAGCCTGAATTTATTGGTCAGCACCGAGACGCAGCATGAAGATAAATGCACAGGAATTATTTTTAGTTGCCTTTACATCCTCTCCATCTTTCCAAGCAGGAGAAAGAGAAATCCATAAAAAGTGATGCTATGCTGAGAAAATGAAGAGTATTCGTACACCCACATTGACATAAAGTAATCACACATCCACGCAAACGCACACAAACTCAGATTTTTGCACTGGTCTGAATTTGCTGCTAAGGCTATTATGTGGCCTGGCTTAGTGCTAATTGGTTCCTGGCGGTGTGCTGGAGCTGTGTGTCACCCGTACTGTGACTGAGGTTGGTTTGAACATCGCCCAGGGCTGCGGATATACTGGGCCCGCTCAGACATCACACACATACTTGGACAAACGTTCACACACAAAGCACTGTCAAGTATACAGGAACTTGTCCAAAGGCTATAAGAACAGTGTCCAGTGTGTGTGTGTCTGCATGTGTGCGTGTGTGTGCAAGTTAGAAACGCCTTCAATAACCTCACCCAGACAGACCTAGATCTCACACCCTCAGGGTCTACTAAGCCTCTAAATCCTCTGTTATCCCCCCAATATCCCCAAATCATCCACACACACACACACACACTCACCCACCTTCCTACATCACTTTGAGGAACCTCTCAGGAAGCTCTCGGCTTTCACATGCTTTCCTTTTCCCATTCTTGCCACATCCATCCAATATATTATTGGTAGGCAAAGGAGCAGTTATAGCAGAGGTGGGATCTTTTCTTCCTGCTCCCACACAGCAGTCCAAAAGGCCCCACAGGCATGTAATACCAAAGAGAGTGTGTGAATCAAGACTTGTATCACCCTATCAGGGCTGCATTGTCCTCAAATGATTTAGCTGATCTCTATTTCTGATATTCTGTTTCATTCTCTATTTTGTTTTTCTATCGTTGTGTCCGCAGGGTGACTCTATATGACTACCAGGCTCTATGTTGGGTCTATTCAGAAAGTAGCGACAGTGGACGCACGCTCTTGGACGTGAGCCCTGCAAATGTTTTGAAGCTCTTCAGCCTCTTTGTTTGTAAACCATGCAGTGCAAAGCTGGGCCTACATGTGTCTGATATCTGTTTCTTTTCTTTAGCCCTACTTCGCTTTCTTCTCAGCTGTGAAGTGGATTCTGACTGAGCTTGTCATGTAAGACTTTGTGTATGTGAGAATGTCTCATGTCTGTTTCTAATAAGTTTGCTGCATGTATGTCCTTTTTAGGGCTTAGATTAAATGTGTGTTTGTGAGTATGAACTGTATGTTTGTTTACGAGTGTCTCCACATGTACGTTGACATGATCCTCGGTGATCATGAGCAGTAATGGCTACCTGATGTTTCCTGTGGTGCCACATTGTGGTTTTGGAGTCTTCCTGGGTGGTCTGTTGTTGCCACAGTGCATCATGGGAGGATTGATCTGTCAGTATTCATTTTACAGTCTGTCATAGTGAAGACGTGTTTTTGTCGATATCACTGTGTGGAAATGAGCACAAACCCACATGAACCTGAGTATCTATAATGTGCATATAGTCAGTCTGAATATTGTAATGATCTGTTCATTTTCAGTAGTTAATGCTAATGTGCTGTCTTCTAAAATATAGTATTTTTCTACAGAACTGTATAGAGTTCAGATTAAATTGTAATTGAAACTTAACATGAAAAGAGGGTGTCTGTAGATATTTATTTACTTTCACTTTTAAAGTTATAATTTGCAAAATTACACAATTTAACGCTCTCTACTTTGCAGAGAAACCATTTAGTATGCAGTACATATTATATCAGCATATGTTGGCTATGATTATCGCTGATGTCATCTCCCTATTTAGATTCCTGGTTGAGTTCAACTTGTACAGCTGGTGGTACTCTGACCTCACCGCTAAAGGTAAGAACAATCTGTTTGGGGATGTGCTTGATCTCCGGCTTTCCATCTAAACAGCACTCACACGTCCACATGCACTCTACCGCTGTCTCAACACAGTTATAACAATGTTGGACAAACTGCAGTGGTTGTAATGTTATATTTTTTTAAATAAAAACACTCAAATCTATTATAAACAAATCTGCTGCGTTTGGAAAAGAATTCATACCAGATACTTTAAAATAATTTTGTCATTAAAAGGTTATTAATGATTATAATCAAAAGAGCTAGAAAAATAATTTACTAATCAGCTGACGAGTTGAATTACTGAGTGGCTCAGAATTCATTTTAAATTTCTGTTGCATATATTTAAACTAATATTGTCACTTAAGCCTGATTGAAGTGCATTTTTAATTTGTTTTGAATTTTAAATGTTAAAACAGGTTAAAAAGGATTTGATGAGCAGTTGTTTTAACAGTTAGAAACAACAACATATTCTCATTAACATATTAGAGAAAAATCAAACAGAAACACTTTGTGTAGCAAAGAAAACTGAATTCAACTACCTCAGACTGTGTAAAACAGCTTCTTCTGAAATACGTGTAGATTTTCTATTTTTATTTTTAGTCTGATCTTTCCTGCCTCACAAAACAGAGAAAAGAGTCGCAGTTAAAAATGCGTCTAGTTTCTCACTGAAAATCCTTTTTTTCATCCCGTTGCTCTTTTCGAAAGAAAAAAACGTGACGCACTGCTTTATACTTATGTTTGAGTTCACAGGGGACGACGCTGCATGCAGAATAAACATCCAACGTCCTTACCACTGGCCTCATGTCTTCATCCTCGCCATCTCCCCTCCATTTCCTTTTGGTCTGAGTCAGTGTGACCACTGGAAAAACAGAATAAAGAGGCGCAATCCAAAACCTAAAAGCAAGAAAAGAAAAAAAAAGCAAAACAGACCATTACCTCAAGTGACCTCAGCGTTTCAGAGCTTTTGTATACATGTCTCTGTACACACAATCTTCTTTGTGCGTCCAGAGGGGTTATTTTATGTGATCTTATGATCTGTAAGGTCTTAGCCCATGTTGGTGATGGTGGTCGGCAATAGCCGTTTGGTAACACAAGAAAAAGCCCCCTCTCATGTGTCACCCAGTCTATCATGTTCTCTCCTTTTCTCTGGTTGTATTTCATTCCTTTCTCTTTTTTTGCTCCTTCGTACTCGCTTCCATGAAATCACACACATGTGATTATTGCCAGGCTATGAATGCTGTGATTCCTCATGCTTTATGGAGTGTCGAATACCGTTCGCCTGTTTGAAATGAAAGCCTCACTAAGCAGCATCATATTGGAGCATTAATTCTTGCCAAAACTAATATGAAAATATTTAGTGTGTGAAACAGGGGGGAGGAAGAACCACAAAATGAAAGTCTACGTCTAAATGCTTTCCTTGCACACTTTAATCCTGAATGAAGTGAAGCTGGGCATCGCTGCTCACCAAGTAGTCGAGACAATTTCACAGCTGGCTGGCCTCAGGTCTTAGTACTTTCTATATCTTTTCACAATAAAGACGCAGGCCTGTGACACACAGCTGAAACACCATCATTTAGCAGCTGTAACCCAATCTACACAACCTCTCGAGCTGAACTAATCCCAGACGTTTATACATGTAGGCTGCGTTCTCACATCCATATAGTTTATTTACAGTGCACTCTTTCTCACACACACACAATGAATCGTGCTGCACTCCTGATTCTTAATAATCAAACCGCAGCATCCACACACATAATCACCCACGTTTACAAGCCTCTCTGCAAAGATGTGTAACGCGCTGCGATTCAGCTTTCAAACCGTTTCTTTATGTTAAAAGAAAACACTACGTTTGGATGATGTCGACCCTTTTTAAAAAAGGGTGTAATGACATTTTAAAGCGACCATTCTGCAGGGTCATTTCAAACCTCTGGGTGGCAGGAAAGTTCAAGCAATGCTGTGAGAATGACTGGCCCAGATTTACATTGGAAATATTTCCAGCAGGACAAGAGACAGCTCTGGTCCAGAAATGCTGTTTTCTTTCAAACGTGAATATTTACATGGACGCGGTGTGTTTAACTGTGTGTTTGCGTAACTCCTTGCGTAGCTATTATTTGATTTTGAAAGGGGTGGTTCAAAGTTTTTCCACCATCTCTGGCTGAATGTCTCGCTCATTCTCGCCGCCTTCTCTCTCCTTCCTTCTTCCCACCTCGCAGCTCAGAGGACAGGTCGGACCATGCAGGTACCGTGCGACACAGAGTACCCGGCCTTTATCTCCGAGAGGACCATCAAAGAGAACACCGGCAACATTGACTGCGACGGCTGCGTCAAGTATGGGATGCACAAACAGACACGTAAACATCAATTAGCTACAAGCGACATCAACAATAAGAGCGCTGGTTATCAGCTGCCCACCATAGAACAACTATGAAAAATGAACGATCCTGTTAGCTCTCATCTTGGCGACACATTTTTGTCTTTATAATCCTGAATAATGAGAAGCACATTTAAATCATTTGTTGTCTGCTGAAAACGCTTTTATCCAGAGTAATCCATCAGAGACACACACACAGTGAGCGTTTTGAAATACGAGGCATTTAGAGATGAGGGAGAGAGGTGGAAAAAAGGCTTCCTTTAAAAATGGGAAAATGAGTGTGGTCCCCATTAACAATTTGGGCTTTTCTGTCAGGCAATTGTGGGGTGTTCTCTGGATCCCTGCAATGGGGCCTTCATTGCTCCCAGCTGTGGAACTGCCAGGGAGCTCAGAGCTCTGTGTGTGTCTCAGTGTGCTTGTGTATATGTGTGTCCGCTGTCGGTGCAGCCCCAGAGGGTCAGCGGGGTATCCTCCGCTTTCGGAGCCAGGACTGTGGTGTGGCTGGAGATACAGCGAGACCCTCACATAGAGACACCCCTGCCCAGCCGCACATGCTGAAGCCTGCTTCAGAGAAGGGGCTATAATCTGCAATGATGACACCAGAGCTGGGATTAGCAGGAACAAGCTGTGTGCTCAGCAACATGCCGCCTTCAAATGCATCGTTTTTAAAACACAATGAGTTTGACAAAGTAAAATGGAGTTTTTATTTCTCTTATATGGAATTTTATAGCTCATATTTGTATTAGAGGTTATTGGCGATAAACATCTGTTTCAAGTTACAGCCTGACTGAAGCCTTTCTCTTATATTTTCATTGGGACGTGTGTATGCTTTATGCTCTAGGAAATATATCCTAAGCTCTTGCCTGCTAAACCTCTCTTTACTGTATTTTGACTCTTTGTGTGGATGTGTGTGTCAGATCTCGTACGTGTGCGCTCTACTCCCCGATTAGTGTGACAGAACGTAAGAACCCTGGCGAGTGCTCTGGTAACTTAAGTGCCCCCAATAAGATGATTTAACCTTTATTAATGCATCTGTAGCTTTTCTAGATGGTAACTTGAGATTCAGGACAAAGAGAGCGTCTCCAACCGGAGAAGGTCTTCAGTGGGACCATTAGTGACAATAATCCTGGTTGTATATCTTCCAAAGACACATGCTCCTTTTCCTTTTCTCAGCCAAGAGGGACGATTCAAGTCACCAAAAACAGAAAGAAAAGAAAGGTTGAAGCTTCCAGTGAGGAGCAGCTTCAGGTGTACAGTTACAGTAAGATGTTGCTTAATCTGCTAGGATAGTACATATTTCTTCTTAGGTTTTCTTTTGGGCATTTTTAATTCAGCATTAAAAATGGATTTTAATTCTGCAAATGCATTTAAAATAATTTGAAAGAAATTATAAAGTAATAATAATTACTATAATAATAGTTGCATTTTTCTTTATAAATAATCTTCCTTTCCAACTTTAGTGCCAGTATCCTCATCGTACCATATTTCACATCAACTTATCCAGAGAGCCCCCGCCCCCTGTCAGATGCATGCAGTGGAATCATGTGTAAAAGGAGAATATTGGAGTCACGGTGCTCGTTTTCCCCCTAAAGTAACAGGAGACGTGGAAATAAAATGACAGCATTCCTCTTAAAACTCATCTATCTGTTTGTTGAGATTTTGTTGGAGCAATTTCGACTCGAATTAGTAAGAGTTAAATTGCACACAGTAATTACTGGTCAAATTTTTCAACTGTGATGACAGATATTTCTGAAGACCATGCTGGACATGCATTTATGGTTATGCTGTGCAGTTATTAAAACCTTAGAAAAACATTAACATTCTCGGCTGGATACAGAAAAAAAACATTTATCCGAACCGGTGCAGGGAATGATTTTTCCATGAAATGTACGAGACTATGTCCAGCTTGGAAACTATAGTGAAGCATTACGAAATGTATTGTGAATTAGCATTATCTTCTCTGTTTATATATAGAGTTTTTTTGGCCTTTTTTCAGCTTTGCTAGATAGATGCAGTGAAGACTGGCAGGAAAGTGAAAGGAAAGACAGATCAGCCACCTGGGCTGGCCACTCTCAGCCAAGCAGCACATGGTCGCCTGCTCATCCAACTAAGCTTGACCGGCACCCATGAATTAGCATTATGTTATCATAAGTAACAAGGTATTATTTAGCCGGGATAGTCGTTCATCCCTTTCAGCTGTAGAATGTGTAAGATGTGTTATGTTTTGTCTAAAAAGAAGACCTTCTCTCCGTGCATATGTCGTAATCCTTTCCTACAGTTCTCAGCTTTATATATCAGCTTTTCCTTTTGTCTCCCACGTGAGTCTCCACATTGTTTAAAAGGTTGTGTGTTATTTTTTCTCAGAGAAACATGTTGGATGTCCTTGTCTGTCTCCCCGCCAGCCAAAATGTAGAGGCCACAGCACTATGAGGCAACATTAACAACAAATTGTCTGTTACGCTATCTGTGTTTGTGATATGCATTGCTGTCTGTCACTTGTGTATCTGCGCACATTATACACATCAGTGCGTGTGTGTAGGTGTGTGTGCAGTGTGATGCTCCCTTTCCCAGCTCTGGGTATGTTCAAGGCCAGCAGATGTGCTGTCAGGATGTGTTTAAGTCTTTTCTCCAAAAACACTTGCTCTGCTTTCTATCAGCGGGCAGCGCTGGACTGGACCGGCGCTGTGCAGGGGTGAGCACAGATTATTAAACATCAGCAGATCCTAATTCACCCTGATTGGAACTGGTTTGGCGTGTTTGCCGAGTTGGTTTGGTTTGGTTTGGCCGGTCGTGCTGGGATAAGTGTATTAAGTGCAGCGGATTGGCACTCCTCGGGGATTGAAGGCTGTTTGTGGTCAGATTAAATTGGTCATGGTATTGAATAAGTAAAGATGGAGATATTCCTGTACTTATTGGGTCTGTTTGGATCTATTGGGTCTCTCCCTCTCTGTCTTTGTTCAAGCTCTCCTTCACAACAGTTGAGAAAGTGCGTTTGTGTATACAGTATTTTTTACATCTGTGTGTGTTCACTCAGTCACACGTGCGTGTTTTCATATGTGTCTGATAAATGCTTCAGAGCGAATTCGATAAATCACCCAGCTGCAGCGAAAGAGAGCAAGGCAGAGAAGCAGGAGATCAAGAAAGAAAGGGTGATAGAAAGAAGAGATCATCTTTACGACCTCTCTTCTTAATAAAGCTTATCCACAGCCATAAATCACCGGCCAGGAGGCCGAGGCAAGGCCTGATCTCTCAGACCAGTAAAACACAGCCATGGGAAGCTGTAAGCACAAAAGTGTGGTTCCCATTTGTCTCCCTTTGGAGTGTTTTATATTCGGCAACACTTCATTGGTGCTTGCCTTGGATAGGGTACAACAAAGCCTTAAGAAAAGGAAAGGAAGAGAACGAGGAAGAGGGGCGGATGGAGTGAGTTAGACAAGTATGTGTGTAAACTATGTGTGTGTGTACGCTGGTGTGAGTCTGTCTGTGTCGCTGTATGTTTATTGACAGCTGGCGCTGAGATACTTCATACTCTTGACATGCATCCAGTGGAGTCTCTTCAGAGTCCTTCTCCCCTCTGCCAGGGGAGCATGTGAAGACTCATAACACAAATCCCGTGACACACATGGAAATTTACATCATACCCATGCTCCTGGACTGCTAGCCAGATCTCACTTTCAACTGTCTCTTGTTCCTTTTCCATCTTTCTTTCTTTCTTTTTCTATCTGGCTGTCCGTGCTGTGATTGGCAGGTCCTTTGTGATTCAGCAGATCCCCAGCAGTAATCTCTTCATGGTGGTGGTGGACAACAAGTGTGACTGCAGCATGTTTGAGCCAATCACCATGGACCCCATCGAAATCATGTATATCCTTCGCTGAGGTGTGAGGGAGAAGGAAGCAAGACATATAACAGCGATAGGGTTACGTAAAGTTACTCTACTCTGTAAAAAAGTGTGTAAATTCATCAAATGGCTTCAAATGTAACAAACTCTCCTAGGAGTCATCACCTCGCGTCAGACTTTATTGGGATTGAATAACCACATGAGTACGAGAGGATTGATTATTCTTTGGTTTTCAAACCCCTGCTGAGATAAATATACATGTTGTCTTGTTTTCTTTTTAGTAGACGTTTCTCCTCCACCTCATAACTTTCACAATTAGATTTTTTATAGTTAATTTCCTTTGATTATGAATTCAGTGGAACATTTTAAAGTAAAAAGCTTGTTTACACTCTACCTCTTGTGGGTAAGCGATCTAATTGCTGTATGGGACAAGAACCAAAGCTGAGGCAATGAGACATCACTTTTCTTTGGCTGTGTGTGAGTTTGGACTTTGTCACATGCCACGCTGTGATTGGATCTTGATCAACAGCAGACACAGCTAGCTTGGAAAGGCTGGAGACTGAAGGAACTTAATTTGTCACCACATAACTGGCTGAATTCTCCTACAATGTGCATTTCTTTGAAATTTTATGCACTGCAGTCACGCTGTGTATACATGTCCACCAGTGTTTATTTTGTTGTGGGGTGCTCACTGTAGCATGCTGTTTTGTTGCTGTGCAACAAAAGAAACCTCATCAAACATCGCTCAGAATTGGCTCTTGTTTCACTTTTACTCTATACACACACACACACACACACACACACACACACACACACACACACACACACACACACACACACACACACACACACACACTCACAAACAGGCATTCCTTTTGAATTCAAACAGGAAATATACTCCAGCAGGAGTAATGCTGAGTGTACATGTTCTCTAGTATTGCCTTAACTCCAACTGCACATAATGAATCTCTGAAGTGCGAAAGATTGAAGATGCAAAAGGACAGGAGGCGCCCAGACACCTGCCACCCTTTTCACCCAGAGGTACATGTGCTGCAATGTACAATAACTCACTATAGTAAAAGTCCTGTTTCGTATACCTCTGATTCAAATAAAACATATCTCTTCCCATAATGCCCCTCTCTTTCTCTAGGAAAACTCAATGGAGTGTGGGGGAGCTGTGAATCTTACCCAGTCTCTTGCTACGACACTGCTCTGCCTACTTGTGGTGTTGCTCCCCAGGTGACCAGAGCTGACCATGCCTCTCCACTGAGAACTTTACTTGGGTCGGATTGGCTCGGCATGCAAAAGAGTCGCAATGATGCCACCGAAAAAAAACAAAAAAACAAAAAACACTCCCGCCCCATATAAAGTTGTGCCCAATTTCAACTCACCACCTACAAAGTCCCTAGCCCTGACGTGCCATCCTACAAGGTAAATATCTGAAAGGATTAATAATGGATACAGCTGCTAAGTAGTAATAATTAAGGTGCTTTAGCAATATCACGAGGTTTTTGAGGAGATACAAAGTTTAGAATCACATAGTAATAATGCTGACAATGCACTTAGTAGCTTAAAAACTGCACAAGTGGTTGAGTAACACCCACAGACACTAGCACCACAACGTTCAGTCCTTTCAGGTAGCAGCTAATGGGCTGGGTCTGTAGCTGGGCTTGGAACTGGGTATTAAAGCCACGTAACACCCACATGGATAAAGACAGATACACATGGCCAACTTTGACTTTTTATGAAGATTAAAAAAAAGAAAACACAGATAATACTGATGATGATTATATGTGGCTGGGGTTGTGATGAAATGTCTGTCTGTTAATATTTTTTTTCCACAATGAGAAAATAAAAGAGTTCTAGTGTATGTATATAAAAATATATTGTAACAAAAGAGTCTTATTTATGATTTGCAAGTGGTACCCATAAACTGTGACTACGAGATGTTTGAGTCCTCTGATGTGAGTGGTTGTTAATATTTGAGCTTTGCCTTATTAAACAACATTGTTCCTGTTTATGTACTTTTGAAATAAAATGATGTTAAAAAAATTTATGTGGTTGTCGAAAGCTGTTGTCGAAAGGAGCTTAGCATAGCAGATATTCGCTAAAATGAAATATGAATCATTACTTTTCGTATATTGCGCTGTTGTTTTTGGCAGATTTGACTGATTAATACAGTGTCTGCTCTTGGTCTGGGGAAATATTTGGCTGCTTTGTGACCTCCCCATAAACAGAGATGCAGCAACCATGTGTGTGTGTGTGTGCGTGTGGAATTGCATGTTCATCTGGTGTTTCACTGTTTTGTCATTCACGTACCCCCTCTGCCCCAGAGGCTCATCCTCCCGTTCAAAGAAACAATAAAGACCACAACACTGGAATGGAAGACCAACACAACAACCATCTGTATCTGCTTAGAAATAGACCAGGGAATTGCATAGGAACAGACACTTTTCTGACACACACACATGTACGCATACATGCAATAACACAATTTTTCGAGTAGTGCAAAGAGAGCCACATATACATATGTTATGCTGTAAATTAAAAGCAACAAAGACGTTTTCAGTGCCGGTCAGAGGAAGCGCTGCCGTGGCCTCCACATCAACACCGAGGTCCCTGCGGTCAACAATGGGACATGCTTCATCTCCCTCTCTTTCCCCACCTCTCAATGAGCCGGTTCTGTGAAACTCCCGCTCCAGCGGCGAGGTAATTCTCAGCGTCCTAGTGGTCTAATCTATTCTCCTCTGTTTAATTGAAATCGTCCCTTCAGCAGAACTTTGTGACTTTAATCATTCCCAGTTCTCTTCCTCTCTCTCTGGTCCAAAGACTCCCTGACTTGCTTGTGGGTCATTTATCACTGCATAATGGGATTGGAGCTGTTTTGGGTCAACACGCATCCAACCCAGTCTGTGATTCCTTCCTGTTTGCCAGATGAGTTATGGGAAAGTGCATCCAGTGTGTGTACAAAAGGCAGACTTGGGAAAGCTTTCTTCTTTCTGGGGTGTTGCCACAATGGCAGCCCTGTTGCCCCCTTCCTTGTTCCTGTGAGTGATAAATGTTCATCTGTGTTTTCTGTAAGCCATTTTGCCCTCACGCTGATGGATACATAAGCCATTCAGATGCTAAAAATGCCTGCAAATGCTTCCACTCTGTTTTCTGGATTTCCCACAGCACGCAGCTGCTTATGCACACAGGTGACAGTGACAAAAACACTTTAATAAAGTAGGAAGAAACAGGGGGAGGGAAAACAATGAAAGAGGAAAAAGAAACTAACTTTAACTGTGACAAACTTAATTTGAAGAAGAGCCTTTGAAAAAGCCATCCCCATCTGTCAGAGAAGAAACACTCAAAGAAGAACTAAGTGACAAACAGTGGGGGTATTTTCATCCGCATTCCTTCCCAGTGATCCAATCTGCACTGCTGTTTGAGGTGGGGAGGAACCCCTAAGAGAGGAGTCACTTGGACACAATGCCCTAAAGGGGCCCTGAAGTTCAAACCCAACATATCCATCAGCACTCATGCTACTCTAACTCTGTTCACCATTATGCACAAGACAAATCTCCTTTGCTAATATATCGGAAGACAAGCGATGGCTGAATCGCACATTCAGGCATTTCTGCATACATGCACGATGAACATAATATGCATGGGCGGTCACGCAAAGGGCAAAACTTTCGGTGTTACCTCCAATGGCGTGGATACCAGTGGTGGTTTGCTTCGAGGACCACAGATATGTTTAAATGGAAATGATTCTGAGCAGCTGAACCACACCAGGACCACACACAGGCTCGCTGACCACAACACAGCAGAGCTGAGACAAGCTGGGAAAACACACACACACTATTCTGTCCACATTCCACAGGGTGACTAGCAGCATCAGCACTGCAACCCACTGTCTGCGTGTAATCTTATACTTGCATAGATTGGGGTTACTACAGCAAATGTCTTAATTTAGAGAAACAATGATAGGAAAGCCCTTATTGAAAGATGGCCTGACTGCGCTTAAAGGGTTTAATGGTTCATTACATCGACTGCGCTTTTGCAGCTTGGCTTTCATCAATGGCGTGTTTAGTTTCGCCATCATGTCCTCAGCTAAGCCCTTGTTTACCTCCTCTTTCACTCTCCTTCACCTTTTTCCCTGCTGCCCATGGTAGTGATAATGAGCAGACCTGTCGACTCACATGTGCCCACGCACTCACACATCGGAAAAAGCCGAAGCAGACCCCAAAGACAAATTTGTTCCTGTGGGTGTCAGGAGACACGCTGCTGCCAAGGTTGGAGCAGCGAGCAGAAAACATGCGCTCTTAACACACACACGTACGCTACGAAATAGTTGCCTACCCCATGCTGTGACAGGAAGAAAAGCCTTCAGTACTTAGAGACCTCTTGGCGAGCTAGAGGACCTGACAGCCAGCTGTACTAATACACTTTGTATATTCGTGTGAGTGTGTGTGTGTCTGTGTGCAAGAAAGCAAGAAAATGGGAGAAAGCTAGTGTGAGAAGCTGAGAAACTATATCTCACTGTTTTTGAACTCTGGTTAGGATTAGCATGCAGTATACATTTGGTGAGCAGAGTGTCCGTAATTCACAGGCTTGAAGTTCATCAATTATCTCTCAGACAGTCAGCTTACTTTCATCAACCACACGCTGAAAAACAAAACCAGAACAAATCAGGCGGATATTTAGCATTCCATCCTGTGTTTGTGCAAACAAGCTGAGTGAGATTAGCATTAGCATATTCAGCGGAGTCTTTGTAGCTACAAGCCGACCTCTGCCAACTCATCTAGTCCACGAAAATCCTCATTGGCTTACACATGGCAAACTGAGCAATGGCCTGGAGGGGCATACTTATTGGCTCCCTGAAACAGGAAGTGGCTAAATGGGCCCCCCGCTTTTGCCTCTGCTACTCAAATGCACCCAGTCTGTTTTCAGTGTGCAGGCCAGCTTAACAGAATGGACAGTCAGGAGTGTGGACGAGGAGAGAGGGGAGGGTAAGCAGGGAAAGTAGGAAAGCTAGATTGGAGGTCAGGGAGGCAATGGAGGGAAAAGGCGGTCTGATTGCAGCGGGGTAGGTGGTCGAACAATACCATAGCCCAAAGCAAGCAACGCCATTGGCTCCCAGCCTTGGTTTGTCTCCAGGTCTCTACATTGTGTTGGGACTGGGAACCGCTGTGAGTATTGTGAGCACTTTAGCATTTCCTCGAATCACAGTTCATCAGTATCAGCATATTTGTCTTGGATGAAGGACCGATCAATGAGTTAGGGACGATTGGGGGTTTGGCTCCCCCCACAGCGTGGTATAAATCCCGCTGTGCCGATGAAGGCTAAATGTTGATATGATAATTGATGTAGTGTTTTTTTGGTACGTGGCGTCTCTGGGCATGGTGCGGTTGCATTACAAACTTTTATAGAGGTTCGTGCATGCGTGTGTGTGTGTCCATCTGTCATGTTTGATTTGTATCTTTATACCCGAGCTAGAGAGCCGCTCCGGCTAACCCTCTGTGAACTCTGTGTAGACAGAGCTAAATGCTCGCTCTTACTGGCACATGTGCAAGTGTTTGCATTTGTTTGTGTGTTGCATGCACGTGCTATGCTTGTTTTGCTTTTCTCATGTGGTGCATGTTAAATAGCCACACATAGACACAGTATACGTCAACATGTACTATATGTTGATTATGTCCTGTATAGTTTTTCTATTCTTGTATATATGAGCCTGTGAATCAAAGACGCGTCTATACGTGCAAATTTGGTCAGACTGATGAGCCCCATGTTGTGTGTAAGGTTGGCCTAGGGATTTCAACGCCCTTATTTCACATAGCAGAGCAGTGAAAGAAAGGCTAAGGTTACAACCACAGGCCCTGACAAAAACAATCTCTGCAGCCATGTGACATTTGTATGCCCTAGTGTCCCTCACACACCCCATTTCTCACTCCTTTCTAACCCTTCCCTCACCCATCATTACCCTCTTGACCCTAGAACTATCCAAAGGCTTGCCATTGACGCCAGTTGCAGTACTCTAAGTCCGCTGTTCGCTCTTACTCTAACCGCCATCACATCCATTCACTGTATCTGCACATGTCAGGGTGCACATGAGCACTTGTGCCAACACCTTTATGCTTATGTGCACAGTATGCACTTCCATGTGCTGCATGTATTCAGTCCTCCTGTTCTCTCTCAAACTAACTGTCTGGAGCGTTTAAAGTGTATGACATCACAGCAAGTAATGCTGGGTGCTGATGTGTGTTTTGTGGTCGAGCCGAGCCGGGATGTGACGCCGTCTGTTTGTTTTTCAAGAGCTGGAGTTGGAAGAGAGTCCCGGGGAGCAAGCTGATTAGAGCTGTCATTTATGTAACCATTGCAGTTCCATGTTGCAATTAAAAATAATCAGAGCTGCTATATACTTGAGACATGATCTCGTCATAGCCCAGAGGCTTTATGTGCACATGATTGCATGTCTATGGGTGTGTGTGTGTGTGTTTGTGATTTAATATTGCTTGCTTGCGAGTGTATAAAGAGTATTATTAATGAGCTGTGTAATAGAAAAATCCTGCAGTGTGTCATTACTTGGAAAGGAAAAGGAACTAACACACAATTTGATTTGTCAGGCCAAGAAGTTGAGTTTAAAGGAGACAATGGCCAAAGAGAGGAAGTCACGAGGAAGCTACGGATAACAAGAGTGTGTGTTTCCAAACTGGTAGTTAACCTTGGCCTCTTTGAGTGTAGAAATGTGGACTAATCTTTCTGAAAGGCCAGCATCATTTATAAAACGTGTGAAAGAAATCACAAATCAGCATCTGCTACTGTGTGCTTGCAGACTACTTCTCCCTCCTCCCTTTCTGAAAGCGTCCTCCACTTAAACTTGTGAACTTTATTTCCACCTCATTCACTGTATGTTATTTCATTCTCTCCTGAATAGGCTTTCATTCTGTTCTCGCTCACTGCAACTTATTTCCACAGCTGGGTGTGAATTCCTCCACTGCTCTGTTAATCTTATACATTAACCCCAACTCACGGCAAAACAGTCCTGTGTACAAGAATAAATATTTATCGCAAGCATGGGCACACACAAAAATCCATACACTGTATAAATATTGTAGCATACTGAAATTTAAATGTGTTATTGCAAGTTGTTCCACGCAATAACACATTTGATTGAATTTTACTTAAAAATGTTGAACTGACTCAATGAAAAGCCAAAACACTAAAAACCTTTATTTTCATTTTTGACTTGCATTTTAGTTATTTGTGTTATATGTGATATTTCAATGAAATGTTGTTTCTTTCAGTTGCTTTTATTGAGTCAGTTTTACAATTTAGAGTAAAACACACCGTAAAAATAAAAAATCCTAAAAAACAGTAGTATTCCAGCAGCTGGGGCGCCAAAATAATAACAGAAAATAACAGAAAATAACTTTCTCATAAAAATACGGTTATTTTCAGTAATGACACTACAGTTTGTTGCCCTACTTTTACATGGGATTCTGCCTTTTTCACCTGCTTTTAAACATTAAATTAGGAACAATTTAATGTGATTAAACAATGAAATTACCTATAAACAAGGTCAATGAATGCGGCACTATGAATAATAATACTTTAATGTACAGAAATGTACAGTTAACAGTTGGTTTAAATAATAATAATAATAATAATGCATTGCATTTATATAGCGCATTTCGGGGCCCTCAAAGCGCTGCACAATGCCACTATTCATTCACTCTCACATTCATACACTGGTGGAGGCAGCTACAGTTGTAGCCACAGCTGCCCTGCAGACTGACAGAAGCGAGGCTGCCATATCGCGCCATCGGCCCCTCTGACCATCACCAGTAGGCGGCAGGTGAAGTGTGTTGCCCACGGACACAACAACCGAGACTGTCCGAGCCGGGGCTCGAACCGATTACAAGACGAACACCCAACTCTTGAGCCACGATCGCCCTAAATAACATTATTTGATGTAAAAAAAAGTTTATAAGAATAATTTTATATATTTTCCATAGTATTACATTTGAATTTAACAGTTCAATCTTTCAAATAACAGACAAATATTTGTGAAATTATGATGCATTTGTGTATGTATTTTAACAATCTACATATGCATATGTACAGACAAATATGTTTAAAAAACAAGAAAATTATGTTTTATTACATTTACAGTGATTTTATGTTATTTTACATTTGAAATGTAAAATCTGTCTATTTATGTAAATTAATACAAAACAATACAAAACTGTAAAATACACAGTAAAAATACTTTTATATTACAATTTTTTACAGTGCACAGTCGGGGTTTTTTTAGGAATTGCTTAACACATTTGGGTGGAACAACATCCCACAACTTTTTTTACTTAAAAAACTCGTTTTCAGTGTTGTTATCAAAAATCCTCCTCACACAAGTATATTTTTCCCACTTGTTGTGACTTTGAACTGCAGCTCTGCTGAGATTCTAGCTTCAGTTTGAATAGAGAGCTATGTTTCAGGACAGACTTTAACTATAATCTCAGGTGGTTCAAAGCAGTCAAACATAAGATAAAGAACTAAATCTAAAGATGTCTAGATTATCTAAGTAAACACTTGCGGATGGTTTTGAAGAGTTCCTTTATACGCTTCAGTTCCTCCTGCTTTATCTCAGATTTCCATTTTAATCAATGGGACTGCCCTCACTGTAACTATAATTACTGTTCTCGACACTGAACAACAGTGGAAAAATACTGCAGGTAATTAAAGCTCTGATTAACAGATCTGACTGCATGTAGTAAGAAAAAAATGTAAAGAAATCAAAATGTGTTTTAGATTCCTCATATTAGCCACCTTTGTTTTGCAGTCTTGGCATCCTCTCAGCCATGAGGCAGTCACCTGGAATTCTTCTCCAACAGTCTTGACGCGTTCCCACATATGCTGAGCACTTTTTGGCTGCTTTTCCTTAACCCTGCGGTCCAACTCATTCCACCTCTGTTAAGTTTAGGTCAACACCTGTTAATTGAAAACAATCCCAGGTGACCACCCCGTGAAGATGGTAAAGATAAAGATATTGCCAATAGTCTGTAAAGCTGTCATCAAAGCAAAAAGTAGCTGCTGTGGGAATCTAAATTATGTAAAAAGAGTTTGCTTTGTTCAAACCTTTCTCTCGTTCTTTTAAGTTTCAACTGGATTTTGTTTACACAAATTTTACATTATAGATACAAATCCAATAACTGCTTATGAGCAACCATTTGGCAAAAGAGAGGGGGGAAAAACTTTTAACAGGAGGAAACCTCAGACAGAACCAGATTCAAAGTGAGTGGCCATGTAGACGCGAGGAAAAGAAAGGACAGAAAAAAAAGAGCACAGAGAGACAACAAACAATATAACACTCAGCACGTTGGTGGGACCATGTAACCGCCGACCAGTAACCAGGAACATGCAGCTGCCAAGACAGAGATGCTTGTAGAAAGGGGGAGGACTCTCCCTGCAGAATGAAAAAAGGAACAAACTATAGGATATAGAAGACACAATAATAATGGCATATATTATGTCACGGCATGGGAGTGCCTCCCAGCTCTGAGACCTGGAGCTGTTTATCTGAGAAAATAATTGCAGACCATTCAAACCAGCCCAGCCCTGCCTTACCAGCCAAATGCCTCGTGATTGTACTGATGGAGAGAAATGGGCCTGATCCTAATAAACTAAGTATTTATGGAGTGAGGGTAACAAGCTGAGTCAGAAGAGTAATTTTGGCCAGCATCTGTTTATATACTTTTTTTAACAGTCTCCCTGGTGTAAACAGTGTGTGTGGTTTTCAAACACTAAATGCCTGCTACATTAAAACACCAGATCTCTGCTACTTCTAAGAGTCTACATTGCTTTGAAAGCATAAACGCATAAATGCAGCTTGATAGGAAACAGTGAAATGTTAAGTTGTTAAAGGAAAATATCACCCAAAGAAAAGACTGGCTGATACAGAGAGAAGAAGGACGTAAGTAAGTAAGTGAGAGCACGTGCATGTTGGGAAAAAGCATTTTTATTTTGTTGAAATAAATTCTGATGTTCTTTAAATGTGCATGCATGAACGAAGGGTGGCTGGAATAAAGGAGAGCTTTGGTGTCTCTGTACATATGCTAAGACCTCTCGAATTTTTCTAAATTCAGCATTGCGGGAAAATTTGTCAAGATGGAACTGCTGACAAATTTTACTCATACATCCTGTTTAAGTTTGAATATTTATTCCTTTTTTACACATGGAATAAATTCATTGTGAGTGATAAGGTCCTCTTTTAAAGCACTATTTAAACACACTGAGTAAATCAGAATTAGAGTGTATTGCCAATTTCTTTATACGTATTTCAGGGCGGGATGTCAAATTACAAAAAGTCCAACCCTGTGACTTAGAAATTATGTTTATATACTACTAATTTGTGTTGAGTGCCGAGGGGTTACAGGGTATGCGCATTGCATTATGAGCATGAATGAGACAATTATTTTGGAGCATTGAGTATTTCCCAGATGTGTCCTCCACAGTTTAAATGTAAATTACACCCTTGGGTGAAAGTCAGTTGAAGGTGAAAGCACATGTAAATTGCTTAGGTGCAGGTCTGCAATTGCTCTTTTCCCCTCTTTTTTTGCACCCTGAGATCATACATTTTTAGGTGTATTTTCTTGTTAGACTTGGGGAACCTCTTGCCAAAACCCTGTCTCTTTTCTATGGTATTTACAAAAGTACTGGGTATTTAAATCAGGTACTGAGTCGTGTGTGTGTGTGTACATTTCTAGCTACATATCTTTTGGCAGTTAGATATTGAATGTGTCTTGCTATTTACAGCTATTTACAACCATAAAACCCACCTCTAAGTACCAAGAAAAACCTGAGAAGCTTCTTTCAGCAATCCCTTAGTTCATAAGGGGTCCCAGCAGTATCTGCATATTTCTTATGGGAGATTTTTACACTAGACACCCTTCCTGATATGTGTCCCCACGCGGAACCCAACTGGGTGTCTTTAATGTGGCATGCAAATGTGTTAACCACTACAGTGTGGAGCACTCAAAGTTAAAACATCTTGGTACAAAGGAAGATATGGTCATCTATTCAGACCACCAAACCAAACAGCTTTAGAAGGTGTATCCAGATCAAGGCTCAGGAAGCTTGATTGGAGTCACAATGGAGGGTGGTTGATGATGTGTCGTTGGATGCAAGTATCCTCTGTATATCAGTTTTTAGGCCATTTCTGAGTTCTTATTCCTGAATGCGTGTGTGCAATTATTGCCTGATGTGGTTAGTCATAGGAAATATTATTAGCTAAAACAGTTCTTAATATTAACACGATTGTGCCGACTCACAGAGCAGAGAGCCATGACTTTTGAGTTAATAAGAATGGACGTCAAGTATAAATATCCTTTGAAACACGTTTATATGAACCAATAATCCGAAAGCATTTGCAACATAATGGTTTCCAATAGCGCGCAGAGAGAATCAAAGCTGGACGGTGCACTCGGCCGGTGTGGATGAGGGTGTCAGCTGAACACATGCAATGTTTTCATAACATGAACCGTGTTCCTAGATAAAATTCACCAGAGTTTATTTTTGTAAATGTTCAATGAATACCCACTTTCCCTATTAATTTCCCAGCTAAGCACAGGAAGACAAACAGTAAAGCTGTTAAACAGCTGAGCGGACCTTCTTTTTCCAGATTCATAACTTGTTATAAGGACCTGGAGGGCAGATACGCACCTTAAACTTGGCAGATGGTGTCACTTTGGATCGAGGACTTCCCTACTGCTTTCTCTGTGCACTCCCTGTGGTTCGCTGTCTCGCTGTCTCCCTCTCAGTCTCTCATCCCCCCCCCCCCTTTTTTTTTCGTTGGGGGGAATTCACCTCCATAATTTATTTCATGCAGGAAAAAGACATTGTGGGCTCATAAATCAAGAACACTTTATATAAAAAGAAATGAAAGCCGCCTGCATATGGGATGTTTTAGCTCACATTCTTAGCAGTTCGACATGTAATAAAAGAAATATGGAATTTTCACCTCAGGTCTCTATCAATAAAACAAATGTGAGCACTGAATATAGCTCTCTGTTCTTGAGCTCACGCTGCACCGTGACATTCGCACAGCTTGATTTGTTAGACACAGGAGTGGATGTCTGCGCTAGGAAGGCAAACGGAGTACATGTAGAGTTCTTTAAGTGTGATCTACACCCGTGGAAAGATCGTTCTTATCTTAGCAGATATATGGTTTAAGACCCTTTCGTGACCGAGTTTCCCGAAGCATTTAAAAGAAAAAGGTTTTGTCCACAGACAGGTTTATGCTTCAGGCCAAATCTTACACCGCAAATCTGTTGCTATGGACATTAACAGCACACTCATATTTTTGAGTTTTATAACTCAAAAAGTGCACAGTTTTCACACAGGAATGCCAACAACGTTTGTCAGTCTTTTTTTGAGATCCACCCAAAATATCTAAATGCGTGTATATCCGTCAAAAAGTATACCTGCAGTGTTTTAAAGCTTATCTGAGCATCACAGGGTGGCTTCATTTTATTTTGCCCTGTCACAGTTCTACGTATGATGTGACGTGTAGCTGTTAGTCTGTTAAGCCAACACTGTTCACTGTAATCTGTGCTCTCTGCTGTTTGTGGGTTTTAAACAGTCAAGTTGAGGATGCTGCGTCTCCCTTGAGGAGAGATCGTGTTACTCTGGGATACCGCTGAAAGCTTCTGCTACCGTCTTATGCTTCTTTTTCATTTGATGGTGTTGCATTGCCACTCTCTACAACTCAAGCTGAACCGGAGCCACAAAGAGCTAAACACACAATTTTCAAGCAGTACTTTCAAAAGTTGCCGGAGTCACCCTTTCTTTGTCAGTTCACAGATGTGGGTTTGCCTCTGCTAGATCACAGTCTCATCTTAAAACATGCTTAAAGATGGAAGTCGTGTCTGTGTAGCTGCTTCAGAGTGTGTTTGTGTCTGAGATTTGTGCTCTCTTAAAGCCCAATGCGGTCCGAGGAACAGCCATATATTACGATCATGCAGAAAACAACCACGTCCTCCTCCTTCTCCGTACCCTCCCTCACCTATTTCTCCAGTCATCGCTCCTTTTCTGAGTCTAATGTTGAAATAGCAGATGATGTGACACGTTACATGTTGTGCCGTCTGACTTTTACATCAGAGGCAGCACACATTTGATGACGGTTGTAGCTATATTCAGGGAGAATGTGCATATCTGCTTGCTGTGCTGCAAAGTTCTGTAGAATTGTGCCAAAACAGTAAAAGAAGTCAGTGAGCTGGTGGCTGCAGTAGGTTAAGTTAATACACCGTCTCCCTCGAGCTACAGTGCAGGGGGACAGGTCTAAAAGGAATGTCAGTCTCCTAAAACCCTTCGGGTGAGGACTTAGGAACCACGGTCTGACTGAAAACACCTGCACCTTATAAGGGCCAGTGTACAGAGAGCTTCAACAGCCTGATCCAACATACACATTCATGAATGTTCGCTTTCACACAAATACACATCCATAGGCTGGACACACACGCACACACGCGCACATAAAATAAGACATTTGTGCTCGCACACAGAGCAATGCAAAAATTCTCATAAATGCTGCGTGTACAGCTTGTGTCATCTTTTCCACGACTACCCAACGCTCTCTTCATAGGTAACATTTTTTTGTATCTTTTCCTCCAGGATTGAAGTGAAATGAAATACTATCCACACATTATAGAAATGGACAGGACCCAAAAATGCTCTACACTCCCAAATAAACTTCCACTCAACTTCATTTCAGACTTTAAGGAGGAAAAAAAACTCTTCTGCAGACAGTGAGTTATTTGTGCAAGTCTGTAACATGTCTGCAGACTTGCATTGGACTGTTGCTGGGATGGGTGACTGGTTTTACTGGTGCACCATGGGAGAGAGAGACATAGTGAGTGGAACAGCACGATCAGGACAGTGGAAACAATTTTCCTTGGCAGTTATGTATTTGTTGCCTTACGGACACCCTCCTCGTGAAGTGTAGCTTGCTAAACATCCCGTTGATTGCAAAGCATGTCTTCAGCTTGACATTTCAGCGCAATGTACCAAAGCGAGTTCGGTTCTTGTACGGTCAGTCGGTAACACCTGGTATATTTTAGTTGCTCTCCCCTCAATATGGTTTTTGAATTTAGTTATATTTCAAACCATTTCCAGAATGCGTGTTTTGGGCACTTGCCATCTAATGCAGACCCATCCAAGCAGTATAAAAAGAAGTGGCACAGCAGGATGCCTTTATAATTTAATTGTGTCTCATTAACCTAGCCTCGGGGCTGGTGGCAGAGTGCACTATGCATCAGGTTAACACACTGCCTTAGCTAGTCTTAGCTTGTTTCCCTAGGCAGACGGCACGCTGTAGTGCTCCAACAATCATTAAGAACCACAGGACGAGTGATGAGCTAAAAGCTAAGCTGGAGACTGGATGGGAATCAGAGTGCTAAAAACACACAGATGGTGACAGTTTTAACACCGTGGTACCTGATATAGCCGCTTATGAAAGGAGTGCACACACAAGACTTTCATCCCGGAGAAGAGCACGATGAAACCAATGCCATGTATTGTTTGTGGGCAGAGCGCCGTTCTCGCTTTCATTTCTGGCCGTCTTCTATATAAACAGGAAGCCATATTTCTCCGCACTGATATCCAAAAGAAAGTTTGGGAGAGCCACGGGGGAGAGAAGAAATATAGAATTTGTGTGACAGTGAAGTACATGAAGTGTAAGAGTGAAGGGCTGAGGGAAAAAAACGAGACGGTGAGGAAAATATTGGCACCAGATATTTCCCCCGTTTTGCTGCAGGGCTGAATATGTTTCTCCATGTTTCATATTTGAGCTTTTGAGTCAGAAAGAATTTCCTTATTCTATTGTCTGTAACTTTTTAACTTTCAAAGCCAATCTGGAACAATTTCAGGTGTTTTCTTTTATCTTATGTCCTTTTCTTCATAGTCCAGAGGTGTCCTGTTGATATTTCTACAAATGTACACATTATTAATCAACAACAGAATAGGATTAGCGGCACATCAAGTTTGTGCCTTAACTCGGTGTGCTTTAGCGGATAATGTACTGTGTCACATGCATTTTAGATTTTGAGTTCCAATGTCGAACGTGGTTTCTGTGCCGATGTGTTTTCATCTTGTTTGCTGTGAAATTAGCTTCCACTTTGGCATTTGTGCAGCTGTGGAAAATGGATTCCAAGTAAATCTGAGGTATGTATTTCCTATAACTGAGATAACTGGTCTGTCTCCAAGCTCTAAACTGAAGTCAGACTATATGAATTCAAGTCAAAGTATATGAGCACTCTGGATTCAAAGGCACGTGATTATTCACTGTGTCAGTGGTGAATAATGTCTTCCATCTAGCATAAGGGCTCAGGGGAGCCTCGCATATACTGATGTGCACTGTTGTGTGGTATGTGTTTGCACTAATCTTTCTGCATTTGTCTGTGAGACCCTGGGGAACCAAATTTCTGGGTGTAAGAAGACCTAAAGCTGATCTGCCTCATTCTGCCTGACACTACAGCCAATCAAAACGTTTCCCTGAAAGCCCGAGTATTGTGTGCGTGCATGCACACAAACGCACACACATCACCAGCCGAGTGCCAGAACCCATTCATCAGGCCCTCATAGCCGGGCCCTGTCAACCTCCAGCCCCAGGCCTGCAGGCCTCAAGCCAGGGGCTCGAGTTCCGGGCTTCCCGCCAGTCTGTCATGGCGCTGGGCCACGGGCCAGCCTTCCATCAGCTTTGATGTGAGTTGGATAACCGAATGGCTGAAGAGGGGTGGCCTCTCAGAACAGGAGTTACACAGCACACGGAGCGGGTCAGTGAGCTGCCACAAGCATTCAGAATGTGTGTGCACATGCATGCACGTGCACTCTCTGGGGTTCAGATCTTTTTTTACTGAAGTTTCCATTGCATATGCTCCGTGTTATAAATTAAACCAACGCTTGAAATATTTTGTATTCTAATATGATTAAGTGGGCTTAACTGTTTGATTTGGAGACTTTATAGACATGTATCTAATTAACATCACAATAAATACACTTTTTTTATTACTCCATATTCAGACCTATAATTTTTCAGATTTTCATCACACTGGAGTCTGAAATATAGTATTTAATGGCGCTGGGAGCATGAGAGAAGCAAGAAAAAAGCTCGTTTTCAACCAGTGCACTAATGCAACCCTCACTCTCTTTCATAGCACATACATGCACGTACATGTGACCAGAAACTTCACAGTGACACCTGCATCCACATCACCGGCACAAAAATCCAACTAAGACTTGCACAATACTTGTGTTAGCTTAGTGCTCAACTTACAAAACATTCATGTTTCAAAAACAACAAACACTGATGAGGGCGTATGCGCTGATTGACATTCAATCCAAAAACTGGGAGCTTTGATCAAACTGGAACAAGCACGTTTTGCTAACCTCTGTCTGACCTTTGAACATTTTAAATCACTTCACCAGAACAGAATCACTTCATATCTCTGTCCACTTTTGTTTTTGGTCCCTCTCTGTCTCACGTCTGTCCTATTATCTTCTATTATCTCCAACTTTCTTTAAACTTTTTTAGCCTTTTAGCTGTTTATCAAAAGGAATGTTTCTCATTAAGCCCTCTGTCAGCTTGTTAAACAGAATCAGTTGGTGATGATGAGAGCGACGATCTTTCTCTGAGGTCAGCGAGGCTACAGAGGCTACTGGATCCACTGAGCACAATTAATTTCTCATAAGGTCAGTTCCTCTTTAGTTCATCTGAAAAACAAACTATCGTCAGACTTGAGAAATTCAAAATCTCCCTTACAGTGTTTATTAGTTTTATAATTACTGCTAAAATGTAGAAGCAGCGTTTTAGAAATGCTTTGGTCCTTTCCGAATCACACAAATAAACACGACACACAATATGTGGGACTGAGGTGACCTTTCCAAGCCCCCCCACCTCCACGAAGAGTCAGAGCCAATAGGAAATGTGAATGTTCCACAAGCAGTCCCTTACAGAAGGATATTCACCTTTAAAAGGTGTTAGGTTTATGGGATCTAGTGAGACTTTACCTGTATATCCAACTATTCCATTTTTCCATCTGCGCTGTGTTGATTCATTAACCACAAAGACCTCAGTGTAAAACCCCCGTTTAAACACCTTATTTCATTAAGTGCTTTTTAATGAGGGCACTAACTAGCCCAGGTGTCAGTCATCAGGAGAAGAGATGGCCAAAGCTGCTGGAAAATATGTCTTTCTGCGGTCTATAACATTTTTCTGTGATGGTAAAACTTATGATGAGTGCATGTGTCGATTCTAGTTCTTGCAAGTGCATCCTGTGTGACCTGTGCGGGGGAGTTTTTGCAGCGCTGTTCCTTAATAAATGAACTGGCAGCAACACGTTTCTCTCTGTTTCGTAATGCCACGACTGGGCCTCCGCTCTCATTTGCGGTAATAACACGGTCCATTTACTGTACTTATTTTCAACACAGCAAATTAATAAGTTTGTGTCGCTCTCAGATAGATTTCACAAATCTGGAAGCAAATGCTCCTCCTCAGTCTTAATCCTTGGCACTCTGCTTCAGTCAATGTGGCGTATCAGGTTTTCCCCGCCTGTATGCTTTAAAGCATATCCATGACTGCACACCTGTATTTTATGATTGCAGCACTTTACAACATTTATCATCTATTTTAATTGTCTTTTCTCATATAACATAATCAGCTCCTTGCCCCTGATAGAGCAATTAATTAATTTAATTATGCATTAATAACATTCTTATTCTAATCTTTATGTCAAGATTTGGGTGGCTTTTTGTTGTGGTGTGGGAGAGTGTGCAAAGGTGCTTCTGACTGATTACTGCTGGTGGCCAAGGACCCACCAGGTCTCTTAAATCTGACACTCAACACTTCTATGATATGCTTCATTAATAAGAGCATTAAAGAAAATGACTTCATCTGCAGAAACAGTAGTTCATCAGTCATTGTCTGTGAGCTTCCTTTGTTATTTCCTCTACTTTTACTCCGTAATTCAGCAATATGTCGCTTTTTTCTGTCCTTGTCATTGTTGCCTTTAAGATAAACTTCTCCTGCTGTCTAAGGTGAAACTCATAAATCTGTTGAAGCTCCTCAAAGTAAGGATGAAGTCAGTAAAACCACATCTCTGAGCATTTTCTGTACTGATTGTGTAGATCAGTATCAGACAATGTTCATCTTGTAGCCTCCACGCCTACCTTCAAAAGAGTATTCCTGCATTCATGTTCGGTTTCTTGCAGTTGGTTTTGCGTCTTTCTTGGGTGTTTAGCAGATCCCCGGAGTCTTAGATGTCAATGTGAAGTTATCAATACACAGACGGGGTGAAGATGGAAAAGGAAGCTCAATAACAGCTGTGCTATGCTTTGACCAAAACTGGGCAGAGCTGCGCTGATGTCTGAGCAACCCCAGGGGCCCACTTTAGTGTAATCCACAAAGGCTTAGCAGGCTGACAGCATCACTCAGCTACTGGCTCTGACCTGGCACTCAGCTCCCTGTGGGGCAGACACATCCACACACATGTAAAAAAGAAAGAGAAGATCCCATGGAAAACCATGAACAAGAAAGTCTGTCTTAGACGTGCTTGTAAACATGTCTCATTGTGTAAAGTACTGCACATACTCGGAGAGGAAGCCATAACCCAAAGATGCGACGACAGTGAAAGTGCACGTGACCTCTGAAGCAGTGATATACAGAAAGACAGACCCAACAGAGAGCAGCTGATCAAATGTCACCTTTCTCATGAACGTTCTGTAAAACCAACTCAGATTTCTTTTATAAAGAAAAATAATAATTTGGTAAAGTGGTCATTTAATACAGAATAACATACTGTAGCCTGTTACTGTCATATGAACGTGTTTCCACATCTGTGAGCAATAAAGCAAGATTACCTGCAGTGTGCTTGAATACTGTGCACACACACACACACGCACCTGCACACACACACACACACACACACACACACACACACACACACACACACACACACGCAGCTATTCTGCTGTGTTTACCTTTCCAATTATAATTACCTGCTGGGATGTCCTCTATTAATTCTGCTTTGCAACTGTACTTACTGTATGAGCTATAACAGTGGTGAATATCGCACATGACAATCAGTGCTAAATGAGTAGCTATGGTAACCAGGTCGACCCAATAAGACGAACTCAACTCTGACATTAAGGTTATTAGAGGGAGAAAATTGATATTGAGCTAATAATAACTCATTATCTCCCCTTTTCTCTCTCGCAGTCACATATACACACAGAAACCTCGGTCGTGGACATTGACAAATTGTGACCTCTATGTATAACCTTCCTATTTTCAGCCAGTTCTGCCCCATTGAAACAACTTGCGGTGCGAGTGGTTTCTTGGGGGGGACACTAGGATAGAACTGGCAGCGAGGGAAGGGAGAGCCGCTGCTGTGGAGCCGACTCGCCTCTCTGATCCAGTCCAGACTGTTTGCGACGTCACAGTGTGGTGCCCTGCCCTCTTTCTCTAAAACACACAACCACAATCTCAAATAGCTCTAAATGTAGCTCTGCGGAGTGCTCTTATTTTGGCCTGGTTGTTGTTTTACACCAAAAACCGGGAAATGGAACAAGCTTCACTTTCTTTGGAGAGATGAGCTTTGCCAGATGTTTGCGCTGACAGCAGGTTTTTTTTTTAGGCTTGTAGTAATGAGAATTTTTTTTTTGTGCATCTCTAAGTTTTTTCTGCAGTGACAGTTTGATGTGAGCCACGATTTGATGTTGTCACATGAATAGAGGTTAATACGTAGCCCGCTACCTAATTCACCCGGCTATGATGCGGCATGGTGAAAAAAGGGGGTTTGTGGGGGGTGAGACCAGAGCTGAAACTGAGGTTTTGTTTCACAGATGGTAAAATGTGGTGTAAATATATTATATCAATATGCGTAGCCTGGTATATTGCAGTCATAGAAGAACATTTGTTCAGCCTTTTCCACTGCAGGAACAGAATCAACAAAGTAGTCTATGAATGCACAAAAATGCGGTCAGCAGATCTGGCTTCAGCACGGGGGAGTTTGTCTTATATCAACCAGCTGCTTTGTTTTAAGAAAACACAACTTGTCATGTAATCGTCGTGAAGAACCTCCGAGGAATTTTAATGCAGCGGAAGAAGAAACGAGTAAAACCACTCGATGAGCTGGAGAACCTCAGTTTTTATCCAGCCTGCTCTATTCATCATCGTAATTATCACCTTTGCATGAATACAAAAACACACACGCATGCACGCAACTGCAACCGAGCATTAAACGCACGATAAATGCTTGAGCTATGCGCGCATTTCAACATTTCTAAAATATGAAACCGTCAATGTTTCTTTTGAGGGAAAAATCTGTAAACATGTTTGTTTATTTTTTTGCAAGATTAAAGGGAGGAAAATATGAGAGCAATGTGAGATATACTTAAGACACGCTATTGTGAGGGTTTGGATCATCTAAATATGCCATGTGAAGCTACAAAGAGCTCCTGCAATGAGTGCTTAATTGTGTGTGCAGAACCCAAATCACACCTTATCACCCTGTGACCACAACTGAGGGGGGGGGGGGATGACTGTGTTGTTCTGCATTGAACTGATATGTAAATATTTATGTAGTCACCCGCATTAACTGTCATTCTACCAGAAAAGGGGGCAGGTTGAGAGAGGGCTGCCAAAATCAGACGTCTAAGCTTTTTGTTTGAACATTTGGAAGATCTGCTCCTCTTCGTCTGAGCGTATCTGTTAAGTTGTACCTGCGCAGGCAGCTGCACACCTGGATTTCTGTTTACACTCCAGCTAGAAGAGTCCTGCTGGTATGACGTCAGCCACTCATGCTGCAGAAACCTCGTCCAGGATGACCTGGCCTTCATGTACATATGAAACCCAGAGTTGAAGGGTGATTTCATAGCCTTGTAAACCATCTGTTGACAGACGTTTCAAAAATGTAAAACCTCCCTGCTTGGCTTGATTTCCTTGGAGCTTTTTTTTTCTTTTAGATTTTACAGTCTCGCTCTTCAAACGCTGACCTTCTATCTTTCCCTCTTACCTTTGACCTGCGTGACACCCATCATGAACTCAATGTGAGCACTTTTCATGATTTAGCAGTGTTTGCTCAGATGGGTGCACATGCAACTGTGCAGGCATACACACACCGGGCTAACTGACAAGGTCACATATGGGATGTGCTCCTAAACTCTGTATCATTTTACAAGTGTAAATATTAGTCAATGTCAGGAGCGTTTACACAGTAATGGTAGTCCTTCAGCTCTACTTTACTTGAAGCACTTTTTCTCTCCTCCTCTCCCTTGAGCCTCTTTTCTCGCAACCTTCTTCCTATTACTCCCCTCTTGCTCGATGCTCATGTAATCCCCCATTTCTCATTACCCAATCTTCTCTCCTGTTTTCCGCGTCTGCTTTTGAGCACCAGTAGTCTCTGACAAGACCCAGTCTTATTCCAGACATCCCAATTTCCCCACATTGAAATCCCCCTCGTCTTATTCTCCTGACAAAATGTGATTAATCATTCCATTAACTGATCCACTGTCACTGGATTGTTGAGGAATACTTATAATACAACCTCAACCATCCTCCAGGGAGACACCTAATCTTCAGGCCATCTTCCAGACCTCTCAAACAAAATGCTTTTGTGCACCACATGCCTGAAACAGCTGTCATCCAATGTGGGTTTGATTGTCATGAAATGTGCCCGTGGGTGAGAAGAGCGAATAGCAGGAAGTTAATGTTTCAAAAGAAAAACACAACAATAACTTGAAACTGGACGGTTTAAAAGACATCGTTTCACAAAAGGCACATTCACCAGCTCCTTTGTTAAATGCACCTGTTCAGCTGCTCGTTATGCAAATATCTAATCAGCTAATCGTATGGAAGCTAGTTAATGCATTTAAGCATGCAGCCACAGATAGCTCTGCTGAAGTTCAAAGTGGGCATCAGAAAGAAGGTGATTTAAGTGACTTTGAACGTGGGGTGGTTGTTGGGGCCGGATGGGCTGGTGTATTTCAGAAACTGCTGATCTGCTGGGATTTTCCCACAGAACCATCTACAGAGAACTTACAGAGACTGGTCCGAAAAAGACCAGGGAGCGGCAGTTCTCTGGGTGAAAATGCCAGAGGAGCATGGCCAGATGACTCATGCAGTAAGACCTTGAAGCAGATGAACTACAGTAGCAGAGGACCACACCAGGCGTCACGTCGGTCATCTGAGAACAAGAAAGTGAGTGTACAGTTCACACGGGCTCACCAGAATTGGACAAAAGATTCAAATGCTGCATCACTCATAGGGTAGGTCGAGAATCTGATGTTACTACATGAATGAGTGGATCAGTGCTGCCTTGTATCAGCAGCTCAGGCTGCTGGTCATGGTGTAATGGTGTGTGTCCTAGTGCTTTGGGCCCAGCCTACCTGTATTGTTGCTGACCATCTCCATCCCTTTACAAATACATCGTGTCCATCTTCTGAAAGTTGCTCCCAGCAGGATAACAAAGCTCAAACTATTGCAAACTGATTTCTAAAAACAAAAAGGCAATGAGTTTGTGGTACTCAAAAAGTCACAGTTCCATCTCAAAGCAATAGAGCCTCTGGGATGTGTGGAATGGGAGACTCAAATCTGCAGCAACTGTGTGATGCCAGCTTATCAATATTGATCAAAATCTCTGAGGAAGCGTCCCACCACTTTGTTAACTTAAAAAATGAGGTAGTTCTGAAGGCAAAATGTGTCCAACCCAGATATAGAAATATGTACTTTAAGTGTCCAGTGGGTGTGTCTCAATACGTTCTTGGCATGTGCATTTAGTAATGTACAGGGTGGGCCATTTATATGGATACACCGTGCCACAAACAGGACTTCAACATCACCAACCATTCCCATGTTATTACGCTGTATCCATATAAATGGCCCACCCTGTATATGCAAGAAGGAGAATCTTTATTTGAAGGAAGAAAAAACTCAAGGAGGCACAGACAACATGATTAAAGACTGAGTAAAATACTTCCTCGTTGGTTTTACACTCGGTATTTATTGAAACAAAGTAGAGCATTGAGCCAATTTGTAAAAAATAACAAAATATTTGCTATAGCACATTAAGTTTAACAAACCTCAAATTCATAGAGAAGCTTATAAATATACATAGTTGGATTGGTAGAAATAGTTTGTCTAGCGAGAATCATCACAGGGACAGTGAGAAGTTAAGTGAGTGGTACTGGAAATCTGTGGCAGCATCGTAACCTGAACACCTGTGATACAATGTGTGTAAGAGTAACGCGAAGCACGAGCATGACTTGGTTCCACGACGATAAGGTGCATTTCCCTTTTGCAAAAACAGTGAGGAGCCGCATTAGTGAGAATTAGTTTAAAAAGTGAACTTTGGGATGCCTGCCTCATTACTGGTCTGTTATGAAGATGATGCTTTTCTGCTGAAAGCTAAAACGAGGATCTGTTTTAGGAAAATAAATACAGTTTACTGATTGGTTTGTTGGATAGACGTACTATATACACAGAATATTTCTCCACTGTAACCACAACATTGCCCATATATATTTAAACCGTGTTAAGTATTGTAGAATAATGTTAAATGGATAATTTGAAGTAATATGGAAACATTGAAGGCTATAATATTGATATAACGATAACAGCTGAACAGACACGTACAGACATGTTTAAGCCTCTGTATCAAAGTGCATAATGATGGAGGGCTTGTTGCAGCACCTGGGGAACTCTAAGGCATCAGGGACAGCTTAGTCAAAATGGCCCGATCCCCGAAATAGCCCTCTTCTTGTGCCCATTGTACTCCAAGGACTCGTACAAACCAACAGTGTTCCTTACTGTACACGTGAAGGGGGACAAGCAGACTTCAGCAACGATGTGAAGGCTGGTCTGGGAACAGGCCCTTGAAAAACACATCCATAGACTACAGCACACGTTCTCCTCTTTATAGTCTCTCTCCAAACAACAAAATAGGACCTTTTGTCAATTATGCCACAAAAATTAAACCTTACTCATCTATGAAAATGAAAGGCACAGTCCAATTTAAAACGTTGTGACCCATTTCCTCTACGGAGTCAAGAAAAATGGCCTTTTCTGTGGTTTTAAACCCCCCCCCCCCCAAAAAAAAAAAAACAGTTAAAAGGAACCATGGTATAAAATTTCCAGCCAGTTTTAGGCACTTGAAAGATTTAAAAGTTTTCTGCTGATGAGCGGGCCAAAATAAAACATTACAATCTGAAAATAAATATTTCACAATACTCTCAGTTTCTGAGGACATATGATTTTTTTAAGTCTTTTTGCAATGGCATAATTGTTTAACTCTATAAATATAATTTATATAGTTTCTTTCTTCCATTCTCTCTGTGTTCAGCTCCTCTGCTCATGAATACACACAGATTTATGCCCATTATCTGCAAGCAAATACACACAGGCAACACTCTTCTTCTCACTTGCAGACAAATTGGTCTACGACTTTGGTGCAGCGCTTGCACTTGACGTAGCAGCACCAGTGGAACTTGCAGTGGCACCGCTCCACTATCTGGGCCTTGTACTGGTCATAACCTCTGCCGCAGCACATCAGCTCACACCCATCCATGCCCTCTGAGGTCTTGTTGCAAAGCCGCCCCACTGTGCCCAAAGAGCCTGTGCTTTGGTTCTTCAAGCAGTAGTCTGGACTTTGCTCGATGTACACCAGGTCATGGTTCGTGGGAGGGTTGAACCTGCTGTGCATCTGCACCAGCTTTCCTCTCGAGTTGAGTTTCATGGCTACGGCACTGTCATACTTTTCCTTCAGTGCATCGCCCACCTTGCGGAAGTCGGCCAGCTGCAGCCAGCAGGTCTTCAGGCTGCAGGAACCTGATACTCCGTGGCACTTGCAGGACACGTGGGCAAGGTCTGACACAATCTTGAGAAGAAGAAGATCAGAGAGAAACAAAAACAACAGGTTGCATAATTATTATTCTTCAGAAAACGGAAAAAAAGAAAAGAAACTTGACCACATGCTTCGTGCTGTAAATTCACCCTGCCTGTATAAATATTTGAATAATGTGCTGCTCTTGATCTCATGAGGCATCACTTTGCTAAAAAGGACAGAAAGTGCAGGGTGCTCCAGGGTGCAGTGATGTCCACTCGTTTGTCCTCCTTGAAAGAGTACAGCCTGGCAATCTGGCATTACGATTCCTTTGAGGTGGTTTCAAGATGTTTTAAAAGGAAAAGAAACTCCAGAGCTGTCTGCAGTGACTCCATCTTTTCATAGATCAAAGCCTCAGGGGAGCAGATGGAGCTGTTACACAGATGATCAGTGGAAACCTGTCTGATTGACCTGGACTGGACTATCTCACTTAAAAAAAACAAACAAAAAGCCTTTCAAGCTCTGGTTGGTCTAATTTTGAAGCTTGAAGTATATACACGTCTCTCTGCTTGTTTTTCAAAAAAATAATAAAAGATTTGTGCGTGCACGTGTATGTGACTCGGCCATCTTACCCTCCGTCCTGCCTCATTATTGTGAAGATTCATCAACAGCCGTGCATTCTCGTGTGAGCCTTTGGGGAAGCTCTTCTCCCTCTCACGGGCATCCACGAACTCCCTGGAGAACCTGTAGCCATAGTTGAGGTTGTCTCCGCAGCCGCCCCAGAGCCAGTCTCGGGGAAGATCTTTGGGGCGAGCAGCACGACTGCACCCACAGCTGGAAAGCTCACCCTCTCTGCAGGCCCGGCTCACGGCGTTCACCACTCCGGCGGCACTTATGGCATACGTGAATGCCGTTTCTCGACTGCCTGCAGATACAAATACCACATGACATTTGAAACAAGACAAGAGTAGAGATCCAAATTTTGTTTTAAGCTGCCCAATTTTAAAAACACTGCAACCCATGAGACAAGAAAAGTGATCTCCATCCACTGCTTTCATTTTTGTAGGTTAAGCATGCACGTGTCTTCTGTAGCCAGTGGATCTCCCCATCGTTTGCTTTAAGTGTGTGTGTGTATGGCACTTTGAGATGTGATGTCATTTGACAGCATTCACCATACACTTAAGATTACAGAGCACTTCAGCCAAGCGCTGCAGGGTCGTCATCAACAACATGTTGAACAGTGTAATCTGGTTTGCTGTTATTGGGCTTCAGCCAGAGAGAAGACGGCGCCCTCCAGTGACAGAGATCCTTCTTAACAAGTCTCTGCCATTTCACCCAAATTGAACGTGACAACGGTTCTTTTAGTTTATCTGTCACGACTGAGTGACTCTGGAGCCGCTGTACATTAATTCCAACTGTTTCTACCCTCAACATTTCCTCTATAGAGCGAAGACTTAAAAAAAAAAAAAAAAAAAGGCAGAAAATTGCACATAAGCAGTTTTTGTCGCCGTACGAAGCCACGAGAACTAAAGAAGAAACAGACTAGCAAACTATGAAGCCGTGTGTTGACACTGAAGACGAGGACTGCTACACAATAAAAATGCACAGCTCATATACATGCTCGGTCAAACCTTTAGAGACTATGCTATAATGACAATAACATATGGACAGAGTGAGATGAGGGAAACAAAGGCGAGTGAACAGATAAGTCAAGAAAGAGACGGAAAAGAAACAAAACAAGCAATATAAGAAAAGAAACACACACTTAATATTCCAAAAAGGAAGAAAAGATGAATAAAGAAACCTCCTGGAGAGGCCGAAAGAGATCCAGGTGGGAAATACTGCTGGAAGCATTAGTGATCAGAGAGCGTGGTGGGGGGTTTATTAGGCTAGTACAACTTTTAATCCAGCCTGAGAATGCTGGCCTAACGGTGGGCCTGCACACAGACAAACTGTCGTCTCCCACACTGCTGCCGCCCTTCTAATGTCCCCCACCCTCGAGCTAGCCAAGCCATGCAAGGGAAAGAGTCTGAACCCAGCCACGCCGGCACCCCCTGGAGCTATGCTTTAAATCACCAGCAGTGTCCTAAGCCAGCAGACAGTAAGACAGGCTTTCATATGGACAGCTATAGAGGGGAGGACATGTTTACATGGCCCAAGGTGGACTGAGATGGGATCACTGTTGGGGAGGAAGTGGGAGGGAGAAGAGGAATGGGAGGAGAACGGCTGCTTGTGAAGAATCATTTGTGGAAAGGGAGTAAGGACCAGAGACACGGCAGGCAGAATCACCGAGAACAGTCAAAAGCTACACAGAAGTACAGTGCGTGAAATGGTCGAGCAACACGAGTGAAACGGTGCGACATACACATGTCCATTCAAACCGTTTCAGCTCTTATCCTTAAAATGTCCCCGTTAGAAAAGTCATCTGCAAACACAGTAAGAGGAACGCTTCTCTGAATAAACAGTCACCACAGAAACTACTGACCACGTGTCCTGTAGATAATCCAGAGAAAAGGTAACATTACATTTAAAATTTAATTTATTTCATTACATGTCCTTAGTGGGACAACACACATCCAGTGTCTGCAACTGGTTTATTTGGCTGAACGAAACACTAAAGACAAACTAAAAATAAATTTGAAAAAATGGCCAAAACTGGAAGATCTGACCCGTTTAGATTTAGCATCCTAAGCTGCTCCAACATCCAAGTAAAACTGGAACAATGTGTTTAATGATAGGACCCAAGAACAGGACTTGATGTTAGGGACTGGAAAGCTCTTTAACTTTCTATAAGAGACAAACAGACAATGTAATCTCTGACGTGGTGATATATTGCTCCATATACTCGTAGCACTCCCCTTACTTGTAAATACACAGAGTCAGCTACAGTCCAGAGTTTGTGTGTCTGCGTGTGTATGTGCGTCTTTGTGTATTAGACTGTCTCCCATTCATCAGGGGGGGAAAGCAGATTCTCCGACTCCCTCCTGCTCCATATCAGGGGGCTGGTTTAGCAGGCCAAAGCCACATGTGATTTATCGAGCAACCTCACCCACCAACTATTCCCTCCACACAGCTGCTGAGCATCAGCAGCCTCATGCATTTCACACACTTTTCACAAACATAAAAAAGGGTCAGTGACTCAGAAAGAAGAAAAGAAAAAGACATAAAATATAAAAATCTAAGTAACCCTGTTATATCTGGTACATACAGGAAATGTGCATATCAACATGCTGGTGAGTACAGTTATGAAGCGTTATCTTTGTTAGTTTCCTGTGTCTTTGTGTACGCGTTTCTTAGAATATACGGCACGTCATACAGCCTTTGTCTCTTACCTATTTGCATGACCCGTCCAAAAACGGAGGAGTTGTCCACCGTGCTGCAGTTCCAGCGCCGATGTCTGAACTGGTACTGGCACTCTCTGATGCCTGTCTTGGCACCTTCACCGATGTACTGCATGTGGTCCTGGTAGAGCTGGCACAGTTTCTTCTGGCCCTGCGACAGGCCCACCAGCTGGCTGCACAGAGGCTGGGCGCCGATGATGTAGGCCTCTGGGATTAGTAAAGGGTTCATGGCCAGAGACCTGCATGAAGGGGACACACAGTGCAGTGTTTTCAGTCATGTGTCATTAAAACAAATGCATCCACGTTGTTGGGCCAACACTGCAATCAGCAGCTGATTTCACTTGATTGGGTTCTCTCCATTGATGATGAAACTATGTTAATCAGTGAAATGGAGGTGCAGTTAGTTCCTGGGTGGAGTAAAACCCTGTACACTCTTAATGTCAGAGGACAGTCGATGTGAAAGTCATTTAGAGCCAAGAATATACAGCGAGTGAAGCTTAGACAAGAGGAAGAGCAGTCAGGAGATAAAGATGAAGGAAAAGAAAGAAAACGCAAGTAGAACACAGATACATAAAGGAAATAAAGGGCTACATTTTAAAAACACACCACTGTTGTCAGACAAACGGAAGCTCATGCTCCCGCATCACCAGTGGCTGACGGCTGCGACCACTGTAATCACTTTTGAGTTGAACAATTTTTTTTTTTTACAGTTTTTTATATTATTTTTTTAATTAATAAAAGACACAAAGCTGTTATAAGGAAAGAGTTGATGCTACTGGATTGCCTACGCTGGCTAAAACTGTGAATTTGGAATGAGTTTAAGGTTCTTTATGTGCCTATAAAGCCACGCATCGTTGGCTCCCGGGTGTATTTAAGAAGTTCTCTGCCCCTGTGCTGCTAGGTCTCTGGAATCCTCTGGGCAACTGCTTTTAACTGCTCCATGATCGAGGTTAGTGGGAGATTTTTGTGGCGGGAGCCCCAGTGAACTGGAACAGCCTTCCTCTCACAATCAAATGCTACCCGCAGGACTTAAAGAAAAAACAAAACAACAACATGTACATAATTTAAATGACCCTTGGACATTTTTAGTCACCTTAGTATTTTTATATTAATTAAAAAAAAAAAAAAATCTCACAACTTCTGATATCATTCCACAATGTTGTTGTATAGTTTGTGCTTTTTGCACCTATTTTTGGTGTTACTTGTCCAATGAAGGTATACAAATTCATTTATTTTAAAACAGGACATTTTTTCCAAACTGAATTATATAAGGATTTCCATGTGTGTTTCAAAATGTGCATTTTTTCCATCTTAACTTTAAGTTATGTAAAGGCCGGTGTGTTTTAAAAGAAACGTGTAGCTTACTACAAAAATATATATAAAAACACAGATATGATTAATTCTCATAGGTTTTCTCAAGTGCATTTCCTCATGTCAACTCACCCGAGCAAGAGTAAAATTCAGCAGTCGTGTAACTTCTTATAGCACCAGATCATTTCAGCTAAAATAATTGTTCCGTTCAATTTTGTGGAAGAGAAACACAAAAACAGAGCGAGAGAGCGAGGAAGGAGGAAACACCAGTATGAGCATCTGGTTCCAGGCCACAGGACAATTAGAGCGGCCCATCTCAGAGCCCCCAGAGAGAGACAATTAGCCCCTAGTGTAACCTGATAGACTAAGGAAACTCAGCGGCAAGGAAACACAGAGGGAATACGCAGAAACATACACAGATATACACAAACAGGCACACAGTAGAAAGGGGGAAGAAGAAAAATAAATCATGCACACTAGTGCAGTCTGATGCTGTCTCACAAACATGCAATGAGCGCGCTCACAACTCCAACGCTCCAAATCACTCACACCTGTGCGTCCTCTCGAAAAGGAAACTGACAGACACACACTGTGTGAACGTCCTTTCCAGGGTCTGCTCTGTAGTAATGTGCGAGTCCTCAGCTGCAGGACTAATTTGAGCTGTTTCAACTTTAATGTAGCTTCCTACTTAGCTTAATTAGTTTGTATCTGTATAAAATCTTTACAATTATTTGTTTACATTGTTATGTTTCTATAACTCTACCAGCAGAGTATGCCACTATTTGCTCTGATTTGCTCCACTGGAAAATAAAAATATTTTCTAAGAAGTTTTGGGTTAAATGTCCAATGTTCTTGAACAGGAGCTCTGATTGGGTACAATAAATATTCACCAAGTGTATAAACACAGAGCTACTGGATGTCAAGTGTTGTGATTATCAGAAGTGCTAGGTGTGTTGAAAATATAGACTTCTCTTTTAACGGACGGACACACACACACACACACACACACACACAGTATTTGCAAATATTTGGACGCAGACTCGGAAACCACAGCATTCTATGTTTTTTTGCGATGTTCATAATTTTGGTTTGGCAAAAGAAAGTAAGGGAGAGAAAGTTTTCTTGCAAAGCTAATGGTGTACACAGAGTATGACATATAGATCACACATATAGGCCTCAACAAATAAACACTTTAAAAAAATAAAATAAAAACAGTCAGTATCACCTATATGTAACTTTTTGCCGAGTCTTTTTAGGCACCGCTGTCCTATTTACAAATTAGCGTATGACAGAAAAGAGAAAGAATGACAAGTAAACACACTTCAAAGGCGCACACTGAACAAATTAAGACTCACGGAATTGCTGGCATATGGAAAGAAAATTATTGCATACCACCATGAGTTGGCCTCCACCACCACCTGCATGAGAAGAGTGAGGAGTGTGAGGGCAAAGACACAGTGTCTGGAGTCCAACACGCTGCCAAAGGGCCAGCAAATCGGCCGACGCACACAGCCTAGCCCCAGGTTCATACTGCCAGTGATCTGAAGGAGAACAGAACAGGATACTTGTCAGTCTGCCTGCTTGACTAGATGTTTGTTTCTCATGCACAACTTTGGGGCATATTATGGAAAGAAAAGGGCAGAGAAAATATTCTTTCAGCTGGATTGCTGTATATTTTACATCTCATTTACATGCGCGTGTGTGATGAAATCCCTGTAGCCATCACTGCTTGCACAGCAGAGCAGTCATTTGGCAACATATCAGAGTGTGAATCACACGAGACCGACACACAGCCAGAGAAGACACGATGACTATGAAACCCCCGCAAGACACATTCCAGACATTTCACTTTAAGGCACAGAGAGACTGAGAAGTGCTAGTTAGACAATTTAATTTAAACTTATTTTTAACAAATATTAGCGCATTTTAACGAAAAGGACCAGGGGTTGTTGTTTTTTTTTTAAGCCAATAAAAATAAAACAGAACTGTAGCTCCAAGTTCCGCTTTTATTTACATTTCTGGGAGACCGCCTGTATTTTCTTTTGCTGAGAATGTTTTGTTTATTTGAAAAACTATAATAAAACTGTTTTTAAAACAAATAATTTTAATTCGTTTTTTTAAATCGTGGGTAATTAAATTAATTATAAGAAAAAAGGCGGATTTTGTTTTTAAAAAGATGGAACAATTAAAAAGTTAAGTCTATTTCTCGTAACTACGAAAAGTGGCGATTAAACGTGTAATCTGACAGAGGCCTAATGGACATCTCTTTATGTAATTAGCCTATATTAAGATTAATTTTTCTACTTATTAATTGAAAATGGATCTGACAGCAGCCAGGTGGCGGGGGGATGACGACCGGATACTTCGCAGCTTTTGCGCAAAGAAAACCGCACAGAATTTAAAAAAAAGAAAAGAAAGAAAACGTCAATTATCTGCGCACAACAGCACAGCTTTGTTGCCATTTTGGCAGAAAATTAGGTCAAATAATTACTCCTAAACTTGCGAGTTAAAGCGATGTGCCAGCCTTCCATCTTGTTCGTGTGTGAGTTTTTGGGATCGAGAGCAAGTCTAATTTGTCACGCTGCATTATTTTCCAGGGTTGAGTCGTGGAGACCTGGGCCTGCCTAAGACTCATTAAAAACAAGGCCAAGTTCACCATCACTCACCCAGCGCGCGCGCGCACACTCGCGCACAACACACACACGAACACGTGCCTTTGGTTTGCGTGCTGCCTCGTAATAGTTGGTGAAGTTATGTTCTTCGCAGTTCCTCCACATAAATTAAAAGCAATAATCCACAGAGGGCGGCGGTTTTACACTGATTTTAAACCACTAATTGGAGCAGTTCTGCCTGAAAGGAAGCGGATTTTTTTTATATTTTAAAACATTTTTGTAATTTATTGATAATCAATTAAATATTATTTTTGGCAAAACAGTTTGCTAGGAGCAGCTGAACAGCGGTGGTGACTCACAGGGTTCATTTGGCAGATTGAGTCACGGAGCTACACGGTAGGTGCGCGCATTGATCTGACAATTCACATCTGAGTTTCATCCACTCAGAACAAAGAAGAGTATAAATCGTACATTTTGTTTTCATCGACGGCACAAACTAACTAACTTTATTAATGTGAATATGATTTTTTTTTTTATAAGCTAAGCAAATCCTGCGTTCAGTGACCCTTGGAAACGATCTGACCCGAGCGAGGTATTCATAGTACGTGACCGGATGACTGATGGCTATACTGCAGAGTTTTGTCAGTCAAAGTGGTATCTAGCTAAATGAACAAATTTCAGCTAGAATGATAAAGCAGCAGGCAGTACTTCAGTCAAAGTTAATTTCGGGGGTATTTTAAAGAACCATATGGCACTAAAACCGAGAGAGCACGCACAGGAGGGGCAGAAAAAAAGTCTGCCTTTTAGGACTAGAACTAGAGCTGGGAATACCTCAAACCCGGGCCTAGATATCACCCCGTTCTGGTCTCGTGTTGTTAAAACGCTTGGAAAAACTATTTAAAATATCATTAAACAGATTAATTGTGTTTTAAAAGTTTTAGCAACAATAAACGGTGAAAAATGTGAAGGAAAGCCAGTGTGTGCTCAAAGTCAAGTAGTATTATGCTTAATTTAAGGACCGGTCTATTTTAAAAAAAACAAAAACAAAAGAACAACATATTTACAGTCAGACGTGCATCTTAAAGTCGACAGATGCTGACTGTGAATAAAACGAGTTACACTAGGCTTTTTTTGTGTGGATGCGCGGGCTGGTGGAGAATGAGAAAGAAAAATGTATGAGGTAAAAAAAGAAATACATCTATTTTAAACATATAAAACACTCATTAATGACTGAAATATTGTGTGTATCTAACAGGACAAGATGATGAGCGTTTTTTCCCCCTGTCTGCCCCGATGTTTACACAAAACCAGGAGAGGGAGCCAGGTACAAGGAGTTGAGAGCAGCAGAGAACACTGCCTGTTCACTTAACAATAGAACACTGTTCGTTAAAAAGCTTTTAAGCAGAAATCATATGCATTTCTAACAAATACTGTGCTTTTTTAAATTTAATGTTTGCACAATAGCGAAGTGCCAAACGGCTGTCAGGCCATAGGAATGGGGGGTGGGCGCATGTTTCACACATCACATCTGTCAAGCACTTTTGTCCACATCCAGAGCCTGTATAAGTTCAAAAACATCCCACTGAAACACAAATTTTCCACTCTTTAAGATAAACTGTGGCTGGGGTGGAAAACTGAGTCAACTAGGAGACGTATAGACTACTCACCGGGGAGCACAGCCCGTTAGAAGCCGTAATCCACTCTCTGCAGACGATATCAAACCAATAATCACAGTGCAGGCCAGGTGGATTTAGGATTTCCTTTTCCGCTGCACTCAAGGCAAGTACCGGAGTTTCTTTTTTTCGTTTTCCCCGGAATCTCTTGGAAAATGCCTGGTTGGGATGAACAAAGTGCAACTCAGGGAGTCAAAGCTGAGAGTTCTTCAGATTTAGTGTTTGACGCACACCTCGAAAAAAAAATCAGTGCAAGCGCTCCGTGCGCTTAACAGCTTAAAGTCTGGTAGTAAGCAGCGGGATGGATAAAGTATCTAGTGACGACAGTGTGTGGAAATAGTCCTTTCCTTTCACGATTCAGTGCGTGACTTTGCGGTACCTATTAACAAATACAACCACCTACGGCAACCCAAAGCGCCACTGGCGGAAACCTAACTGTTGATTCGCTTCTAATTAAAAGCAGCATGAAACTTGTCTGTCCAAGTGGAAAACTGTCCCAGAATCCAGCTAAACTACACCACAAGAAGAAGAAGAAGAAAAAAGACGTGTAAAAATGTTAAGACAATTGATTCCAGCAGATCACACGCTCACGCCACGGCGCGTTTTACCTGCGGAAAGATCCACACGGTGATCCTCGCCACAAACGACTTGTCAATTTACCTTCCATTCTGCGCAAAAACACAAAAACGACTCAAGACAATTCCCCAACTCGAATTAAAAGTCTCCACTCTCAAAAAAAGCAAGTCATTCATCCGCCTCACCGAAAAAAATAAATAAAAACATTAATTGATCGGCTCCAGACTTTATGCTCCAAAAACTTTCCGCGCGGACTATCTCCAAACAGTGCGGCTTGGCGAGCGCGCACGGTGCCAGGGGGAGGAAAAGAGCACAGCGTGTGAACGACAGCGGCTTTTCTGAAGCTCCAAGTGCGTCGTCCTCCCACACCGTCTGTGTTGAAGTGCAAAAAACTATCCCTCCCTCTTTTCTCTTCTCCCCTCTCTCGTTCTCTCTCTCTCTCACCTGCTCCCCGGTCGCCTCCTCTCTCAAACTAGCACATTGCTGCATTGATGCGCGGAGCAAAACCTTCACATGGCGCATGCGCTTCACATTTCTCCTCAAATCCCTCTTTTCTTCTTCCAGTCACCAACTTTCAACAACCAAGGAGTTTCAACGTAGTTGGAATTGAGGAGAGAGAGAGAGAGAGAGAAGGGCGGAACAGGCTGTTACAAAACAAGGGTCTCTATTACCTAAAACAAACTTATAAAGCACCCGAGGCTATTACCCTATCCATACCAGAGCAGCGTTTGGATTTTCACTGGCAGCAGATCGAGTTACCACTCAGTAAAATCAAGACAAGCAGGTCCATATCATGTGCTTATACAGGCTGCTCTCATCACCTAAGTGCCCGTGAGCATTACAGTCATTAGAAATAGCTCCCAGGCATAATAATTATTATTTTATGGTACGCTATCTCAAAACATGCTGCAGGAATCTGTCAGCTTATAGTTCGATATTTTTCACGGAGTACAGTCTGAGGGTAAAGTGTTCAATCCTTTTAATGCGTCACACTGTAGATTACTCCGTATGTACAGAATGAGGCCATTCAAGGGTGAAAGACGTGTAGTTTTCAATTGCGATGGACAGAACCTGGTTTGAGGAAACAGAGACAGGATAACAGTCAGTGAAAGAAACAATGCTAAAATTAATGCAAGGAGACAGTCACCTGTACATCTGGCTGTGGACCAAAATAAAGACTTGCTTTTAACTGATAGAGGAGATGATTACACTGATGTACTTGCCTTAATTAAGTGCCATCAATCTCGCAGGTCTGCTGCCTTTCCTTTACATTATGTGATGGAAAATGCCTGATTTGGCTCCCAGCTAGCTTTTTTGTGACGTTCTTTACAGCACTTGGACAAAATCCAAGTGTAAGCTGTGTTTTCTTTCAAATGAGCTACTTAGTATGATGCAAAGCTATATTTTTACATGTTTTATACGTGGTGGTGCAGTGGTTACCACTGTTCCCTGGTAGATGAAGGTTGTGTGTTTGAACCATCTGAGTCCTTTCTTGCAGTGATGGACTTCAGAGCCGTTGCCCTGTTTGGACCAGTGAGAGCTGCCATACAGATTCCAGTCCCATGGTCACCACGTATGATCTAACAGTAGCCATCAAGTTTTAACACCACACACCATGTGTGTAACTGAAAGCTGAATCTTATTATATATTGAGACTTAATATTAACAATGCTTATCTTTGCCAGACAGGTTTTTGGCTGTTTTCACACAGTGTAGGACTGTAATAGTGTTGTGTCGTCATAGCTGTGACAGCATTGAGTCCTGGGCATTTTGGCTCACAGCGTTACCATGTTGAATGCTGGAGACTTCTGACTGTGTCAGAGAACACTTTAAAACATCCTTAGCCACCCCCACCACTACCCAGCACCACCATGCCTCACTACCCCTACCTCCCCACAAGTCCCCTTAGGATAAAAAAGGGCAACATCTGGCTGAGTTTATGAGGGAGAGAGAGAGAGAGAATTGGTCGACCATGAAAACCGAAAAAAGGGAAAAAAAAAATCTTTCTCGGGCAGTGCAAGAAACTATTGTTGTAGATGCCATTAGTGGGGGGCAACTTTAAACTTGTGAAAAATACTCGTTGTTGCACTCACATTTATCAGCAACCCCAGCATCAGTGCTCACGCTGTGGTCTCGCTGATGAAGCACACACAGTTTGCACAGTTCTTGTGAAACCAATATTTTATTCAAACAACAGAAACAGGCTGATCACTGCAAACCACTGTGGAAGAAGTCAAGGGCGACTGCTGTTACCCCAAACGTTCATATCATCACACGAAGACAGTGTAGCACAAAACCACACACACGCACACACACACACTACAAAAACTGTACATATTAGGTAACAACCAAATGAAAACACCACTATGCTGCTAAATTAAACTGCAATTGTACATTGTCATCACATCAGGTCAAGCTCCAGTACAGTGAAAAAAAGTATTAATGCAAGACACTTGATTATAATCAGATTAGTCACTCAGATTCACAGATCAGTAGACAGTAACATAATACACCACTCGTTGAAATCAGAACAATAAGTCACATGAATCTGTGATATTTAAAAAAGAAGAAGAAGAAAAGTGGCACTCAAATAGTTTCAGCTGTAGAAAATCAAACAGAACATGAAAGTGGTTCATTAAACAATGAAGGGGAGGCAAGGCGAACACAAGGAGAAATGTATACAGACTTTTCTTATAATAAGTTGGCTGCTTTGAGGTCAGCTGTGTTTTCCTCCCAGTTAACTAAGGACCCTATTCTTGGAAAAGAAGGAAGCTAATCATCAAACATTTTGTGGTGATCTCTCTGCAGGAAATGGGAGATGGGCAAGGGTGGTTTTACAAAGCACTCAGTTGCAGTGTCATTTCAGTAATGTATCTCAGCAGAGATCTCCTTTGGCACAATACATTGAGAAGGTCTCTGTGGATTATGGATTACAAGGTCCGTGTTGTCATATTTACACAAGTCTGATATTTAGCTGCAAACGTGAATACTTTTCGTGCTACCATAAAAGAGTCTAGAGCTGGCATGAGTTCCTCTGGCTCAGCTCGGCCGCACTCATAGTCAACAGTTGTTTGGGGGACGGTTGATGAGAAGCCAGGACTCTGTAGCACCACGGTACTGTAAAATAAATCCAGCTTCCAACTGAAGAAAGCTGGAGAAATGAAGGCAGCGGACCGCTTGCCACACTGATGCCAGATGTTCTGATGAGGTGCACACACAGTGTTCCCAGGTCTTCTGTGGGCCACTGCATACCAGTTGCTAGAATAACTCATTTCTGCCCATCTGAAAACTTCACCAGAATCCAAGTGCAATGGTGGGTGCTTGAGTGTGCATTTATATCTGTGTTTAATCAGGTCTGGTGGTCTCGATGGTGAAGGATATATGAGCCGGTGTATCTGTGTTCTTGTAGCTGATGCCTGGTATCTGATTCCACGAGCTGTGAGAAGAAACATTGAGAACAAAGTGAGTAAAACATGTAAAATGCAAAGAATACAACAAACAAAAGCTAAACTCTCTGTGTCACATAGGTGTGTGAAAATGCATTTTCTAGTCGGTGACGTTAGGTTGTTTTTCATTTCCACGGTGATCTCCAAAGAGGTTACATCACGTTGCTGGACAAACAGACCGCAGACAATAGAGTCCAGTGTGGACATTTCGTGTTTTTTATGCTATAGCTTGACCATTTTCTTCCTGTAACTGTCTGGCAAGTCTCCAGAGCTCCTTAAGAATTCCCTAAATGCAGTTGGCAGCAACTCAAACATCAAGTGCTCATTAATAAAAAGAAAAAACCCCTATTGGAATGTGTCTGTTACTCAGGCCGCACAGCAGTCAGTAACAACTCACTTCTTTCCTGAGGGCTGTGAAACAATGATGTATGTCTGGTACGCTGGGGGCGCCTCATTGGCTGAGCAAACAGGCCCGAAAATAACTACCAATCACTGAAGACATTATCATCAGTCATCAGGGAGGCATAGTGAAGGAACTTCAAGACAAACTTAGACATATGCACAGGTAAATACATGAAGATCCCAAAACACTTAAGTTGCAATTAATGGTAATTAACTGTCGCATCCTGGGTTGGTGTATGCTGCGTATGAAGAGAAATGTCAAATTACAAGTAATTGTTCCAGATTTGCTGGGCAGCTCACACTTTTTCTGCTTCACTGTGATTGGCTGCTCAGCAAAAAAAAAAAAAAGGACCATCCATTACAGGCAGAAGTAAATAAACAGGAATAGCAATTAAAGTGAAATCATTTGTTATGCAATGCAGGGTGTGTATGTGAGCATGTGTACACGTAGCTGTTCTTGGATGTAAGTTTTACCAAATAAATATGTGCATGTGTGTGTATGTGAGAATTTGCCTAGGTGGGTTCGAGGCCATTCTCAGGTTTCTTTGCACTTAAATTAATGATTCGGAGGCCCAAGAATCAACAAATATGGCCCCCGGCAGGGCATAACGGAGAGCACGACCTGCCCGTGGATGTGTTTGAAGACTGCTCCTCTTTCTTCTCTGTCAGCACCTCACTACCTCCAGACAACAGACGCATTCACTACACAAACTCACATGCGACGCCTGCGTTCATGCTGTTAATGAGGAAGTGTGTTGCTATGTGGTCATGAATGTGTGTATGCTTATCGACCTGTGATTATTTAACATGTCAGCATGTTGTGACAGAGTGTTAAAATCATACGAAACGTTTTGTCCCTTATTTGAAGTGTTGCCTTTGTGGTCACGACTTCTTCATTTCTTTTTTTGCAGCTTTATGAATGTGATAAAGCAAAGCATATTGTGTCAGACAGGACCACGCGTGGGATAATTGAGTGAGCTCAGATGGCTCTGACAGGGCGCTTAAAGCCTTTTGTGCCAAAAGGTCAAAGTTTCTTTTTTTACAGCTAAATCCACCCAAAGAAAAGTCACCTGCGTGTTCACTGCATTTCAGCTTAGTGAGGTAGTAACTGTCACTGAGTCTATAGTTGCTCTTATGACTTTATATGCCCCGTAAATTACTTGTTCCAGCAGATGTTCTTCCATTGCTTGAATGATGTGTAACAGAAACAACTTGCAGATATTTCCTTATGCAGTAATGCAAAAAAAGGAAAAAAAAGCAGGATGAGCTGAGAATTTGATGTTTGCCAGAAAGTGGCAAAGACATGTGCAGGAAGAGAAAATGGTTTTGTGTAACCGTCTGGCAAAATGAAAACGGTAAAAGTGTTGGAATGTGATAAACTGCAGAATAATATGCAAACACTGACCCAAATCTTCAAAGCACAACTACTGATAACCAAACGTTAACAACTCATCCAACACATCCGATTCCCTGCCATCATTACTAGGAGGAAAAAATGAAAGTACTAATACTAAACATGAATTTGCTTTATAAAGGTCTCAAACTCCAAACAGCCATTCCTTATCCCCATGTAACTTCCATCCCCACCCCTCCACTCCTGGCTTCCTTGACGATGCGTACGTGTGTAAATGATTAGTACCAAAATTAGCAACATCTGATGTTTATTTCAGGTTAAGGAGGTAAGTAAATAAATAAATGAATGAATGACTAAATACACCGCCTGTTTTTATAGAAACATTGTGTAGAAATGATTCAGGAGGTGGATATTCTGCTTTGTTATCTACTAGTCCGTCATGAGGATTGGATATGAATCCCAGAGTCTGAATGCAAGCGGCTGAACTCCTTCTTGTCTTTAAGTGCTACTTATATAAACTTGTTGTTAAATGGATCCTTGCAGAGGTTTGGACCACCAGTGTTAGAGTGCTGCTCTTTCACTTGGAATTACCCCTGTGGTTGGTGTCCTATCACTCCTGAGAAAAAAGAGAAACACACTAAATTCAATTACCAGTACAAAGACCCCCCCCAGCTCAGTCTACAGAGAGGGGAGACATAAAGCAAGTCAGTTGGTTGTATGATGATGAAGCTATTTAGGGTGAAATACAAGCATAGTGGGTGGGGATTTTCTTCCTGTCTTAATAGTCATGAGGAAATCTGTAAATCCTGACATAGTATGTGACCATTCATGTTTTGAAACTGCTGCCAGGAAATCTCTTATCATATATCAGAGCCTTGCACTAGTGGTGACTAGATATGCTCCATGATGGTAAAAACAAACAAACAAAAAAGAAAAAGAAAGAAAGGTTCGATCCCAGGAAATGCTTAAGGTGCAAAAAGTGAAACTGTAAAGTGGGGGAGTCTGAAAGCACTAATCTGATGTCACACAATGCTGTGAACTAAAAGCACTAAAAAAGGAGGAAAAAATAAAGCAAAAGATTGAGATCACATGGCCATCCCATCATCCTAGAACCGTAGCCTTTTCAAACCCTTTAAATGTGGTCAGGAAGAGAAAGTATCTCCTCTCAACAATTGCTTCAAGAGCTTGCTCCTTCTTCCCTCGACCCCCCTCTTCTGTCTTTCTTTCTTTCTTTTCTCTGCCTGACTTTTACAACTTCCTCCTGGTTGGGGCTGCAGCTCTAACCCAAACAAAACTCCATTTTTTAGTTATTGGCCCTCATGGCATGTAATGGAGAATCAAGCTAATTATCCCTACAGCTGTTTTCACTTGCTTTTTATGTAAGCAATACCTGGCTGATGCAGAGAGCAACAGTGAGGCCCTTCTTAGCGCTCCAGGCCTCCAGGCCGGCTGGAATTAGAGAGCAAAATGCCAGGTTTCCCTCCCCCGATACTGCCTGTGTGTACCCCTGAACCCATCTCCCAGCACACATCCCAGTCTAACTCAGCCAGACACAGTCCCCCACACATCCAAGGCTTCTGCGTCCACTCCCTATTACATCTCTGTCTCGCTTTGATGTTTAACAAAGCTGCTCTTCAACAGCTTAGATGGATCTGTGTGACAAGTGTTCATTTTCTTCCACTGATGGTCTCTGGCAATTAACCGAGGAGGAGAGCCAGGGTGTGGCTTGGGTTAAATTGGAACCATCTCCTGCTGTCACAGGACTGAGAGACAGGGTGAGTGCAAAAAAAAGAAGATGGAGGGAAAGAGAGACACAAGGGTAAATGCAGGGAGTGGGAGAGAGGGGGGTAAAGAGTAAAAGAAAACAATCCCTCACAGGCTAATTACATAATTTCCTTCATCTGAGCAAACACATGCTGGGTGAAAGCAAGTGTGAGCAAGCCCCACAGATGCCAGGCCAAGAGGTGCAGAGCAGACCCACTAACACAGTCTCTCTAGCAATGGACGGCTTGTGCCACAAAGGCGCTCGGCCAGATCTCAGAGGCGTCTGCGGAGTTTGTAGCTTTTGTGGGAGTCGCATCCACAACCTTAGTATCGATCCTCCCTTCCCCGGCAATCTCAGGGCAAAGTGACTCAGTGCTGATAAACAATTGCTGGTGTACTGTTTCCTTCATAACAGTCCATTCCTCACTGCAGCCAGAAATCTGTTCAGTACAAACACCACTAGGTGGAGTTGACTGTTGTTGAAAAAAATAGATCTCATGTATCAAACTCATTAAAGTCCCATGGAGAGGCAGCGTGCATCTGTAAGTGAGTCGGACAGCGTGTATGCCTCACATGTGCTTTTTCTGAACTTTCCTCTTGCTCAAACACCGCTTCGCTTGCTTGCTCCGGCTGTTTGCGTCTTTTCAAATTGACATCAGGTTGAAATAAGCACAGGCAAAGAGAGAGAAGGAGAACATAATAGAAATTTCAAGACTTCTATTATTTCAGCAGAAATTACAGTTAAAACTATGCCAGCTCCAGAACGTAGAAGAGCAGTCCTCCCCTCCAACTCTCTCCCTCCCTGTATTTTTTTCTGTCTCTAATCCGGTAAGGAATGATGGAAGGCTCTGTGTGGAATGGTGGTGAGCTCCCCGGGTCCAGCCAAGGTGTGCCAGCGCACTAAAGATACGGGTAGAATCTGCAGGAGCTGTTCCTAATGCGAAGGTTGTTTTGACATATTCACACACAGACACAAGTATGCAGGCATTCTTGCATTAAAAAGAGCAGCACATGCTGCAAAAGGGTTACCGGTGGGACTTGCTAACATATTCATCAATCATTTAAAAAGCCCTACAGTAAAAAAGAAACTATGTACATAAAACAGCGCATTATGTTCATGCAAGTTCAAAAAACAGGTTTGTGCAACAACAGTAAGAACTGGATGGGATTCCATCTCTCAGCTCCTAGTCTTTTTGATCTCTAACTAATCTCTGAGCTTTTCCCTTATGATTCATCCTCCTGCCCTCTCCTCTCTAAGCACAGTGTGAGTGGCAGTGTTTATGTTAGTGTGAGAAATGTGTGAGTTCTACTGTGGGCCAGCTGCATGGTTGTCAAACTCTGTGTATGCAACCCACTACTGTACCTGCTTTCATACTGAGGCTAGTGCGCGAAAGCTACTTGCGTCTCATAACAACACCTTGACCCGGAGCTTGACCTTGACATGGAGCAGAGGCGGGCCATCAGAACCAGGGCCTAAGAGGCCTGAACATGCCTGCATCTTGAAAGCAGCACAGGCCCAGCCAGGCAGGGGAGACGAGTGAAACCTGAGCCCACATTAAAGAATCTGCATCAGGTAGGAGATCAGGAGAGGCCTCCATGATCTCAGTGTTTGCGGGGGTCTGGGCCTCTGAAGCCCTATCTCACCTCCATCTGGAAAGAGAATCTGAGGGTAGCCTGATGGTCCGATAAGAGGCCATGCCGACTGACACGGTAACAGCCTCTCACCCCCATTTGCAAAAAAACCAAAGTGGATGCAAGTCTAGTTGTAGTGCTCGCTCATGCTGGTGTGAGAGGGAGGCAGAGAGCTTGGTGTGGGGGTCCGGGAAGGAGGAGGGTGGGATGGCGGTAGGTGCATGGTGGCATTGAGGTAAATTGAAAATGCATGCAGTTTACAGAGACAAGTCTAGAGTTTAATGGTTTGTTTCTTTTAGTCTTTGTAAAATGGAAGACACACACAGGTTTGCCTTAAATTAGGGCTACGTAGCTACAGCTGTATCAGTAACCAGTAACTATGCATGGCTGTGTGTGTGGAACAGAGGCTACTGGTGGTCCCACGTACCAGGTTTAAAACACGTGGGGCTTTTCAGGCACCGAGGCTGTGGGACGCTCTGCCGCTGTCTTTACGCTGTCTAGACTCTACTGACTCCTTTAAAAAGCAGCTGAAGACACTTTTATACAAACGGGCTTTTAATTCATTTTAACTTGTATGTCTGATCTTATTGTGAAGCACTTTGTGATTTTTATCTGTGAAATGTGCTATATAAATACATTTTACTTACTTACTTACTTACAGTTGCATTTTTAGGTTCAACCCACTCAAATGCAACCAGAAAAAACACGTATGACTTTATGTGGTAATTATCGTATTTTATAAGGCAGGAGAGAGAAAGTGAGCTGGTGTCAAGACCTTTGCCTGCAAGATGGAAAAGAAGGAAGAGAAACAGTGAAAGCCCTACTCTGCACATAAAGCAATATTAGTGTGCTATTTCCCTTCCATCATTATCACTTCATTTCCTTATTTGCATTTGTGATGACACACGGTACAGGAATAATGCTGCGTTTATTTACGTAGTTTTCTAGGGCGCTGCTAATACTCCACCCTCCTCTTGATGTCTTCTCAAGATGACATCAACTCCACTGACCCATCAGTTTTCACTCCTGACCCAGCTAGTTGCTTCCTCTCTTTAACTGCCCATAGAGTCACTGTTTCTCCATATGTTCTTTATGGCCCACAGTTCAGTCCAGTTTCTGCTCTTAACTTGCCCTCACACCAGGTCGGACATGACAGAAGATGGTTGACCACACGAAATATTTTATACATCTTCACCAGGTGGAACATGCATGAATAATGGCGGATTATCACTCCTCATCTGTGACAGAAAGGTTTTGAACATTTCCACCTGATTCTAAAATCTGTGTGTAGATGTGTGGCTGGACAGAGAGACAAAAGGAGGATTTGGATTTAAAATGGTTTGGTCAGTTTGGTCATCTCAGATCTACTTAGGGTCACTGACATCAGCTCAATAAGTAAATATGATCCCTGAGATCACAATGTGCTCTTAGGGAATACCAGGCTTACCTTAATGGAAGGCTGCGTATCTGCACCTGCATGTAGATCTGGGTTTGTGTGTGTCTGTGTACATAAATCTGCAGCTGTGTGTGTGTGTGGAACAGTTGTGTAAACAAAATCCGATCATAATGTCTATTCAGGAGCTGTTTGAGGTAGACAAGTTCACATGGATGTGATTTGTGTTGAACGAGTGTTAGAACCTTTTCATCTGGTGATGAAAACTGCTCATTTTCCCCCCATGTGGGCGAGCGCTTAACCGATTCTGTTTGGTGGTTCACTCTCTGTTTAATAGGCGTGTGCATTTTTCTCACAAACCACAGTTTTGCCTGCTTCACTCGTGAACATTCAAATGGAAAAAGTGCAAAAACAAGTTTAAACCAGAGTGACAACGTCGAGGTTGATGTCAAGTGAACTGAGTGCCTTTGTGCTAGCACAGCTGCATTGTAGTACTTATACCAGGTTAAGTCCAGTCTCAGGAAGAACCAATCATGACTCTGTTCCTGAGGTCAGTATCGCCCCAGGACACTACAGACACATAGGATATAAACTGGGGATAAACAAGGAGGCTTTCCCAAAGCTTGGTGGTCTGCTAGCAATCTCCACGGCATGACCTCTGTGTCAGTGTGTGAAGGGAAAGAGTGAAGGTAATAAAAAATAAGATGATTTTTCAAGCTGCTAATTCTGTGCACATTTAATAATAATATAGTTTTGATAGAGATCATAATAACACATTAATCTCAATTTATATGATACTACTTCCTATCTAGAATGATAGCAGTATTAAATATGAATATCAGCAGGGGAGTGGTTCTAGTTTTAGTTGTGTTTGTGTGTATAGGTGCAGTTAGACTAAACGAAGGGGTCTCACAGCCAGAGAGGACAATGTTGGAAAAAGGAGCAATGTTGATGGGAAAAAGGTGAGGGAGACGGTTTTGGTCAGGAATACTTTGCAGCCTGAGAGTGGAGTAAAAAGGTGGGGTAACTGCGACAGAGAGAGGGCGTCAGTGAAACAGACTATAGGGGCACCTGGCAGGAGACCAGAAACAAACACATTAAGGTGATAAACAGTTATCTGAGCCAGTTATGATTCCACAGACTCTTTGAACTATAAAATGCCTGCAAACCCCCGAAACACTTTTTAGGGGGTTTTACACTATGACTTAAGAAAACGCAGATACTACTTTTTCAGCCATCTTGAACCTTTAATGACCTTTTGGAGCACTCTGTACGACGATGTGGGAGCCCTGCCAGGGAAACGTAAAGGGAGATACAGCAGATCGTAAATAAGCATCGTAGAACGTGACAGGTTTGGCTCCGTGCATAGATAGAGAGTAAATAATCCTCATTTGTTCTGACATAACGACTCATAGTTTCATGATATTTACTGCTCAAAACACCCTGTACCCATTAAATAAGCGCTGATAGAGCCATCGACACTGACAGTGCTAACGTTTAGCCGTGCTGTGGGATTCGTGCAACAGGTTATAATGCACTGGCTAGAAAATACTTATTTTTGTTTTATTAGCCAAGAAAGATATGGAGTGGAACTGGGACTGTAATGTATGTAAACCTGTTCTCTCTCTTTATGAAACTCTGATGTGGAAATATTGATGTGCCGGCTATGTTAGGGACCACTTTTCATTTTGGCTCCTCCAACTCAGATAACCAAACTTATGACGTGATTTCCCAAATATCTTATTGATATCGGGACCGAAAAATAAAAGTTGCTGATAGTTCACACTAAATGAAAAAAGTGATTTAGTAAAGTGTGTGCAGAGTTCGCATAACTCTTCAAATTCGCTGTATGAAATGTCGGTAAATGTGGCTTTGTGTAGTTTTGTGTGTGTGTGAAGTCGGTCCATTTTGCCTGGGTTGTGCTGGGAATAGTATCGGCTTAAAGCTGAAAGAATTCGGGCCTCCCAAGCAAGGTCATGTGCTGATGTTTAGTAGGAGCTTTCTCAGGTCACAGACTGTGACTTTCAACCATCACTCACTTTACCCCACATCTTTGAGTAGTTCTGTTTAAATGGCATATCTGACATATCTCCGCCAGTCGGCTGTAATGACAGGTGACAGCTGTCTCACTCCACTTACCTTGTTAAAGGAAAAGTCAACCCAAATACTAGCTAGACTTTGACATTGGATAGTAGATTTGGTGTCCTGTGGCATAACTCAAGGTGGGGCAACTTGGAAAATATTTGTAACATAAACTTAGATGTCAGGATGAAAAAAGAAAAGAAAAGAAAGCAAAGCAAAAAAACAGAGATGTGAGTCGTTGGTTTTGGACTGCCTCTTGCTCTTTATTTCCCTTAGCCCTAAACACTTGGGGCTAAAAATATAAGCTGATATTAAAGCAGTTGGACACTCAAAACCTTGAAAGATAGGTTCCCATTTCCCCCCCAGATTCCAAATACTCAAGTCCATATAAACACTGAAACAAATTTTGCAAACTAATCATTCATCCTGTTTTTTCTGGCTGATGTAAGTGATTCTACACCCCTCCCCATCTCGTGGTGAAGGGAATTCCAAATTTGGCTGAAGACAATATGAGGATTTAATAGTCTAAGTTATAATAATGAAACGGGTATGTGCCTTGCATCTGTAACTCAAAATTCACTCTCTGTTTATCCAGACACTGCTGGTAAGCTACTGTGAAGCGACAGTGAAAAGAGAGGACTGTGTACTTTATGCCAGCGGTCCCCAACCCCCGGGCCTCGGACCGGTACCGGTCCGTGAGTCGTTTGGTACCGGGCCGCGAGAGTTGAGGCTCAGGTGTGAAATGTGTGGTTTTCAGGGTTTTTATCGGTTTTCAGCGTTATTTTGTTATCGTTTTTATCGTTATCTCGGTTTTCCTGGGTCTTTTCAGGTGTGTTTTTTCGGTACCGGTACTAGTTTTATTTTGTTGTATTTATCCGCGACACCTTAAGGCCGGTCCATGAAAATAATGTCGGGCATAAACCGGTCCGTGGCGCAAAAAAGGTTGGGGACCGCTGCTTTATGCTATCTTAACCACTTCACCATTTGAAACTGCTCCTCATATTAGTTTTAATCCAAACTTCTAAATGAAATTCCTCACAGAACAAGGTCTGTGGATGTTGTCCCATCAGCAGCCCCCTTGGACTGAAAAATTAAAGAAGCAAAAGAACTCTGCAATAGACTTTTCCAGTGGGTACTTTCGCCCTATGACAGCTGGGATAAGCTCCAGTCTCCAAGCAACCCTGAATTGGATAAGCAGGAAAAATGGATTGATTGATGTTTAATATAAGCTCCTGAATATTTAAATGTATATCTACACTTTAAGAATGTGCATCTTGAGTAAGATGCAATAGCTATCTAGGATGACGTTTGCATGCTTACACATGCCAGCTGAGTTGTAAATGTGCCCGGTGGTGGTTAAGTAAACAGGCTTGCTCCCTGAGGTGCCCTGGTGCTGTATGTCTTGGCATCATTTCTGCTACACACTGTAAGGTCTGCATCATAATTCTGATTTCTACTCTTCTGCTCTACGAGCAATTCGGTCACCATCTTTTACTTTAAGGTTACCACAATAAATTAGCATGAGGTGCATTACAGATATGTTTGACTGCTATTACACATATGTGTAATGTTTCTGTTATGTGCACAGCGTTTTTCAGAGATAATTACATTGTGTCTCTCTCCACCTGGGCTCTGACACATGTTCAACAGCTCAGCCAGACACGCCTAAGCACCTGTGTGAAATAACACGCTAAAGTCAGTCTCTCAGAGTCACTGAGAGAACGAGCGAGAGGGTGTGAAAGACTTAATGCTTCCCCTGTCTCTGTTGTTAGGCTTACAAAGAGTCATTTTCAAGTGCAATGTGTCATTTGTCACATTCATGAATACTGTTTCTTCCTACAAGTGTGGGAACAGTGCTAGAGGACAATGAGCTGCATTCAAGCCCAGATTAATTCCACATCAGCTTCTTTACAGCTTTTCTTTAGGAACAGCAGAGGTAACCTTTGCTTCAGCGAAGGACGTTTTGACACTGGCTGAGAATCAGCTTTCTTTCTTTCTTTCTTTCTTTTTTTTTTACCCATCTCTGATTATTTTGACACTGAATGACACAGTTTGACTTTTGTTAAAAACCTTTGTTTCGAAGGTTCAGACACTTTTGAACTTTTCTCCAGTTAATTATAAAAAAAAGATGAAACATCCTAGTTTATGTTGGTTCACGCCATAGATATTGAATTCCTGGAGTTTTGCTGCACTACAGTACAGTATGATATGTCCCATGACAATGAAAGTTGGCTGTATAAATAATAAACACAAAATGATATTTTGCTTTTTAGATATTGTTGCGTTTGGAGTCGGTTTAAACCTGATTGGCTGCAGGTTTTAACATAGCTTAAGTTTTTTCTCTCTCTTGTACTTAAGAAGAGTAGAGTCTTAAAAATGCTGGAGGGTAAACTTTTGACACTGCACTAAATATTTCCCAGAAAATTCACTTCAGTTCAACATTTATGTACACTTGTACACAAGTACAGTCATTGCATATGTAAAAAGCAGCAAATAACACAGACAGTTTAAGAGCTAGAGAACAAGAGAGAGACCGAGACAGAAACATGGCGTGATGTTTAAGAAAAGGGTGTAATAACAGTGGTTAAGGCTTGCTCTTTCATTGAGTAAATCTGGCCTGGGCTATTTCACACTGCAGGAATCTCCTGTTGACTACATCAAAGGCTCGCTCAGAGACGGGCTTGTAGAGAGCAGAAGGAACAGGTGACAGCTCCACACATAAAGGCATTTTACACATTCACATGCAAACCCTCTACTACCAACAACACGCTCACATATTTGAATGAACACACAGTAAGATCAAAAATGTAGTGAGTGACAGCTCCTTTTGTGTCCAGATGAGCCTGGGGGAAGTCTATTTGAAGAACCAGGAGAAGACCATAGATCTATCATCTGTGCTTCAAAAACCACTCAGAGACAGTCGATTCATACACTCAAATACACACTTCAGGTATGCAATAGGTATGACAAAGTACATTCAGACATTACAAGTATGAACGTGACATGTGCCATATGAGTAAAACACTGATGAGACTAACACATGTACAGTGAACATCAAGCTACGAATGGTATAGGAAGCATGCAGATTTCAAGTGAAGCCTCGTGATAGATAGATCTAATATAGAGTGGCCCACATCCAGAGGGCTGAACATAAGGCTATGTCATCACGGGCCCTTCTCTCTCCATACCTTCCATCACTTTTCACTCCCTCCTATAAACAGAAGGATGGGGGAATTCTGTAATTCCCACACACAAGGACACACAAACACACTTGGAAGAAAAACACACAGTTGTGTGTGCACGGTTATACTCATTTACTTGCAGCAGAATCTAGGCACGCACACAAAAGCACACACACATATACACAATAACATTTTCACAAAGAGAAATTAATCCCGGGTGGTCTCAGGAGCAACATTGTTTCCATTTGAGAAAGCTCTGGTTTTGAAATCACCCAATCCACTTAATATCAGGTTCAAAATCTATTAGTACATACATACATATATACATACATATATATATATATATACACATGTGACCATTCAGTATTTTTATATGAGATGAAATAAAGGGAAATAAGTGTGCATGGTACAGCACAGAGGCAGAACATATTCGTCTCCCTTTTTCATTCAGTCCCCATCCATATCGCGCTGGGATGCTGAATGTTTAACATGGGAAGGTCCCACCTTAAACAGGCCATTATGGCCAATAGCTTTGACTGTTTTCATAGAATATGAGAAGATTACACAGCACTATGACGGCCAATTACGTCCTTCAGTAAAACATAGCTCTGTACCAACAACTCTCTAATGATGATGACTTAAACGTTTTCACCAATAGACCCCTTTCAGCTGCCCGGGCAATCACACACACACATACTGCACTGCTATAGTTAAGCGCGTTCACACACACACACACTTAGAGATGTGGGCTGAGTCAAATTGAATCCTTGTGTTACGCATATAGAGCATCCCGCTATATCACAAAAGGCTGCTGTGTGCCAACTTTGCAATCAGATCAAGGATCGCTTGTGTTAGAGTTGTGAAGAAAAAGAAATACAGACTGAGACAGACTAATATTGCTATATTGGCCAGTCTCCAGTATTCTCTTCTTCAGTTAGTCACTGTAATGAATATCAAGTAGGTAGTGCAGTCCCAGAATGGCTAGCATCCTATCTAAAGCTAGAACAAGGTTTCTGTGCCATCTCTTCAGAACGTGTCTTGAAACATGAAAAAGCTTTGGTGGAGCTTGTTTCTTTAAGCACTGCAGGGGTCAAAAATATAAGCCGCTCGTGTCATGCAACCTCAACAAAAAGCTTTATTTTTGTATCATTCTGTAGCTAAGCTATAAAGTCTCAAGCGCATACCAAAAAACCTATACATGCATTTTTCTTCTTGTTGCGCTACTATAACGCTCTCTTTACTGGTCAATGTATAAAGGCCACGGTGAACTAATGTTGCTGCCAGAGGGATAAAAAGAATGAATTTTTCAAATCCCTGTTTTGGCTACCACATAGTAACATAATTGACAGCAAATTTAAACTTCCAGTTTATAAGGTCCTACATAGCCCTGCTGTTCCATAATACCTGTCTGACTTCACTTAGTATGAAGTGCTAAGTGTTCTGGCTCCGTTCTTCTGAGACTAACAGTTCTGAGAGTCAAAGCAAACGCTGCTGGAGCAGGACTCAGCCTTTTTGGTTCCAGCTGCTGGAATACCTTGCCAGATGTATTAGATGTTTTCCAACCTTACCTGTGTTTGAAAAAAACTCTTTTTCCCATCATGTCACCCCGATCTACTTAAATGACACATACTGTGTCTGCACAGGTTTCTGCTGTTGTCTTGTGTTGTTTTATTTGAATCTACTCAGGAATGAAGTTTGCTGTGCTTTGTTCTTGAAGTGCGAACTTTCCTCGCACATCTTCTCAACATCCTTTCTCCATCACCGTACCCACTCAAACCTATGTCACCTCTGACCCAGGTCCAATTCACTACTGTCATTATGCAATTAACACCAATTAAGTCATTTGGCTGTAAGAATGTGTGTGTGTGTGTATCTGCATCTATGTGCATGCTTGTGTGCATAAGTGTGTTACGTATGTGAATGTGTATGTGCACATGATAGGGCAATTAGAGCAGCACAAGGGAGCCTTTTGGAAGCGGAGAGCACTGCAATCAACCAATCAGCCTTCAGATGGCTTTGACATGAAAAGAGAGCATGGCCTCTGCTAACCCTGGGGGTCAGCCCCAATTTACTCTATTTACCCACTCAGGAATGACTCTCTGTGTGTGAAGGAGACACAGACAGGGCGGGAGAGGGAATGATGAATAGGTATGGAAACGTCTAAGTGACTAGAAGCAAGATAGAAAGGGGGAGAAGGGAAGAGAGGGCAGCAGTAGAAGGATGAGAAGCCCGGGGGTTGTTGTGCAGGTGAATTTTAAGAGAGTGGGAGGGTGTTTGAGGTGTGGTGGTTGAGTGGAGTGAAGGGGATGTGGGGAGAGGCCTTCGGTGTTTGCAGAGCTAAAAGGCCAGCAGTTGGAGGCTATTTGCTAACAATTTCCCCTTGGAAAGTGGCTCCACACACACGCACACGCACACGCACACTTTTTAAAGATCACATATGAGGAGTGACAACTTTACACCCAACTGTCGCTATAAAACAGCAAGATGGTCCATGAAGACAGTAAAAAACCTTTCTGAGAATCAAATGACAAAAGTACTAATTACACACGAACAGACTGTTGGATTGTTGAAGCAATTCTTTTACGTAACTCTGTATAATTTTGGAAACTGTTCTCCAGCAATAGAGTGAACTGCCAGCAGATTGTGCTGACCCCACCCGACAAATGTGGGAGGGAAGCTCAAATTCGGATTTATTAATGTTACCAAGATTGTTAATGACAGTAACAATCACTGTAACTGCATTGTCATATAAGTTTAGGTCTTTGAAAAGTACAGAGATGTAGTGTAATATCTTCCACGGCTGTACTTTGATTTAAATGAATGGACACGGGTATCGGCTGCTCAGGTACGAGCAAACTGTAGCGTAGTTTTGCCCTAAAGGGTCGTTAGAATATGGTAGTCGTCCAATTTTGGGGATAAAACACACACAAGCTTCTGTGTGTGTTTTCACATAGAAAAAGGTTTGTATTGATTTGATAATTACAGTGTTGTGTTTATTGTGTTTACACCCACACAGATAAACACACAACTAACTAACCCACCGATCACTCACACAGCTGTGAGGTCTAATGCCAGATCTGAGCTGCAGGGCAGTGAGTAAAGTGCAAGAGCACCAGACAGCCCTTCATCACAGCAAACAGCCTCCTGGCTACAAACTGAGGGAGGGCAGAAAAACCAGAAGCAGACAGAGAAACCTAAAGAGAAGAGAAGTAAACACAGATGCACGATCTCTCAGTGCTCCGGCTGAACAATATCACATATCTGACGAGACGCACGCAGGTTATTCTATATCTAGAGTATGTGTGTCTGTATGTAGGTGTGTGAGTGTGAGTGTATACGTATCAGAGAAAAACTGTCCTGCTCCAGGGCTCTCAGATGTGGACTGTAATCAGGAACACATGACTCTGCTACAGGAAGTCCTCCAGCGAAGGACAGGAAGCAGGAATACAGGGACCACATCATTAGTCTCGCTAGTCTCAAAGCCCACAGCCAATAGGAGCCTTGGACATGGAGGGCATGGGCGTAGTTGCTGGTGTGTGCACAATTATGTACATGTTCTATATGTTTCTATTTGTGTGAGCGGTGCCTGCAGGCTGGTATTAATGACTTATTTGTTTACTGAGCGTAATGAGTCCAGGTTGTGCGTGTTTAGTAGAGTCAGAGCAGAACTGTGGCGAGGTTGGGCATGCCGCCAAAATACCGGCATTAAATAAGTACTACCCACACACGTGCATGCGCACACACAGGCACACACAGGCACACACAGGCACACAGTCAGTACAGACAAATGAGAAACAAATGGTTCCTTTGTACGGTCTATACCTTGTCTCCAGGTCTCTCGGCCTCACGATGGCAGAGTGAAAATGCAGTTTCAAAAATGGTTCGCCCAAGTACCCACTACCACACATACGCACACTCACAAGCACACACACCTCCTCAAACCCCCAGCAACAGCCCTGCTGCCACATTCTCACCGCCCCTTCCTTCTCTGCTCTGCATCCCATCAGGACTAAAGAGACTAATTTCTGTCGATGGCTTACAGGTGGCCAGTGCAAGGTGAACCACATCCACTCTGCTGGCTGACACACACACACACAAACACACACCAATGCAAAATTCATGCCTTTAAAACCAACCCTTTTATAAACCTAATGCCAAACATCAAAGAGAGAAACACACCTTAACACACCTCAAAGGCACCGGAGACACACAGTCATGCATGTGTTCAAACACACACGCACGCACACTTACTCATGCACACACACACACACACACATCCAAACATATGCACACTCGTAAACTTTAAAGCATGAAGAATTGGTGTAAGGGTCAAGCCTGCGCCTGGTGCTATCTCATGTTTCTAAACAGAGAAAAATCTTTTCAGTGCTTTAAGAATCGTAGAACTCTTAGAAGCATTTACGTTCCAGTCTCTAAAAACAACCGCTGGAAAAAAGTTATCGACATCTCAAAACGAAGCTATGAATCTTATCTTTTATCCTGAAGAGTTGCCATTTGGAAATTGTACAGCTGTCAGCAGCTATCCACAGAGTATGGGCTGAAAGTTACAAATGACAGCAATATTATGTGGAATGAGGTTCGCCGCAGGTCTAACGTTAATGTAATTTAGCCTTTAGAATTTGTTCTGAAATTTCATCACAATTTAGCAAGTCGCCTTCAATATTTGCACGCCACTTCAGCCAGACATATTCACATGTGCGCATTATTTTAATGCTGTATCTTTCTGTTCTTTTTCTTTGACATTCAGTGCCTTTCATACAAGTTTCACATTCTCGGATATCCATCTGTAT